>NW_027361713.1:5887500-6475000 GCF_039654945.1 Dendrobates tinctorius | reverse complement strand
TATAGAGATAGATATAGATATTAGATAGAGATATATATAGATAAAGATAGATAGATATAGATGGTAGCTAGATAGATAATAAATATAGAGATAATAGATATAGAGATAGACAGAGTAAGATAGATATAGAGATAGATAGACATAATAGATAGATATAGAGATATATATAGAAAGATATAGAGATAGATAGATATAGAGATAGATAGATAGACATAATAGATAGATATAGAGATATATATAGAAAGATATAGAGATAGATAGATATAGAGATAGATAGATAGACATAATAGATAGATATAGAGATATATATAGAAAGATATAGAGATAGATAGATATAGAGATAGATGTAGAGATAGAAAGATAGATATAAAGATAGAGCGATAGATAGAGATAGATATAGAAAAAGATAGATATAGATAATAGATAGAGATAGAGATAGATATAGAGATAGATAGATATAGATAATAGATAGAGATAGAAAGATAGATAGATATAAGAGAGATATATAGATAGATAGATAGATACAGATAGAGAGAGCGAGAGATATATAAAAAAAAAAAACAAAACACAATACTCACCTCTCCTCCTCGCTCCCACGCTGATCCCGGCTTCAGTGTCAGGAGCTGCCCCCTCTGCCAGACACACAGCGGGTGCGCGATGTAGTGACGTCATCGTGCACTGGCTGTGAGCCAGGAGCAGAGAGGACTGAGGGCGGCGCCGGCCCTGATTTACAGCTGTAGTCTGCAGAGCGGCTTACTGGGCTGGGGGCGGGGCCTCTGGGGGTGGAGACCTGAAATGATATTCACTGCTTCGCAGTGAATATTTATTTCTCTTTAGCAGCGGGGACAGGGGCTCCTGCCTCCTGACACCCGCTGCTGCTCCGCTGGCAGGGGCCCCCATAGCAGCTGCATGGTGTGCCACACACCACTGGCTGGGGGCCCCTGGAGCAGCGGGGGCCCTAGGCAACTGCTGGCCCTGTATGCCTGCAGGTGCCAGGGCCCACCAGATGCCAGGGCCCACCGGTGGGCCAGTCCGACGCTGTCAGGGCCCCACCTTAGCAACTGTACGGTATATACTGTTTGGCGCCATCGCTCTCATTCTTTAAGTCCTCCTTGTTCACATCTGGCAGCTGTCAATTTGCCTCCAACACTTTTCCTTTCACTTTTTCCCCATTATGTAGATGGGGGCAAAATTGTTTGGTGAATTGGAACGCGCGGTGTTAAAATTTCGCCTCACAACATAGCCTATGACGCTCTCGAGGTCCACACATGTGACTGTGCAAAATTTTGTGGCTGTAGCTGTGATGGTGCAGATGCCAATCCTGGACAAACACACACACATACACACCCACATTGAGCTTTATATATTAGACTAGCTGAAGAGTCCGGCGTTGCCTGGGCATAGTAACCAACTTTGGTTAGTTATTAGAAATTATAATGATGCCACCGAACAAAATGTGCAATAACGCGCGATCAAAAAGATGCATACAAATATCCATGGTACCACTGTAAACGTCAGCTTGTCCCGCAAAAAACGAGCCACCAGACAGCATCATCCGCAAAAAAATATAAAAGTTATAGCTCGCAGAATAAAGCGATGCAAAAATAATTATTTTTTATATAAAATAGATTTCATTGCATAAAACCGACAAAACATAAAAAAACGACATAAATGAGGTATCGCTGTAACCGTACTGACCCGAAGAATAAAACCGCTCTATCAATTTTACCGCACGCGGAACGGTGTAAACGCACCCCCCAAAAGAAATTCATGAAACGCTGGTTTTTGTTCATTCTGCGTCCAAAAATCGGAATAAAAAGCAATCAAAAAAGTCACGTGCCCGAAAATGGTACCAATAAAAACGTCAACTTGTCTCGCAAAGAATAAGATCTCACATGACTCGGTGGGTCAAAATACGGAAAAATTATAGCTCTCAATATGTGGTGATGCAAAAACTATTTTTACAATAAAAAGCATCTTTTAGGCTATGTGCACACGTAGCGATTTTTAAGCGTTTTTGCCGCGATTTTCGGCGCGAAAACGCTTAAAAATCGTGTATAGAACGCACCCCCCCATGCATTCCTATGGTATTCCGCACATGCTGTGCTAATGCTGCGCTTTTTTCCGCGGCGGAATCGCATCGCGGAAAAAATCGCAGCATGCTCATTCTTTTGTGCGGAATCGCAAAGAATTGCCGCGATTCCGCACCCATAGGATGCATGAGAATCGCTTACTTCCCGCATGTGGCTATGCCCACCATGCGGGAAGTTAAGCGTCTCATGTGCGGATGGTACCCACGGTGTGGAGGAGAGGAGACTGTCCTCCAGGCCCTGGGTACCATACCCCTGTAAAAAAAAGAATAAAAAATAAAAAATCGGGGTATATTTACCTTCCGATGTCCCGCGATGCATTCCCGGCCTAGCGTTCCCAGTAATGCCTTGCGGCAAGGCCCTGTAATGACGTAGTCTCACGTGACTCTAGCGGTCTCGCGAGATCGCTGTAGCAACGCGAGACTACATCATCACAGGTCTCGCAAGGCATTACTGGGAACGCTGAGGCCCGGGAATGCAGCGCGGGATGCCGGAAGGTAAATATACACCGATTTTTTTTTTTTTTTTTTAGCATTTTAACATCCTATCTTTTACTATTGATGCCGCATAGGCGGCCTCAATAGTAAAAACCTGGTCACACTTGTCAAACACTATGTTTGACGAGTGTGACCAACCTGTCAATCACTTTCCAAGCGATGCTTCAAATCGCTTGGAAAGTGCTTGAATAACGCACGCGAAAATCACGGCAAAATCGTGATCATAATCGCGGTAAAATCGCGGTGAAATCGCGCGGAAAAAACCGCGCGATTTCTGGGAAGGAGTCCGGTTTTTAGTGAGCGTTTTAAAACGCTACGTGTGCACATAGCCTAAGTGTGTGACAGCTGCCAAACATAAAAACCGCCATAAATAGTAAATCAAACCCCCCGTTATCACCCCATTAGTTAGAGAAAAATACAGTAGTTTTCTCCCACTTATGAGGTATCAGCGTACTCAGGACAAATTGGACAACAACTTTTGGGGTCCAATTTCTCCTGTTACCCTTGGGAAAATAAAAAAAATGGGGACTAAAACATGATGTTTGTTGAAAAAAATACGATTTTTTTTATTTTCATGCCCAGGCGTTATAAACTTCTGTGAAGCACTGGGGGGTTGAAAGTGCTCACCACACATCTAGATAAGTTCCTTAGGGGTCTAGTTTCCAAAATTGGGTCACTTGTGGGGGGTTTCCACTGTTTAGGTACATCAGGGGCTCTCCAAAAGCAACATGACACCCGCAGACCATTCCATCAAAGTCTGCATTCCAAAACATCACTACTTCCCTTCCCAGCCCCGACGTGTGCCCATACAGTAGTTTTCTCCCACATATGAGGAATCAGCGTACTCAAGACAAATTGAACAACAGCTTTTGGGGTCCAATTTCTCCTGTTACCCTTGGGAAAATAAAAAAAATGGGGACTAAAAGATGATGTTTGTTGAAAAAAATACGATATTTTTATTTTCACGCCCGGTCGTTATAAACTTCTGTGAAGCACTGGGGGTTAAAAGTGCTCACCACACATCTAGATAAGTTCCTTAGGGGTCTAGTTTCCAAAATGGGGTCACTTGTGGGGGGTTTCCACTGTTTAGGTACATCAGGGGCTCTCCAAAAGCAACATGACACCCGCAGACCATTCCATCGAAGTCTGCATTCCAAAACGTCACTACTTCCCTTCCGAGCCCCGACGTGCGCCCATACAGTAGTTTTCTCCCACATATGAGTTATCAGCGTACTCAGGACAAATTGGACAACAACTTTTGGGGTCCAATTTCTCCTGTTACCCTTGGGAATATAAAAAAATTGGAGACTAATTAATCATGTTTGTGGAAAAAATACGATTTTTTTATTTTCATGCCTGGGCATTATAAACTTCTGTGAAGCCCTTGGGGGTTCAAAGTGCTCATCACACATCTAGATAAGTTCCTTGGGGGGTCTAGTTTCCAAAATGGGGTCATTTGTGGGGGGTTTCCACTGCTTATGTACATTAGGGGCTCTCCAAAGGCAACATGACACCTGCAGACCATTCCATCAAAGTCTGCATTCCAAAATGTCACTACTTCCCTTCCGAGCCCCGACGTGTGCCCATACAGTAGTTTTCTCCCACATATAAGGTATCAGCGTACTCAGGACAAATTGGACAACAACTTTGGGGGTCCAATTTCTCCTGTTACCCTTGGGAAAATAAAAAAAATGGGGACTAAAGATGATGTTTAGTGAATAAATATGATATTTTTATTTTCACGCCCGGTCGTTATAAACTTCTGTGAATCACTGGTGGTTCAAAGTACTCACCACTAGTGTTGAGCATTCCGATACCGCAAGTATCGGGTATCGGCCAATATTAGAGGTATCGGAATTCCGATACTGACTTCCGATACTTTTGTCATATCGGATACCGGAATCGGAATCGGAAGTTCCCATCATGCTATGAGCCTGCTTGCTTTGATTAAGCCAATGGGAATCCTCCGAAGTGTGGGCACATCCTGTTAGGCATGTAGGCATGTTAACTATTGGCATGGCTGTGATTGGCTGCCGAAATGATGTCATGATGCACTATAAAAGCCACCGCAGCCGCCATTTCTGGTTCACTCTGCTGTGAATTCAGTTAGGGACAGGCTGCTGTAGAAGACTGTGAGGGACAGTTAGAAATAGCGATTCCACCAAACATCTAGTGCTTTACCCAGGCTACATAAACCACCGCTGTAGCCTTCTTTGCCCTAGCAGCAGTGTTTACAGCTGTCTGCAAGGGCTGTGTGAGTGCAGCTCACGCTGTGGAGTGGGTCCTGCAGCCACGTCAGGCTGTAGGCCACCCAGTGCTGCTGCCTCATACATCTTTTATTTTTTGAGCTGCATTTTTTACATAATTTCAATCTAGTGTGCTTCCATCCGTATCCATATATGTTAGTTGCAAACACTAGTAGTAGACAGCGGAGCCTTTCTGCAGCCTTTCAGTGCTAGTGCCCACTTTGCTGCACTGTTCACGGCTGTCTGAGAGGTCTCTGACTGTGTGTGAGTGCAGCTCACGCTGAGTAGTGTGTCCTGCAGCTACGTCTGGCTGTAGGACGCTCAGCGTGCGTCAGTGCCTCACACATATTTTTATTTGAGTGCAGCTCATTTTTTCTTCTATTAGTGTGCATCCATCCGTCTCCATCTACGGTGGTTGCAAACACTATATAGGAGTACACAGCGGAGCCTTTCTGCAGCCTGTCAGTGCCAGTGCCCACTTAGCTGCACTGTTGACGGCTGTCTGAGAGGTCTCTGACTGTGTGTGAGTGCAGCTCACGCTGAGTAGAGTGTCCTACAGCTACGTCTGGTTTCGGACGCTCAACGTGCGTCACTGCCTCACACATATTTGTCTTTGAGTGCAGTTCATTTTTTCTTCTCCTATTAGTGTGCATCCATCCGTATCCATCAACATTGGTTGGTTGCAAACACTATATAGGAGTAGATAGAGGAGCCTTTTTTTCTGGCTTGTGCCCTGCCGGCGCAGCCAGATTAGTATTACCCAATTTTTTTGGAGCCTCATCTTTTGCATTGTAGGTTACCTGCCTGCATTGTAATAGCTCCAAAAAGTTGGTGATACTATCAGTTTCAATTCTTTGTTCACATACTTTGAGTTTGTTTCCAACAAAGAAACCACAAAAAAAGTTCACCAAACACTACATTTGGAACTTGTGTAGGCCACATCAGCTCCTATTAAAGTGTAGTCCACACACACACACTTCATAAAATTAGTGTTTCTTGTACCTGTAACCAGCTGTTCAGGAATAAGCACACTAAGGCCCCCCGTTGTACTTTTCTGCCTATCTTAAGCAGTCTGGCAAGATGAAGAAGGCAGGGAGTAAGGCGTGTGGGCGTGGGCGTGGAGTTTCAGCAGGGAGAGGACATGGGGATTCTGCAGGGAGAGGACGTGGGGATTCTGCAGGTAGAGGACGTGGGGATTCTGGGCCTGCTGCGGGCACCAGTTGATCAGCATCCCCCAGTTTTAGCAGGCAACGGTCCTTTATGCGCAGCTTTGTAGGACCTCAACGTACCCCACTGCTGCGGGAGGAACAAATTGAAGCCGTTGTCAGATGGATGGCAGCTAACGCATCGACTTCAATTACTTCCACAGCCTCTCAGGACCAGAGCACCGAAGAGCAACCATCTGTCTCTTCACCACCTGCCAAAGTGCCCAGGCAGTCAGAGAGACATGGACAGGAGCCATCACAGTCTCTACTTCTGTTCTCGGAATCTGTTGGCTTGGAAAGAGGGGGCCAGCCAAGCAGCATTCCTGAATGTGAAGAAGAGGGAGTATGCAGTGATGCGCAACTTCTTTGTCCCTCTGAATCTGAAGAGGCAAGTGGGCCAGTGCCTATGGTCAGCACACCTCAGTACGCATCAGATGATGACGAGACTCAGTTGCCACTTTCTGGTGCGTACGGTGCTGGCGAGACAACCCCGGAGAAGCAGCTGTTTGAAGAGGGGAGGGAAGATGATGAGGTCCTTGACCCATCATGGCGTGAGGAACAGGAAGGTGGTGGGAGCAGCTCGGAGGAAGAGATTCCCCTACCGGCCAAAACAGGAGGCAGAGGGAGGGGGAAGACTTGGATGCCTGTACCCTCCACTTCGGCACCCGTTAGGAGCATTCCTCATTCCAAAGGCAAAACGGGCGCTCCCAAGACTTGCAGTGTGTGGTCCTTTTTTGACACAGTTGCAGATGACATTTGCTTTGTCAAATGCAAGCTGTGTCATCAGATAGTCAAAAGAGAGAGAAATGTCAGCAACCTCAATACCACAAATATATGGAAACATGTGTGCCCCAAGCACGAGTTGGAGTTGCAGAGACACCCTGAAGACGTAGGCCAACGTACAGCACCACCTACCACCTCTTCAGTTCGTGTTGGGGCCTCTTCCTCCAGCTCACACACTGCTGGTTTGGCTTCCTCACAGGATCGCCAAGGAAGAACCTCTGCCACTGTTGTCCGGAGACCCTGTCAGATTCCACAAATAGCAGCACGTTCCCATCCATCACAGCCATCGGTAGCACAGGCATGGGATAAAAGGCGCCCTTACTCGGCAAACCATCCCGGAGCACAGTCTCTGAATGCTGGCATTGCCAAACTTCTGGCAGTTGAAATGCTGTCATTCAGGCTGGTGGACACTGACACCTTCCGGGACTTAATGGCATTGGCAGTCCCCCAATACAACGAGCCCAGCTGCTTTTTTTTCAGCAGGCGAGCCGTCCCTGCCCTGCAGAAACATGTTGAGGGCAAAATAAAACATGCGCTACTAAACGCCGTTAGTAGCAAGGTCCACCTGACCACCGATGCGTGGACCAGTAACCATGGACAGGGACGATACCTTTCCCTCACTGCCCACTGGGTCAATGTTGTGGAGCCGGGTACAGATCTGGAGAGTGGCGCTGTACGTGTTCTTCCAACGCCACGGATTGCAGGACTCCAGTCTGTACACATAGACTCCTCCTCCTACTCAAGTTCCTCAGAAACAGCAGAGCAGGAGCCTGTTACGACCGATATGAGCACAGCCGTGGCCAAACGTCAACAGGCTGTACTCAAATTAATTTCTTTGGGGAATCGAAGCCACACAGCGCAGGAGCTCTGTAATGCTATCAAGCAGGAGAGCGATGTGTGGTTTGGGCCAGCGAATCTCCAGCCGGGCTTGGTAGTGTGTGACAATGGCCGAAATCTGGTGGCAGCTCTTGGCCTAGGCAACCTCACACAAATCCCATGTCTGGCACATGTGCTTAACTTGGTCGTGCAGAGCTTTCTGAGGGACTATCCGGATCTCGATGCACTGTTGCACAAGGTCCACATAGAGTGCGCTCACTTGCGGCGTTCCAGCACCGCAAGATCACGCCTCGCTGCTCTGCAGCGAAGATTTGGCCTTCCGGAACATCGCATCATATGTGACCTACCCACCCGGTGGAATTCAACGTTACATATGTTGGAGCGGTTGTGTGAGCAGCAGGCAGCAGTCATGGAGTACCAGCTGCAGCAGGTGCAAACAAGTCGCACTGTGCGCCGTTCACACTTCAGCACCATTGAGTGGGCCTCTATGAAGGACATCTGCCTCGTTTTGCGTGCCTTCGATGAATCCACGCGGATGGCGAGTGCAGATGATGCACTAGTCAGCATGACTGTCCCCCTTATCTGCCTGCTTCAACAAACACTGCAAGCACTAAGGGATGAGGTTTCGGAAGAGGTGGAGGATGAGGAGTCCCAAATGCCATCTGCTTCTGGACAGTCTGCGCTACGTGTTTCCTCACAAAGGCCTAGGCAGGGGACACTTTGTGAGGAGGATGAGGAGGAGTCGATGGAGGAGGAAGACATCTCTCCAGATGAGGGAGGTACACAAACCTCTACTCAGTATGTACAGCGAGGGTGGGGTGATGCAGAGCAGGCCGAGGTCACGCCTCAAACAGGGGACAGCGGTTCTTTGGCAGTTGGGAGTCTGCAGCACATGGTTGATTTCATGCTGCAGTGCCTGAGAAACGACCGCCGCATCGCCCACATTCTCGTCTCGGCTGATTATTGGGTGTACACCCTCCTAGATCCTCACTACCGGGACAGCGTACAAAGGCTCATACCAACATTGAACCTGGAGCGTAAACTGCGGGAGTACGAAGAGTCACTGGTGCAGTCCATAATGTTTTCCATTCCACCCGACAGCATTGTTGCTACTGCTTTACAAAGCAGCTCTGTGCGTCGAGGCAGTGGAGGAAACTCTGCACAAAGAGGGAGCAGAGGCAGCGCCGCAGCACAAGGCAAGACCACTATGGCCCAAATGTGGCAAAGTTTTGTGTGTCCACCACAATTGTCTACACCATCAGCGACGCCTCGAGTCAGCAGGAGGCAACGCTTCGATCAGATGGTGTCAGACTACATGTCTTGCCCTGTCACTGTACTCCCAGATGGCTCTTCCCCCTTCAAGTTTTGGGTCTCTAAGCTGGATACATGGCCAGAGCTTAGCCAGTATGCATTGGAGGTGCTGGCTTGCCCTGCTGCCAGTGTATTATCGGAACGTGTCTTTAGTGCCACAGGTGGTGTACTAACAGACCGTCGCACGCGACTATCTTCCGATAATGTTGACCGGCTGACTTTTCTGAAAATGAACAAGGCCTGGATCTCCAAAGACTTTGCCATTCCTCTTACAGACTAAATTAGTGGTTGTCAACTGTATCCAGGTCTGCTGGTGTGTTCATTTTTCTACCACCTGAACTATAATCCCTGTGCTTCAACACAGCCAGTTGTCGCTCAGATGTGTCGTCTGCACAGAGAAACACACTAGCTCCTGTGTTAGTGGGGTTCAGTAACGCCAGCTGATCCCCTGCTGTGTGGACGGCAAAGTCACCAGCTCCATCAACATTCAAACCACTACTGATTTTTAACCGTGCCCAACTTAGGTCTCTGGCTCCACTGTCTCTACTATTTCCCCTGGCCTCCAACCCCGCCATCTACATCTCTGAAGTGGCGTCAGCACAATCTACACTTGTTCCTGTGTTCCTGTGGCTCAGTCCCATCAGTTTATCCCCTGATGTGTGTCCGGCAAGGTCTCCTGCTCTGTCCACATTCCCATAACCAGTAGTGGGAATGAGGACAGAGCTGGCGAACTTGCCGGACAAACATCAGGGGATCAAGTGACGGGACTGAGCACCAGTAACACAGGAACAAGTGTAGATTGTGCTGACGCCACTTCAGAGATGTAGCTGGCGGGGTTGGAGGCCAGGGTAAATAGTAGAGACAGTGGAGCCAGAGGCCTAAGTGGAGCATGGTTAGAATCAGTAGTAGTCAACAACCTCCATAAAAACCGCTGCCCATTGGCCTCTGCATGCGGCATGCGTAATCCTGGGCTCCAACAGTGTCAGTTGGTGTTCAGAAGTGTCGTCTCCACAGAGCCAAACACATTCGTTCAAGTGTTAGTGGGGTTCATCACTGCCAGCTGTTCCCCTGCTGTGGAGATGGCAAGTCTCCTGCTGCCTACACCAGCCAAAATCCAGTAGGCCCCAGCCTGCTCCACGCCTGATCCTGGGCTCCAACAGCGTCAGTTGGTGTTCAGAAGTGTCGTCTCCACAGAGCCAAACACATTCGTTCAAGTGTTAGTGGGGTTCAGCACTGCTAGCTGTTCCCCTGCTGTGCAGATGGCAAGTCTCCTGCTGCCTACACCAGCCAAAATCCAGTAGGCCCCAGCCTGCTCAACGCCTGATCCTGGGCTCCAACAGCGTCAGTTGGTGTTCAGAAGTGTCGTCTCCACAGAGCCAAACACATTCGTTCAAGTGTTAGTGGGGTTCAGCACTGCCAGCTGTTCCCCTGCTGTGGAGATGGCAAGTCTCCTGCTGCCTTCACCTGCCAAAAGCAACAGGCCCCAGCCTGCTCCTCGCCTAATCCTGGGCTCCAACAGCGTCAGTTGGTGTTCAGAAGTGTCGTCTCCACAGAGCCAAACACATTCGTTCAAGTGTTAGTGGGGTTCAGCACTGCCAGCTGTTCCCCTGCTGTGGAGATGGCAAGTCTCCTGCTGCCTTCACCTGCCAAAAGCAACAGGCCCCAGCCTGCTCCTCGCCTAATCCTGGGCTCCAACAGCGTCAGCTGGTGTTCAGAAGTGTCGTCTCCACAGAGCCAAACACATTCGTTCAAGTGTTAGTGGGGTTCAGCACTGCCAGCTGTTCCCCTGCTGTGGAGATGGCAGTCTCTCCTGCTGTCTCCGCATTCCAAAGACAGTAGGCCTCTGCCTACACCCTCCTATTTCCTGGGCTTCAACACAGCCAGTTGTAGCTCGGAAGTGCCGTCCACACGGAAAGAGACACTTGCTGCCGTGTCTCAGTGGGGTTCAGTAACGCTAGCTGATCCCCTGCTGTGTGGATGGCATAGTCTCCTGCTGCCTACACAGTCCTACTACTACTGATTTTTAGCCGTGCTCCACTTAGGCCTGTGGCTTCACTGATTTTCGTATTTCCCCTGTCCTCCAACCCCGCCAGTTACAGCTCCGAAGTGGCGTCTGCACAATCCACACTTGTTCCTGTGTTACTCTGTGTTGCTCTGTCCACATTCCCATGGGAATGTGGACAGAGCAGGCGACATTGCCGAACACACATCAGGGGATTAACTGACCGGACTGAACACCTGTAACACAGGAACAAGTGTGGATTGTGCAGACGCCACTTTGGAGCTGTAACTGGCGGGGTTGGAGGACAGGGGAAATACGAAAATCAGTGAAGCCACAGGCCTAAGTGGAGCTTGGTTAAAATTAGTAGAAGTCTACAACCGATCTTAAAATTTCTTTAATGCAGCCTCAGCCTGCTCCGTGCTTGTCCCTGGGCTTCAACACAGCCAGTTGTAGCTCGGAAGTGCCGTCCACACGGAAAGAGACACTTGCTGCCGTGTCTCAGTGGGGTTCAGTAACGTCAGCTGTTCCCCTGCTGTGTGGATGGCAGTCTCTCCTGCTGTCTCCGCATTCCAAAGACAGTAGACCTCTGCCTACACCCTCCTATTTCCTGGGCTTCAACACAGCCAGTTGTAGCTCGGAAGTGCCGTCCACACGGAAAGAGACACTTGCTCCCGTGTCTCAGTGGGGTTCAGTAACGTCAGCTGATCCCCTGCTGTGTGGATGGCAGTCTCTCCTGCTGTCACCACATTCCAAAGACAGTAGGCCTCTGCCTACACCCTCCTATTTCCTGGGCTTCAACACAGCCAGTTGTAGCTCAGAAGTGCCGTCCACACGGAAAGAGACACTTGCTCCCGTGTCTCAGTGGGGTTCAGTAACGTCAGCTGATCCCCTGCTGTGTGGATGGCAGTCTCTCCTGCTGTCACCACATTCCAAAGACAGTAGGCCTCTGCCTTCACCCTCCTATTTCCTGGGCCTCAACACAGCCAGTTGTAGCTCGGAAGTGCCGTCCACACGGAAAGAGACACTTGCTCCTGTGTCTCAGTGGGGTTCAGTAACGTCAGCTGATCCTCTGCTGTGTGGATGGCAGTCTCTCCTGCTGTCACCACATTCCAAAGACAGTAGGCCTCTGCCTACACCCTCCTATTTCCTGGGCTTCAACACAGCCAGTTGTAGCTCGGAAGTGCCGTCCACACGGAAAGAGACACTTGCTCCCGTGTCTCAGTGGGGTTCAGTAACGCCAGCTGTTCCCCTGCTGTGTGGATGGCAGTCTCTCCTGCTGTCTCCGCATTCCAAAGACAGTAGGCCTCTGCCTACACCCTCCTATTTCCTGGGCTTCAACACAGACAGTTGTAGCTCAGAAGTGCCGTCCACACGGAAAGAGACACTTGCTCCCGTGTCTCAGTGGGGTTCAGTAACGCCAGCTGTTCCCCTGCTGTGTGGATGGCAGTCTCTCCTGCTGTCTCCGCATTCCAAAGACAGTAGGCCTCTGCCTACACCCTCCTATTTCCTGGGCCTCAACACAGCCAGTTGTAGCTCGGAAGTGCCGTCCACACGGAAAGAGACACTTGCTCCCGTGTCTCAGTGGGGTTCAGTAACGTCAGCTGATCCCCTGCTGTGTGGATGGCAGTCTCTCCTGCTGTCACCACATTCCAAAGACAGTAGGCCTCTACCTACACCGTCCTATTTCCTGGGCTTCAACACAGCCAGTTGTAGCTCGGAAGTGCCGTCCACACGGAAAGAGACACTTGCTCCCGTGTCTCAGTGGGGTTCAGTAACGCCAGCTGTTCCCCTGCTGTGTGGATGGCAGTCTCTCCTGCTGTCTCCGCATTCCAAAGACAGTAGGCCTCTGCCTACACCCTCCTATTTCCTGGGCTTCAACACAGCCAGTTGTAGCTCAGAAGTGCCGTCCACACGGAAAGAGACACTTGCTCCCGTGTCTCAGTGGGGTTCAGTAACGCCAGCTGTTCCCCTGCTGTGTGGATGGCAGTCTCTCCTGCTGTCTCCGCATTCCAAAGACAGTAGGCCTCTGCCTACACCCTCCTATTTCCTGGGCTTCAACACAGCCAGTTGTAGCTCGGAAGTGCCGTCCACACGGAAAGAGACACTTGCTCCCGTGTCTCAGTGGGGTTCAGTAACGCCAGCTGTTCCCCTGCTGTGTGGATGGCAGTCTCTCCTGCTGTCTCCGCATTCCAAAGACAGTAGGCCTCTGCCTACACCCTCCTATTTCCTGGGCTTCAACACAGCCAGTTGTAGCTCAGAAGTGCCGTCCACACGGAAAGAGACACTTGCTCCCGTGTCTCAGTGGGGTTCAGTAACGTCAGCTGATCCCCTGCTGTGTGGATGGCAGTCTCTCCTGCTGTCACCACATTCCAAAGACAGTAGGCCTCTGCCTACACCCTCCTATTTCCTGGGCTTCAACACAGCCAGTTGTAGCTTGGAAGTGCCGTCCACACGGAAAGAGACACTTGCTCCCGTGTCTCAGTGGGGTTCAGTAACGTCATCTGATCCCCTGCTGTGTGGATGGCAAAGTCTCCTGCTGCCTACACAGTCGTACTACTACTGATTTTTAACCGTGCTCCAATTAGGCCTGTGGCTCCACTGTCTCTCGTATTTCCCCTGTCCTCCAACCCTGCCAGTTACAGCTCCGAAGTGGCGTCTGCACAATCCACACTTGTTCCTGTGTTACAGGTGTTCAGTCCGGTCAGTTAATCCCCTGATGTGTGTCCGGCAATGTCGCCTGCTCTGTCCACTAGTTATGGGAATGTGGACAGAGCAGGCGACATTGCCGGACACACATCAGGGGATTAACTGACCGGACTGAACACCTGTAACACAGGAACAAGTGTGGATTGTGCAGACGCCACTTCGGAGCTGTAACTGGCGGGGTTGGAGGACAGGGGAAATACGAATATCAGTGAAGCCACAGGCCTAAGTGGAGCTTGGTTAAAATTAGTAGAAGTCTACAACCGATCTTAAAATTTCTTCAATGCAGCCTCAGCCTGCTCCGTGCTTGTCCCTGGGCTTCAACACAGCCAGTTGTTGCTCGGAAGTGCCGTCTTCACAGAGTAAAACACTAGCTCCTGTGTTTGTGGGGTTCAGTAACGTCAGCTGTTCCCCTGCTGTTTTGATGGCAATCTGTCCTGCTGCCTCCCAATTGACAGCACATCAGGCCTCAGCCTGGTAAGTGCTTGTCCCTGGGCTCCAACATCGCCAGTTGCTGCTCATAACTGACTTTGGCACGGGTACTCCCTCCTGCCCAGCTTGGTTCCAGCCCTGCCTGCTGTTTCCGGGAAGTGTCAATGTCAGTTTGCCACCCCAAGTTGCCATGTCGTGTTGCGGTTGGGTTAGCCGAGGCTAGGGTGCCAGCAGTTTAGGTGCTTCCTATGTGGACTGCGGGTTCTGGTAAGAAAGGCTTGTTCCGTAGTGCCAGTAGGACAAGCACCCCCTGTAGGACTGTGTGATTCGGTAACTGCGGCCAGCTTGCGGCATGCCAACTTTGCTTTTCAGGGGTAACTTCAGCTGCCCCTCCGGGTTCCAGCACCGTCAGCTGGTTCTCGTCAGAGCCTTTGGCCTAGGTGCCTCCATCTCGGTATCCGAGTTCCGGCAACGTCTGCTGGTCCTTGGTAGTGCTTTGTAGCACAGGTACCTCCTGCTTAGTAACCGGGTTCCAGCACCGTCAGCTGGTCCTCGGTAGTGCCATTGGCTCTTGTTCCTTCTGCTGCCCCTACGGGTGCCAGTACCGTCAGCTGGTTCAAGAGGACAAAGAACAGGAAGACAACCACCAAGATGCAGAACAACAAGAGAGAGAAGACAAAGAAGCATAAAAAAACAAAGCAGAAGAACATTAAGCATAAGACTAATACTCTGAGCAAATGATATTATCTTATTTATAAGCAGAAGAAGACTAAGCAGTGTATGGGGGTGAGTCCGTTCCTCCTCGTGGTGCCCCTGGAAAAGGCCTGCTACTGCAGGCCAAACTGAACGCGGACAAATCCTGTTGTAAATCTTTTGTGACAGGCAGAACGGAAGGTGTAAACTTCTAACTTTTCTAGATAACAACTACAGGAATGCCTGACACAAACAAGAATATGATGAAGAAGAATAGGAAGAAGATGAAGAAGTTGAATATGTAGAATAATAATTGTTGAATAAGAAGAATATGAAGAATGTAAGAAAAGGAAGAAGAAGAAGAATGTAAAAAAAGGAAGTAGAAGAATTTAAAAAAAGGAAGAAGAAGAAGAAGGTAAAAAAAGGAATAAGAAGAAGAATGTAAAAAAAGGATGTAGACGAATGTAAAAAAAGGAAGAAGAAGAAGAAGAATGTAAAAAAAGGAATAAGAAGAAGAAGAAGGTAAAAAAAGGAAGAAGAAGAAGAAGAAGAAGAAAGAAGAAAGAAGAAGAAGACATACATGTCTGGCAAAATATAAATGAGGCTAACATAGTCAATATCTTTGTAACTCCTAACGTCTTTAAAAAAAAAGTTTAATTCCTGCTATTCCATTTGATTGGGCTAAACCTCTATGGCTTTAATGTCTCCTCCACCTCCCACAATATATTCTACATTATTCTTAGTTGTTTTTCTTCATGTAGAATTAACCTACAAGGAAAAAAAGGGTTTTTTTTAATTCCGATATTTTGGCCCCATTGACTTGCATTGGTTCCCGGTATCGGAATCGGCGATACCGATACTTTTTTTTAAGATCGGCCGATCCATTCCGATCCGATATTTTCAAGTATCGGCTGGTATCGCTCAACTCTACTCACCACACATCTAGATAAGTTCCTTAGGGGTCTAGTTTCCAAAATGGGGTCACTTGTGGGGGGTTTCCACTGTTTAGGTATATTAGGGGCTCTCGAAAGGCAACATGACACCTGCAGACCATTCCATCAAAGTCTGCATTCCAAAACGTCACTACTTCCCTTCCGAGCCCCAACATGTGTCCATACAGTAGTTTTCTCTCACATATGAGGTATCAGCGTACTCAGGACAAATTGGACAACAACGTTTGGGGTCCAATTTCTCCTGTTACCCTTGGGAAAATAAAAAAATTGGAGACTAATTAATCATGTTTGTGGAAAAAATACGATTTTTTTATTTTCATGCCTGGGCATTATAAACTTCTGTGAAGCCCTTGGGGGTTCAAAGTGCTCATTACACATCTAGATAAGTTCCTTGGGGGGTCTAGTTTCCAAAATGGGGTCATTTGTGGGGGGTTTCCACTGTTTAGGTACATTAGGGGCTCTCCAAAGGCAACATGACACCTGCAGACCATTCCATCAAAGTCTGCATTCCAAAATGTCACTACTTCCCTTCCGAACCCCGACGTGTACCCATACAGTAGTTTTCTCCCACATATGGGGTGTCAGCATACTCAGGACAAAATGGACAACAACTTTTGGGGTCCAATTTCTCCTGTTACCCTTGGAAAAATAAAAAAATGGGGACTAAAAGATGATGTTTAGTGAAAAAATATGATATTTTTATTTTCACGCCCGGTCGTTATAAACTTCTGTGAAGCACTGGGGGTTCAAAGTACTCACCACACATCTAGATAAGTTCCTTAGGGGTCTAGTTTCCAAAATGGGGGTCACTTGTGGGGGGTTTCAACTGTTTAGGTACATCAGGGGCTCTCCAAAAGCAACATGACACCCGCAGACCATTCCATCGAAGTCTGCATTCCAAAACGTCACTACTTCCCTTCTGAGCCCCGACGTGCGCCCATACAGTAGTTTTCTCCCACATATGAGGTATCAGCGTACTCAGGACAAATTGGACAACAACTTTTGGGGTCCAATTTCTCCTGTTACCCTTGGGAAAATAAAAAAATTGGAGACTAATTAATCATGTTTGTGGAAAAAATACGATTTTTTTATTTTCATGCCTGGGCATTATAAACTTCTGTGAAGCCCTTGGGAGTTCAAAGTGCTCATTACACATCTAGATAAGTTCCTTGGGGGGTCTAGTTTCCAAAATGGGGTCATTTGTGGGGGGTTTCCACTGTTTAGGTACATTAGGGGCTCTCCAAAGGCAACATGACACCTGCAGACCATTCCATCAAAGTCTGCATTCCAAAATGTCACTACTTCCCTTCCGAGCCCGGACGTGTACCCATACAGTAGTTTTCTCCCACATATGGGGTGTCAGCATACTCAGGACAAAATGGACAACAACTTTTGGGGTCCAATTTCTCCTGTTACCCATGGAAAAATAAAAAAATGGGGACTAAAAGATGATGTTTAGTGAAAAAATATGATATTTTTATTTTCACACCCGGTCGTTATAAACTTCTGTGAAGCACTGGGGGTTCAAAGTACTCACCACACATCTAGATAAGTTCCTTAGGGGTCTAGTTTCCAAAATGGGGGTCACTTGTGGGGGGTTTCCACTGTTTAGGTACATCAGGGGCTCTCCAAAAGCAACATGACACCCGCAGACCATTCCATCAAAGTCTGCATTCCAAAACGTCACTACTTCCCTTCCGAGCCCCGACGTGTGCCCATACAGTAGTTTTCTCCCACATATAAGGTATCAGCGTACTCAGGACAAATTGGACAACAACTTTTGGGGTCCAATTTCTCCTGTTACTCTTGGGAAAATAAAAAAATGGGGACTAAAAATGATGTTTGTTGAAAAAATACGATATTTTTATTTTCACGCCCGGTCATTATAAACTTCTGTGAAGCACTGGGGGTACAAAGTGCTCACCACACATCTAGATAAGTTCCTTAGGGGTCTATTTTCCAAAATGGGGTCACTTGTGGGGGGTTTCCACTGTTTAGGTACATCAGGGGCTCTCCAAAAGCAACATGACACCCGCAGACCATTCCATCAAAGTCTGCATTCCAAAACGTCACTACTTCCCTTCCGAGCCCCGACGTGTGCCCATACAGTAGTTTTCTCCCACATATAAGGTATCAGCGTACTCAGGACAAATTGGACAACAACTTTTGGGGTCCAATTTCTCCTGTTACTCTTGGGAAAATAAAAAAATGGGGACTAAAAATGATGTTTGTTGAAAAAATGCGATATTTTTATTTTCACGCCCGGTCATTATAAACTTCTGTGAAGCACTGGGGGTACAAAGTGCTCACCACACATCTAGATAAGTTCCTTAGGGGTCTATTTTCCAAAATGGGGTCACTTGTGGGGGGTTTCCACTGTTTAGGTACATCAGGGGCTCTCCAAAAGCAACATGACACCCGCAGACCATTCCATCAAAGTCTGCATTCCAAAACGTCACTACTTCCCTTCTGAGCCCCGACGTGTGCCCATACAGTAGTTTTCTCCCACATATAAGGTATCAGCATACTCAGGACAAATTGGACAGCAACTTTTGGGGTCCAATTTCTCCTTGTACCCTTTGGAAAATAAAAAAAATGGTGACTAAATGATCATGTTTGTGGAAAAAATACGATTTTTTAATTTTCACACCCGGGCGTTATAAACTTCTGTGAAGCACTGGGGGTTCAAAGTGCTCACCACACATCTAGATAAGTTCCTTGGGGGGTCTCGTTTTGAAAATGGTGTTATTTGTGGGGGGTTTCTACTGTTTTGTTACATCAGGGGCTTTCCAAACGCGACATGGTGTCCGATCTCAATTCCACCCAAAAATGTCAAATGGCGCTGCTTCCCTCCCGAGCTCTGCCATGCGCCAAAATAGTCGTTTACACCCACATATGGGGTATCAGCGTACTCAGGACAAATTTCACAATAACTTTTAGGGTCCTGTTACCCTTGGGAAAATAAAAATTGGGGGTGAAAAGATCATTTTTGTGGAAAAAATATGATTTTTTAATTGTACCGCTGTACCTTATAAACTTCTGTGAAGCCCTTGTGGGTTCAAAGTTCTCACCACATATCTAGATAAGTTCCTTGGGGGGTCTAGTTTCGAAAATGGCGTCACTTGTGGGGGGTTTCCACTGTTTAGGTACATCAGGGGCTCTCCAAACGCGACATGGCATCCGATCTGAATTCCAGCCAATTTTGCATTGAAAAAGTCAAACGGCGCTCCTTCCCTTCTGAGCTCTGCCATGCGCCGAAACAGTGGTTCCCCCCCACATATCAGGTATCAGCATACTCAGGACAAATTGCACAATAACTTTTGCAGTCCAGTTTCTCCTGTTACCTTGGTAAAATAAAAAAATTGAACCTTAAGTATTTTTTTTGTGAAAAAAAGTTAAATGTTCATTTTTTTTTTAAATATTCAAAAAATTCCTGTGATGCACCTAAATGGTAAATAAACTTCTTGAATGTGATTTTGAGCACCTTAAGGGGTGCAGTTTTTAGAATGGTGTCACTTTTGGGTATTTTCGATAATATAGACCCCTCAAAGTGGCTTCAAATGTGATGTGGTCTGTAAAAATAAAATGGTGTTGCAAAAATGAGAAATCGCTGGTCAATTTTTAACCCTTATAACTTCCTAACAAAAAAAAATTTTGGTTCCAAAATTGTGCTGATGTAAAGTAAACATGTGGGAAATGTTATTTATTAAGTTTTTTGCGTGCCGTATCTCTGTGATTTAAGGGCATAAATATTCAAATTTGGAAAATTGCACAATTTTCAAAATTTTCGCAAAATTTCCATTTTTTTCACAAATAAACGCAAGTTATATGAATTAAATTTTACCACTAACATGAAGTACAGTATGTCACGAGAAAACAATGTCAGAATCACCGGGATCCATGGAAGCGTTTCAGAGTTATTACCTCATAAAGGGACAGTGGTCAGAATTGTAAAAATTGGCCCGGTCATGAACGTGCAAACCACCCTTGGGGCTTAAGGGGTTAATTTTAGTCTGTCCCCTGTTTGTCTCTTCCCATGTGTGTTACCATATGCAGTGCTGAGACCAGTGTCCTTACAGGCCAATGGACTATCCAGGGTCAATAGAAGTGAGTCAGGGATTAGGCACTTGATGGCGGGGGGAAGAACTCGCATAGGGGGGTCAGGGGATAGGGACAGGCACAAGTTGGTGTTAGGAGGTGGTGTCCCATCCCTCGCTGCCTACCTTCAATGCCTTCCTCTCTTTTTTCCATGCTGTCATATAAATATGCTGTGTCATCCGCCGGACTTACCCATGTCCGAGCGTGGCAATGGCTGAAAAATGTAGCCCTTGAAAATGTTTCAAAAATTTTTTGGTGTGTTATATAACACAAAAAACGACCTTAAAGCACATCATTGTTGATGGATCAAAATACATTCATTTTTTCCAGCACCCACAAAAAAACCGCTGCCAGTGGACTGCACAGGCCTTATCCATGTCTGCAGATTGGATTCTGTCATACTCCCTGTTCCTGTGACTCTCACTTCCTCCCTAGGCTAAATGCACATCTTATGTACTGCAAACAATTAGCCCTTAGAAGGACTATTAGTATGATGGTTCCTCTTCACTACCAGTATAAACAATACAGGCTTCTAATTAATGTGCACATAGGCCTTGACAAGCACTTTCTCCCTCGAATAAGAAGTGTCACAGAGCTGTGCAATGACATCAGTGTGCTGAGCCGGGTGGTGCCTGTCCTTTTACACCATCAGATCATGTCACATGGCCAGCCTGTGGTACTCGCTGGTATGCAGGATGCAGTGACGAGCCAGAGCAAGGGTTAAACTTGACTTTTTATATATATGTAAAGAGGAAAGCTAACAACGGTTTTCCAAGTAGGGAATCCAGACACAAATATACAAATCACACAATGCTAATGTCATGATCCAGCGTGGATCTGACAGTTTAAATGGATAAGTGAACTTTTTTTCCATTGGCTAGGTGCCAAAGTGATGTGATTGCCCCCAGTGGCCATTAGAATTATTACACGTGGTGTCATTCATTCTAAGTTGCCCCGGTGGTGGTGAGTGGTAGTGCACTTTAGTTTTTTTGGTTTAGTGCACGTAATTATAATTCAGGTGTGAGGCTCTATAAAAGAGAGCCAGGTGTGTTCAATCACTGTTGGTGATATTGTGTGTTAGTCATTCACAAGGAAGCCTGGGTGAAAGAAGGAGCTGAACATGAGTCCTGCGCAGCCCAGCCAGAGGGGACGAGTGGCAGCTATGTCGTCTGCAGGAAGGGCTGGCATGGCGTGGTGGAGTCGCAGTTTACGGTGTCAGCAGGAGGTGCTTGCATGGCTTGGTGGAGTGGCGACAATGGTGAGAGTTGCACTCAGCATGCTGGACTAGGTTGCTGAAAACTGGACTCAAGCATGCTGGACTTTTTGGCAGAAGCTGGACTCATCTTTGGGACTCTGTTTACTGGGCAGCTGCAACTGGTGGTGGACTCTGCTCCAAGGCTGCACTATGGTGAAGGATCCAGTTATGGTGGTGGATCCAGGTGGAGGAGAAGATACAGGTGGTGGGCTCTGTTTCTAGGAGCGTACGCAACAGAGCAAAGCTAAGTGGTGTTTCCCCTGTATTGTCATTTAACCTCATGTGTGTTTAGTGCAGTGGTGGGATTAGCTTCCGCACCGACCAATTCCCTAGTGAGGGTTTAGGTTCAGGGTGAGCTAGGGTTTTTAGGTTCCTGTGCGTCGCCCGGTGCAGAACATGCATAGGGATCGTTAGGAGTGCAGGGACACTGGCTCAGGGGAGTACAGGAGGTCTCCACTTCCCTATTCCCTATTGCAGGGCCCACCATTGTTAATGTTACCCAGGTTCCCCTTTATTATTTAAATTCACATTACTGGAGGCGGGGTTTCCAGACTACTTTATATATACGTGTAATATCTAAATTCGCCAGTTGGAGGCGGTGTATCCAGCTGCACGTCTTATTATTTAAATTCACCCAACTGGAGGCGGTGTATCCAGGGTCACGTGTGTCATATGGGTTCGCTTTGCGGTACTCGCTGCGTCCAGACACACGTGACCGTGACAGCTAAACAGTACGGCGAAGGGTGGTAACTATATGGCCATGATGTGGCCAGCTACTGGTCCTTGGACTAACTATAAACACAAACGAAATGTCACTTATCGATCTCTGATGTCCTGCAGAGTTGTAGTCCGGGAGATGTCCATTCGGCGCCTCAGCCGCTGGGTCCAGCCTAAGAAGAGTTGTCGCAGGTTTCGGGCGTTCCCACTTCCTGGTGCTGGGGGAATGATACAGGCCCCAGGCCTGTTCCCCTCCACTGGGATTGCCTCATCGGGCGGCGAGACAGAGGCAGCCACGGGTCTGGGCGTACAGGCCGCAGCCGCGGTATGGAGCAGGGCAGTGGCGGCCATGGGTCTCACTGTACAGGCCGCAGCCGCGGGATGGAGCAGGGCAGTGCCGGCCGCGGGTCTCACTGTACAGGCCGCAGCCACGGTATGGAGTGGGGCATTGGCAAATGCTGGTCTCACTGTACAGGCCGCAGCCGCGGTATAGAGTGGGGCAGTTGTGGCCGCGGGTCTCTCCGTACATGCCGCAGCCATGGTATGGAGCGGGTCTCGCTGTACAGGCCGCTGGTCTCGCTCCTTCTTGTGCTGCTCGGCACTGTCCTCTCTCCTGGTCAGGTGAGCCTCCATCTCCCTTGCCTCGAAAACGCTGACTCACTCTCGCTCTGGGACGCCACTTAAGCTCCTCTCTCCAGTCTCTCTCCCCTCCGACTGTCCTCCGATGGTCTCCATCGCTCGTTATGTAGTCGCCCTGCCCCCTTTATTTGTCCCACCCCCATGTTTCCTGATCGACTGTCGGCCCTGGCCTGCTATTCTTTCCTCTGGGAACTTATCTCCTGGGAACCTGGGTGACAGCCTCCCTAGTTCCGCCCCGGACACATGGCATGCCCTTTTTCTGGGGCTCTCTCCCCTACAAGCCAATCACAGTAATGCCACAACCAAGATGGCTACAGCATTACAGTGACACGTAGGCAATCCCCAGTTTTTTCTGCCATTAAACGAGGTGTACCAACAATTTTGATCACGTGTGTATGAAACAACATGAATGCTTAATGTTAAATGGCACCAACCCCATATTCTCAGAAAATAAACCATTTATTTTCTAAAGTGGAGAAAATGTGCAGGGACATTGAATTGTTGCTTCCCTTGTTGTAGGCAATGCTTAGATGCAGTAGCAACATGGAGTACTTTATACAGCTGTAAGGAGCAGGGTAGATCCCAAGCACTGAGGTAATTTAATTTACTTACTGTCAAAGAACTAGCAAAAGCTGTAGTATCTGTCTGTCTGCTGTTAACCCTCCCTGCTCCTCCTACCCCATCATAGGAGCAATTTATATGACTTATTTTCAACCCTGCACTCAAAACTTCACTAAATAATAGTGCTTAAAAATACATGCAGTTGAAAAAATGTTTATGTTCTGGAATGCAGTGTCTCATTGCGATCGTATTACTTTCTTTTCAAAGTCACATTCAGATATCACAGTGGCATCATTTTTTTTCAAAACCTTTAAAAACAAATTGCGTGTGTGTGCGTATGTGTGTGCACTCATAGAATTTTAGCAACTGTAACCTGATCTCTCAGTGAGCTGCTAACTATTGAAGACAGATTTCTCCAGTGAAATAAGAGTGGTCTGATATGTGGGGGAAATACATAAATTATATGTCGTGATAAATATATTCCAAAATACCTTTAATTTCCAAGTCACATTTGTTTTGTTTAGAGAGGTAAATACTATAGTACATTAATAGTGACAGAAACATGTCCTAGAATGCTAATACAGCTGCCTGTAAGCATGTACAGTAAGAAGCTCCACTGCTGCGTCCCAGAAATATCCCATACTGCGAACTGTCAAGCTCTATCTCTGGGAGACACCAGCAAAACTTTCTACTGTTCGCTAGAGTCAGTCAATTTAAAAAATTGCCGACTTTCGCCAAAGTCGGGTTTCAAGAAACGAAACCTGACCATAGCGTGAGGTTGGCCATGATGTCGGCAACCCGAGCGCCAAAGTCGCGTTTCAAATGATGCTTCCAGTGCCTTTTTTCAGCCAATGATGGAGGACGCACACTGTGGGCAACGTGATGACATAGGCAGCGGCCACCACCATCTTAGAGAAGGGCATTGAAGTGATTGACTGGCTTTGTGTGGCATCACAGGGGGTATAAAAGGTTGTGAACGCCGAACGCCATCTTACTTCTGCCGATCTTACAATAGGTGCTGCTGCTGGTGATTCTGAACAGGGAGAGCGTAAAGGGCCTGTCACACTAAGCGATATCGCTAGCAATATCGCTATAACGTCACTGGTTTTTGTGACGTTATAGCGATATTGCTAGCGATATCGCTATGTCTGATGCTTACCTCCGACCGCTCCCCCGCTGGTTATCGCTGATCGCGCGAGAACGTCCTGGACCGTTTCTTGTCGTCAACTTCCTGCTGGGCTTCCTGCTGTGGAGACGAGCGACGCGTGGATGCGGGCGGGAGGACGTCAGGATCGCCTCGTCTGACAGGTAAGTAGCGACCCCCGACCCCTGCGATGTCGCTGGTGAGATCTGCCTGTGTGGCAGCTCACTAGCGACCACTTAGCGATGCACCAGCGATCCTGACCGCGTCATATCGCTGGTCGGGATCGCTGGTGCATCCCTAAGTGTGACAGTACCTTTAGGCAGGGAAGAAGAAAAAAACCTGCTTCTGCTGATAGCGCTTTTCACTGTACAGTTAGTGTGCAGTGAAAGGGGAGGATTTTTGTTGTGTGCAGCAGCGCTGGTGGTGATTAGGCTGCCTTTTAAGGCTACCTGGTAGCAGCATTGCTGTGTGCACACTGCTGTTCAAACTGCTTTTTTCAAAGCACTCCAAATTTTATTATTTTGTCCTGGTGAGTTACTGAGCGTTCATTTTTTCACACATCGTCTAGCGGTGTACGCTCCTCACACACTACCGTGTACCAGCTGGTATCACGGACAAATAGAAGCTATCTGGATGTGACTCTGAAAGAAAAAGCCAAGGAGTTTGTCCATTTTTCCAGACCTACACCTTAGAGCTGTGTCCGTTTTTCAAACAGTTTCGCATATCTGCTGCTTGATTACAGTCAAAACTAGACAGAGACAGTGTGTGTCAGTCCATATACAAATACACGGAGCTTGACAATTTTACATACAGATACAGTCTAGCGGTGTACGCTCCTCACACACTACCGTGTATTCCGGTTGGTATCACAGACAAATAGAAGCTATCTGGGTGTGACTCTGGAAGAAAAAGCCGAGGAGTTTGTCCGTTTTTCCAGACCTACACCTTAGAGTTGTGTCCGTTTTTCAAACAGTTTCGTATATCTGCCGTTTAATTACAGTCAAAGCTAGACAGACAGCGTGTGTCAGTCCGTATACAAATACACGGAGCTTGACAATTTTACACACACACACCGTACAGCGGTGTACGCTCCTCACACACTACCATGTATTCCAGCTGGTATCACGGACAAATAGAAGCTACCTGTGTGTAACAATGGAAAAAAAAACAGAGGAGATTTTCCAGACCTACACCTTAGAGTCGTGTCCGTTTTTCAAACAGTTTCGTATATCTGCTGTTTAATTACGGTCCAATACATACTGTGTGAGCGTCTGTGACTAACATAATATATACTTTGATTTAATTTGTTTAATACACCTTACACAGCTGGACGCTCCTCATACAGTACCATCTCTCTGCTGGTATTTTGGTTACATTTTCCCAAACATGAGGAAGTATGGTGGAACAGGCCACAGACGTGGGCATTGGGGCGCGGCTGGTACTGATGGTGGTGGTGCATCGGCTGGTTCTGGCAAAAGCACAATAGCAGCTAAGGCAGGAGGTTTTGAGCCTGCGTCATCCTCTAGCCCAAGAAGGCCTGTAAGGTTGCCTTTTTTTGGAGTAGGAAAACCGCTTAAACGCCGGAGCATCAGGAACAGGTTTTGGCGTACATTGCCGAAACAGCCACCAGCTTTATTGCCTCCTCTTCTGAACGGTCGAAACCTGCAAGTACAGAGTCGTCAGTGCAGGGTTCTGGTCATAAAAACCCCTTTCCTTGTGTCCTTCACCCTCACCAAAAGTTAAGGATGCGGCAGCCCACACTTCAGATTACTCTATGGAGTTCTTTTCACATACCATGCCTGGGTTATCCAGTAAAATCCTGAATTCCCCAGTCCAAGACATGGACTGCACTGATGCACAGCCACTGCTAGATGATTCTGCTGGTACATTGACGAAGTGCACTACATTGCCCTCGCAGTCTACTGAGCCAGAATCTGACCCTGATGAAACCCAGGTGCCCCTTCCCGCATACCATACCACCTTACACGGTGACACAGAGGAAGGTAAAGAGGAAGGTGGAGATGACTTTGAAGAGGAGGTGATGGATGACCCATTTCTGTACCCTGATTGGCATCCATTGGGGGAGGAGGGTGGCGCTGGCAATAGTTCAGATAAGGAGAAGGATCCGCAGCAGGCATTGAAATCGCAGCAGCGGTTATCAAGCAGGCCCGTAGCTGTCCTAAAACGTGGAACAAAAACTAAAAGAGTTGCAGGACAGCTTGACCAGACGGTCAACTTAGCACAGTGTGCAAGGCCAGAAAATGTTTACCATAGTTGGAAGAGTGCAGTGTGGCATGTCTTTGTCCAAAATCCTACTGGTGAGGCAAAGGTTACCTGTAAGAAGTGAGGAAGGACCTTTAGCCGAGGTACGCAACTCAGAAATTTGAATACCAGTTGCATGCTTAGACATTTAATCAACATGTACTTGCAAGCGTGGACGCATTACAAAACCTCAGGTAGCACATGTGCACCTGCTCCGACTGAAGGTAGCCAACAACGCTCCATCGCCACCCCCGCTGTAAGACCACCGCCACCATTAAGCACACCTCCTCTTCCTCGGACTTGCCCAATTACGCCCTTTGCAGCAGCTGAATGTCCAGCCAACACATCTGCATATGCCAATTTTTAAACCTCCCTAACTGGGCTGCCCACCCCTCCCCCAACGGCTGGGGTCAAGACCTGGTGCACCCCGGCAAGTGCAGTTGCTCTGAACAGGTGGATGGGCCCACTGATGGCCGCCGGCAATGGCACAGGGCCCCTCATAGTACAATACAGTGTCTCAGATGGTGTGATGGCCCACTCGCCATCAGACACACCAGCGTACTATGAGGGGCCCTGTGCCAGTTCCGTCGACCACGATTGTGCCCCCCCTGCTTGGTCATGGCCACAGCACTTGCAAGTTGCAATACCTACCTCTCCCTGCTCCACCGCTGTGTAGTCTAGGCAGTTAAATCCTTCACAGGGACGGCAACTCGAAATTTGGTGTATTGATCAATGATGGTTAAGATGTAGCTATGGCCTGTCCTGCTGGCCTCTATCTTCAGATGATCAATGGCTACCATTTGAAATGAACATCAACTTACAAGCTGATGCAGTGGTGGTTTATGATCACCTTTCACAGTTGTGATAGTCACAGATGTGTGACATTCCTGCCACCATTTTTCAATGTCTCCTCTCATGCCAATCCAATTGAATCGCATACGGCCTGTGGCTTCTGTCTTTTGCACTCCAAAATGACCAGACACATCATGATAGGCATTGAGGACCATGGGTACATCTCTCCCTGTGATCACAATTTGATGGAGATGAGTAACAGTGATGTGATCCACGCTACTGAGATAAAGCAATCCTTTCTTCACAAAGAACCTTTTTCGCTTTCTCCACAGACACAGTAATTGAGGGTCTGCATCGCCTCTGCAACATATACCGGGAGGTTTCTCCACGATGAGTAATTCCAAAATTTTTGCTAGCACTCGATTTTGTGATTTTGTGTCTATACTTGTATCCATGTAGTTTCCAGTAGCGGAGATTCTTGACTGGCTTACTGAGATTGAAATGTATATGAAGATTTAAAAGTACCACAACACTGTATACTGATGTACGCTATGAATACCTTTCCCTTTTTCTACTTTCTTAATTCTGGTGTAATACATAGTGAGCCTGTGAGTATCTGTGTCTGACTCTGGAAATATAGATGGAAATGTAACCCTAGACTGGACACACCTGGTATGTGCTGATACAGTACCTTGTTTCAAAAATTTGTATTAAGGTATCATCTGTAGGATAACTAACTGTGGGGGAACCCTCTTCTTGCCGCAGACAAACACGAGACTGAGAAAGAGATTTTATTGAACAGGTCTGTTTTTAGTGCCCATCCTTCTGTCAACAACAGCAATTCACCACAGCCATTTCACATTTCTCTGTATACAGGCCCAGGTACCTTCACTTCCTTTGTAATTATAATCGTGGCGTCCTCTGTGGCTCTTCCACTGTGGCTGGCCTAGGCCCAACCACCATAGCGCTGCACCAGTCTGAGCACACCATCCGTATGATAGCCCCAGGCCGTCTTCGCCTGTGGCTACCGTCCTCTGGCCCACCCCCCGGTGACTGCCTAAACTGTCCGTCCTCTCTGGAGCCTTTCCACTGACTCTATTTCCTCAGCAGAACTTCCTCTTTACTGTGCTCCCTTCGCTGACTGACTGTTCCAGAACCTTCCCTCAGCCTTTTATACTTCCAGTTCTTGTAACTCCGCCCACCACCACCTAACAGTTTCTCTGACCAATGGCAGTTATTCAGTCCCACTCCTACATTCTCCACTGCCCTACAATGGGCAAGCTAAAACACGGCACCCTTTCTTTTTATCGTAGCGGTTTCACACCTACACTGCGCTACACCTCTGCTTCTCACTACAGGCTGGTTTGTCTGTCAGTCCACCTTCCCTACATCATGCATAGTGAGTGAGCATGTGTGGGTTACGCCTTCTATATATACAGTGAATCGGAGAAACAAATTTTTACACTATTCTCGATACAGCTTGTATCTTGTTATACAGTACCTTTGTTCGACATTTAGCATTACGGTCCAATCCATACTGTGTAAGCATCTGAGAGTGACTACGGGACTATTTATACGGAGATTTCAATTGTCCCCTAAAAAATATATACTTGCTATCTTGTTATCCAGGAACTTTTTTGCAACATTTTTTATTATGGTCAAAACCAAACTGAGTGAGCGTCTGAGGGTGACTACGGAAATATATACCGATATTTTCAATTTGGCCAACTCTGTATACAGCAGAACGCTTCTGATACAGTAACCTTTTTAGCTATTTAGATTCTGGTGTAATCCATAATGAGCCTGTAAACGTCTGTCTGTTACTCCGGCAATATATTTAGAACTTTAAGATTACCCCAACACTGTATACAGCTGTACATTTGTGTTACATAACCCATTTACAGCTTTTCATATTCTTGTGTAATCCACACTGAGCCTGAGAACGTTTGTGTCTGCCTCCTGAAATGTATACGGAGAATCAGAATGTTTACACTATACTATATATACCTTTTATCTGGTGATACTGTACCCTTTTTCAACTTGTTATTTTATTGGGTAATCCATACTGAGCCTGTGAGCATCTGTGTATGCCTCATGAAATATATACGGAGATTTACTGTTATCCATAGACTGTATAGAGCTGTATGCTTATGATACAGTACCATATACTGTATCTGTGGGTATTTTGGGTCCATTTTCAAAAACATGAGGAAGTATGGTGGAAGAGGAAGTGGATGTGGGCATGGAGGGCCACCTGGTACTGATAGTGATGGTGATGCATCTGCTGGTAGTGCCAAAAACACAATAGCAGCTAAGGCAGAAGGTGTTGAGCCAGTGTCATGGTGTAGCTCTGGAAGGCCTATAAGGCTCCCTTTTCTGGGAGTAGGTAGACTGCTTTTAAACCTGGAGTATCAGGAACTGTTTGTGGCTTACATTGCTGAAACAGCCTCCAGCTCTATTGCCTCCTCTTCTGAAGTTGTAAAAAATGCAATCACTGAGTCATAACTGCAGGCTTCTGGTCAGGAGCAACCCCTTTCCTTGTGTACTTCACCCACACCAAAAGTGAAGGATGTGGAAGCACACACCTCAGATTACTCCATGGAACTCTTTTCACATACCATGCCTGGGTTAATTAAAAATAGGGCCCATCATGTACTGGAGCAATGTAAATGGGGCAGATCACACACTGGAGCAGCATCTAAGGGGCACATTATACACTGGAGCATAACAAATGGAGGCCATTATACTGTATATTACAGAATGTTGTAGATAAGCCCCTGATGGCGGTGGCCACAGCTTATAGGGCTAAAATGGGGTGACAGATTCCTTTAAAAGACAGCAGTCATTTTATTGTACTGTAGTGATTACTTTCAAGACAAAACAATTACACATATTTAAGAATTTAGTTCTAATTGTATTTTATATATGGATTTTATTTATGTTTCTTTTCCCTTTTAGTGACAGAAAAGGAATTTTTTTTTAAAAAATGCATAAAATTCCTTTTACAGAGAAAGTATTACAGCACATTAGCAGAACAGGTACACAAATTTCCACAGCAGAAAAGTTATGCACTGGCCTTTCACATATAACTAAGAGTAATATTTCATATGTCAGTAATAATGGTGTAAGTATGAGTAATGACAATAGAAATGAGCAATTTAAAAGCCATATGACCCTAACTATGACTTTATGGACAGAATGATAATTGTTAAAAGGCCAATAAATAAGTAAGAGTTGGATTCTTTCCTAGTTACATGTGCATCTTTCATTTAGTGCAGAACAAGTTTGTCAGGCCACTCTATTATGCAGATTCCTCTTAATACCCCAGTAACAGGCACCTGCAGCAAGGTTATTTATTATACTAAACATTCAGCATTCCTCAGTCCGTCAGTACCAAAATGTTTTATAGCTTTATGAGTCAACATGAGCAAATCTCCAATTAGAGATCCACAGGTTTTCCATTTCTCTAATGACAGAATCATATTTCCGTCATTGAAGACATCAGCAATCCATGTTTAGTCACCATCATAATTCACTGCAATATAGGACTCTATGTATGGATGAGTTCTTGTAAACTTTTTAACCGCTACTGAATGGAATATATTTTTATAGAATGCTGTCTTACACCAGTCAGTTAATAAAATCCATTTGAAACCTGAAGTTTACATACACTATATAAAAAGACACATATGCATGTTTTTCTCAATATACAACATGAAATCAAAATAAACCTTTCCTGTTTTAGGTCAATTAGGACATAATAACATAATTATTAATATTTGTCAAATGCCTGAATAGTGAGAGAGAGGGATTGTTTTAAGGTATTTTTATTACTTACTGCAAATTCAAAAGTTTACATACATTTCATTAGTATCTGGTTCCTATTCCCCTAAACTGAATGATTTGGGTCAAGAGTTTGGGATATCCTTCCAGAACCTTCTCACAATAGTTGGTTGGAATTTGGTTCCATTCCTCCTGACAAAACTGGTGTAACTGATCCAGGTTTGTAGGTCGCCTTGCTCGCACCTGCCTTTTCAGCTTTGCCCATAAATTTTCACTAGGCTTGAGATCAGGGCTTTATAATGGCCACTACAAAACAATTATTTTGTTATCCTTAAGCCACTTTGTTACCATTTTAGTAGTATGCTTTGGTTCATTGTCCATTCGAAGACCCATTTCCACCCAAGCTGTAACTTCCTGGCTGATGTCTTGAGATGTTTCAGTATTGCCACATAATCTTCTTTTCTCATGATGCTATCTATTTTGTGAAGTCTGCCATTCCCTCCTGCAGCAAAACAACCCCACAACATGATGCTGCCAGCACCGTGTTTGACAGATGGGATGGTGTTCTTAGGCTACTTTCACACATCAGTTTTTTGCCGTCAGGCAGGATCCAGCTTTTTTTAGAAAAAACGGATCCGGCATAAATTTTGGAGAACTGTAGAAACGGATCCGGTTTTTTGCTGGATCCGTCTCTGTTCCTGGCGGCTGGCCAATTGGATCTGAGCATGCGCAGACTTAAAAAAACCGGATCCGGTGGCTGGATCCGTCTTTTTCTGGATCCGGCGCATTCCGGCGCCCATAGACTTTCATTGTAGCAAAAAGCTGGAAGCGCCGGATCTGGCGCTTCCGGCTTTTTCGCCGGAGACAAAAAACGTTACAGTAGCCGTTTTTTCCAGACGCCGGAATGAGACAAGTTGCCGGATCCGGCAAAAAACGGATGAAACGCAATGCCATCCAGCACGATCCGGCGCTAATGCAAGTCAATGGGGAAAAACCGGATCCGGCATTGCATTTTGCCGGATCCGGTTTTACAAAAAAAAGCCAGATCGCGCCTGAAGGCAAAAAACTGATGTGTGAAAGAGGCCTTAGACTTCCAAGCTTCTTACTTTTTCCTCCAAACGTAACGATGGTTATTATGCCCAAAAAGCTAAATTTTTGTTTCATCAACCAACAGTACATGTCTCCAAAAATTAAGTTATTTGTTCCTGTGTGCATTTGCAAAAATTAATCTGGCTTTTTCATGTTTCTTTTGGAGAAATGGCTTCTTCCTTGCCTTTCAGCCCATGTTGATACAGTATTTGTTTCACTGTGGATATTGACAGAATCTTACCAGCTTACACCATCATCTTCACAAGGTCTTATGCATTTGTCCTTGGGCTGATATGCACATGTCAAACCAAAGCACTTTCATCGCTGGGACACAGAACCCATCTCCTTTCTGAGCAGTATGATGGCTGCATATCTTGTTTGTACTTGCGTATAATTGTTTGCACACATAAACGAGTCACCATCATGTATCTTGAAATTGTACCCAAGGATGAGCCAGACTTGTGAAAATCACAATTCTCTTCAATGTACCTTTGCTGATTTCTTGAGACTTTCCCAAGATGCTAGGCAAAGAAGCAGTGTGTTTCAGGTGTGCAATAAAACACATCCACAGGTGAGTCTCAAATTAACTCAGATGTTGCCAAAAACATCAGAAGCTTCCAAACACATGACATTATCATATGTAAAGATCAGAATTGTTTAAAGGCATAATAATCTTCATGTATGTAAACTTTTGACTTAGCCTTAAGTAATAAAAATGTCTTAAAACATTTCCTCTCACTCATTATTCTGGCATTTGGCAAATATTAATAATTATGGTTATCCTAACTGATCTAAAACGGGAAAGGTTTATTCTGATTTCCTGCCAGATATTGAGAAAACATGCATATGTGTCTTTTTTTTACATAGTGTACGTAAACTTCTGGTTTCAACTGTACATGTGTCTGCAGTGGTAAATGGTAAGTTGTGGATCTTTTGATATTTGAATTTGCCAGTTCTAACGAATTTCCTGTAAAAAATTTGATTTGCAGTGAATAAATTTACATAATTGAAAAGTCTCTTATTGCCTGGAAACTATGTGAAGAACATTGTGAGTTACTTTTTAAGTCAATTGAACACATTTTGAACTCTATAATGTAAGCACAGCTTTTTTATTGACTAAGCGACTTCAACCTATCTGGTTAGGGAAAAACAGTTGGCAACCAGCGTTATCCAACAGCATGTTTAACATACTTAAGTATCTGACTTTTAAACCTAAATTCTACAACTAATCTAAAAATAATCAATTTTTTTGAGGCGGCAGATGTGTGCATGTCTTTAGAGGGGTTGTCTGGTCAAACCGGTAAGTCTGAAGTCACTCTGTGTGACTGCAGAAATATGAATCCTCCCAGCACAAGCACTGTACACTGTGGGGATTCACCGGTTTTACAGTAGATCAGGGACCGGAGGGTATGTATAAGTTTTATATTGTATACCTCCAGCCAGTGGGCACAGCCTCGCTCTTCATACAAGTGTATGGAGCGAGGCCACGCGCACTGGTATGTGGGTATGTATAACTCATACACACACTCCGGTCCTGGGTCTAATACTGCTGGGGGGATTCATAAGTCTGCAGTTGCACAGAGTGACTTGAGACTTATCGGTTTTGAAAGGACAACCCCTTTAAGTAAGTGGTGCAAAGAGAAGCTGTGGCTGTCATGATCCAGGAAGGGGTTTCGTTTTGACCCGTCCTCATCAGACTGGGGGTTAATTGTTCCATCTCTCTCTGGCAGAGGGCGGCTATTTAATGCTCACTGGACCTAGGTCCGGTGTCAGTTATACTCCTGCCCTCGGCTGAGTTAGTTGACCTTATGCATACGTGTGCCTTGTGCCTGATATCTTGTTTGCTTGTTTGGTTTTGATCCGGTTCTGTCCCTGTTACGAGTTCTGCCTGCCCCTCTTGTACTGCGCTACCTCTTGTGTATGACTCTCTGCTTGTGACCCGACTTCTCTCTGCTCGTCCTTTTTTTACCACGTCACTCTCTTGTGTATGACCTTTGGCTTTGTCTGACCACCCATCTGTTTGTCTCTCCTGTGCCTCATTTGCCCGTACTGTTGTGACCTCGGTTTTGCCTGACTCTGAGTTGTTGTATGGGGTCCTGTCATATCTGAAAGCAGGACGCTAAGCCCCGCCCCCTTGCAGTCACATGACCATAGGTCCTGTGCCAGCTTGCTAACTTCTGTGTCCGCAGGTCCTGTGCATCTTTACTTTCCGGTGCTGACTGGACCCTGACACCAATAGTTTGAAGCACGCATTGTCACCTCTGCTGCCCTGCTCCCCAGGTATCTTTTAGCACTGTTTCTGTACTCAGGACATGCGCACTGGCTCTGTGAGCGAGTGTAGTGCGGTGTCTCTGACATTATAACTGACCCATACCATTTTTTTTTCTCTGCTCCCATTCTCCTGTGTGTGTGTGATGGATCCTATGCACGCTCTTTCTGAGCAGGGAAGGCACCTGACTCAGATGTCTCAGAAACTCCTTGGAGAACAACGAGTCCTGGCTCAGTCTCAGCAGCTGATCGCTGACACTGTGCAGGGGGTATTCTCATTGGGGGCTCGGGATGTTACATTAGTTTCCCCTGAGTCTCCGGTTAATTTACCAGATACCTTTTCTGGAGATAAAAGGAAATTCAGAGTTTTCAAGGAGGGCTGTAAGCTTTTTTTTTCATTGAGACCTCACTCTTCGGGGATGAAGGTCAGAGAGTGGGGGTCATTATGTCTCTGTTAAGGGGAGCCCCCTAAGCTTGGGCTTTCTCCCTTTTGACCACGGCCCCTGAGCGTATGAATGTGGATGCATATTTTGAGGCCTTGGGGCATATTTATGATGAGCCTGATCGGATGAGTATGGCTGAGGACAGGGTGATGAGTGTGTGCCAGGGGAAGCACTCAGCCGAGTGGTTTTGCTCAGAGTTCAGACGCTGGGCTGCTGAGGTCTGCTGGAATGGCGCCGCCCTCCGGGGTTTGTTCCGTAGAGACCTGTCTGAACATCTGAAAGATGCCTTGGCTCTCCACCCTCCACCTGATTCCCTGGAGGAGGCTATGACACAGGCCGTCCTAATGGATCGCAGGCTACGGGCGAGGGGAGTGATGCAAATTGAGAGACCATTATTCTCCCAAGGAGGGGAGCAAGTCATACATTGGAAGTCACGGAGATGGGAACCATCGACCTCAAAGAAAATGAAAGGAGACAACGGCGCATGGGAAAATGCTGTTTTCACTGTGGCGATTCTGGACATTGGAAAAAGGATTGCCCCTCCGGTCCACCGACCAACAAGCGACTGAGCCCAGGTGATTGTCATGGAGGTCACCCAGGCTCTCAGGTACCCTTTTCTGCCTTCTCTAAATTGTTCCTGCAAGTGGAACTTTGTTGTGGGAGTATCTCTACATCCACTTCTGCCTTCATGGATTGCGGTGCATCATTGAACTTTATTGACTCGGACTTGGTGGCCAGGTGTAAGTTAGGGACAGTTAGGTTGGAGACTCCTATTCACATTGTTGCCATTGACAAAACACCACTGGTTAAGAATGACATTATGTTTCGCACTGAAGAGTTTCTCCTTAAAGTGAGTTCCTTACACCAGGAACACATTTCATATTTTGTGAAGGATAACCTGCCTGCGGGACTGGTGTTAGGGTTCCCCTGGTTACAATTGCATAATCCTGTAATTAATTGGGAATATTGGGACATTGTTAAATGGGGTCCCTATTTTTCTGAAAAATGTCTTGTTACGGTGTCTGTGTCGTCCGTGGGTCTGGAAGGCATTCTGGAGTGCCTGAAAGACTATACTGATGTTTTCTCCGAAAATGAGGCTGAGGTTTTACCACCACACCGCCCATTTGATTGTGCCGTTGACCTGGTTCCAGGTGCTAAATTGCCCAAAGCCCACTAGTATAACCTTCCGGGTCCAGAACGGGCCGCGATGAAAGAATATATTTCTGTGAGTCTCCGTAAGGGACACATTCATCATTCTGTTTATCCCATAGTGGCGGGGTTCTTTTTTGTAAAGAAAAAAGACGGTGGTTTACGCCCATGCCTCGATTTTCATGAGTTAAATAAGATAACTGTGAGGAATACGTATCCCCTTCCACTTATTCCTGATTTATACAATCAGTTGTCCAGAGCTAAGTGGTTTTCAAAGTTAGAACTACGGGGAGCGTATAACCTTATCCGAGTCCGGGACGGAGATGAGTGGAAAACCACTTTTCTCACTACTGAAGGGTTGTTTGAAAATTTGGTCATGCCTTTCGGTCTGACCAATGCTCCAGCGGTTTTCCAAAATTTCATTAATCATGTGTTCTCTGATTTCATTGGACATTTTATGGTGGTATATTTGGATGACATATTGATTTACTCTCCTGATAAACAGGCTCACATTGGTCATGTTCGGGCAGTTCACCAAAGGCTCCGGGAGAACTGTCTCTTTGCTAAATTAGAAAAATGCTTATTTTTTTGTCCAGGAACTGTCTTTTCTGGGGTTCATTGTGTCTGCTGAAGGGTATCGCATGGATCCTAATAAGGTGCAGGCCATTGTCGAGTGGGTTCAACCTTGTGATTTGAAGGCTCTGCAGCGTTTCCTAGGATTCGCCAATTACTACCGTAAATTTATAAGGGGGTTCTCACAGGTGGTTAAACCCCTCACAGACATGACTCAAAAGGGGGCTGATATCAAGAATCACTGTTTTCTCCATGTCTGCCTCTGCCACGGGAACCTGCCAATACCCACCAGTGAGATCTAAGGTGGAAAAATAGTTAGCAGTTTTAAGTGCAGCTAATGACTCTTCAATTCTGGGTAATGGGTAGGCATCCTAATGTATATTGCTGTTAATTTTTCTGCAATCAATACACATTCTCATGGTACTATCTTTCTTTTTCACAAAGATTATTGGGGCTGCCCAGGGGCTACAACTGTCTCTGATCACTCCAGCCTCCTTCATTTCCCGCAACATAGGCTGGTTTCACATTAGCGCTTTTTAAGCGCACGCACGGCCGGGGGTGGCTCCGCCCCGAGCCGGCTCTCTGCCCGGCGTGCCCGCCCCTTGCTTGTAGCGCCACCTCCTAGCGGACAGCGGCGCCTGCGATCGGCGCACCCTATCTTTAGCATAGGGTGCGCAGATCGTGCGCAGGCCGTGCGCTAGTTGCGCTTTGACCTGTGCTGCGCACTTTTGACGGTGCACCGTGCGCGCCAAAATCGAACTTTTCGTCCGAAAAGTTCGATTTTGGTGCGCACGGCGCACCGTCAAAAGTGCGCAGCACAGGTCAAAGCGCAACTAGCGCACGGCCTGCGCACGATCTGCGCACCCTATGCTAAAGATAGGGTGCGCCGATCGCAGGCGCCGCTGTCCGCTAGGAGGCGGCGCTACAAGCAAGGGGCGGGCACGCCAGGCAGAGAGCCGGCTCGGGGCGGAGCTACCCCCGGCCGTGCGTGCGCTTAAAAAGCGCTAATGTGAAACCAGCCATACTTTTGGCACATTGATATTGTGTTGGTGGTATAACCCGATACCTTTCTTTAATGGGGGGATAATCTCCAGTGGGGATATGGTGTTGAACCCCTTTTGCCTTCCCAAAGTCTAGGGGGTGTTTACTGAATACCCGATCATACTACTGAGTCACTCGGTAAACCCCACTCTTTTGGTATGAAGGGGTGGATTCAGTCCCCACCTGCAGTTGCTGACACCACTCCTCTAGTTGCTTTACAGAGCCATTGTCCCCTTCCTGGTCGGACGAGACCAAGGGCTCTGCTGCCTGTATTGCGTTGTTACTGCCAGTAAGCAGCTTAGCAACTGTGGCATACTGAGGTATTGTGGCCTCCTCTTCCCCACAATTAAAGAAGCGTACAGGTACTCTCCCTTTGCGAACATCAACTACCCCTCTGGCTGTCAGGACAGTGGGCCGGCTATCAGAGTACACTGACTCTACCAATGCTTGGTAATCTTTTCCTCTGAGGCCTATGGCTGCCCGACACCAAATTAACATTTCACATCTGGGGGGTATCGCAATGGGGAAAGAATCACTCACTCTGACGCTGCCAATTTCTCTGCCAGACAGTTCTAAGTTATGAATGGGTCACCGAGGAGGAAAAAATAAACAACAAGCTATGTCTCAGAAAACCAGAGAAGTTGGTAACTATGCAGATTGCAGATCCCTGAACTTAACCGCACAACTAGCAGCAGTCATGGAGCGTTCCTACATTCGTCCTAGAAGCCTCGTCACAACTGGAGAGCTACATAAGCCTAAAGCAGGAAAAGAGGAAAACTGCCCCAGAGCAGACCCCAAAGGAAAGACAGCCCCCCACATGTATTGACGGTGATCGTTGTCTCTCCCTCGGCGTGGCGGGATCCTCTTCTTCCGTAGCCACGGGACATCCTCTGGACTGAAGGCCAGCTGGATCTTCTCCTTTGAGGGCACCTGCATGGACTGCACAGTTTGGGCAAGTGCAGCTATATTTTTGGTCAGCTCTTGGACCTGAAGACGCAATTCTGTAGATGGATTTTTATCCAGAGTCTGTGCGTCAGCCCCCACAGGGCTGGGAGGGAAAGATGCTGCTTTTTGGTGGTATGTGATCACTGGGCGCCTAGAGGGCGCTGGGCGACTGACATTTGGTTCATGCAGCACCTGAATAGCCCTGTCTTTGAAGTCTGCAAAGTCTAGGTCAGGGTTTTGTAGGGCTATGATGCGCAGCTGTGCTCTGTGGGTACTGGATAGGAGTCCCTCAATAAATTGCTCCTTTAACAGTCTGTCTCCATCTTTCACACTGTCTGGGTCAATCTGCTTTATGGCTCGCAGCGCCTCCTGCAGGCTAAGAGCATAGTCCCGCATACTGTCCTGTGCTCTCTGCTTACACCCAAAGAATCTTATTTTTATTTCAGCTGCAGTCGGGTGTCAAAGGTGCTTCTTAGCTTAGCCAGAATCTTTTTAACAGTCTCTTTATCAGTGTCCTGCCAGGCTTTTACTTCCCTTTGCGCTGCACCAGTTAGCTGCCCAATAAGGATGTTCACTTTCTGGCTTTCAGATAGAGGATACACCTCAAACAAACTGCATAGTCTCTCTTTAAATTCACTCAGGGTATGTGACTCCCCTGAGTACTGCGTAGCCAGGCTGCTCCCGGTATATAGGGCATGGACAGCGGCATTATGGGGACTGCTGCGATAGGACCTTTTTCCTGCTGCACTCTGGAAGTGGCGCTGGCTGCTGGATTCTGCGGTGCCATTGGGGCCTCAGCTGCGCTGGCCCCTGCATCCTGTGGCGCGGTGGGGGGTGCGGTGGCGTTCACCGCGGCATCTTCTCTTGCCTCAGACATTCTCCTCCCCCCCAGTTAACATTGGCCAGGCCCTGGGTTGCGTTGGCTTACCGGTTGCCACTTTGCAGGCTGGATGATCGGGGGACGTCGGGACTGCAGGCCTTGGCTTCTCACTTCCCGCACACTGGCGTCTTCCCGCGCAGCACTTCACTTTTTTGCGGTTTTCGGCTGGCTCCGCCCACGACAGCCTGCCCCTTTGGCATCCCGCGCGCGCCAAGAGGCGGGGTAATGGCGGCAATTGCTCAGATAGTCTATGGCACACAACACAGTCTCTGGCACACAGGACCCGGGGACACCGGGCTCCATAAATCCTGTTCGTGATGCCAAAATGGATTGCCCGCCAGGGCAGTGGGGTACTTGGTACCGGGCCGGTATCTCAGAGGGAAGTGTCACAGTAGTGGTGACCCGGTCCGTGGCCCTGGGCGTCCATGTAAAAGGGGTTAAGAGTGGCTGGTTAAAGTTTATAAGTGCATGATACGTGACGCCACCTGTGGTGCTCGGCAATGAAGGGGTTAAGCCGACGCTGCAGGCAGATCCTCTGGGACAGATGGTATAAGGCAGCAAGATGTAATAGCTCCCAACAGGTAGAGCTGTAGTCCCAGGGCAGTGGTAATAGGTGTTGAGGAAGAGGGTGTAGTGTCTGGCACAGAGATGTAGCAGTGCTGGAGGGTTTGCAGGAAGAATGTAACGACACAACAGGGTGCAGTTTCCGTTACCTTTACTGTGCTTTGTAAGTGCAGTCCAGGGTCCAGATTACAGATGGAACAAACGCTGGCCAGCTTGGAAGCAACTTAGGAATCTCTCTATGCAGCTGGGTTGTGTAGTCTCCTTTCTAGCGCTTTCTGAGGTACTTGCAGTACTGTGTTACACTGAAGTTCCACTTGCTTGTTCTCTTTTAGAACTCCCTCTTATGGCAGACAGCTGTAGCCTCCTTCTTCTGGCTCACACGTTGCTGTTGTGCCTCCGAGTCTTATGTGTCTGAGCAGAGCATTTACAGCTTCCTATTCCTCCGGTTTCTTCTGCAGGAACATCAGTATCCGTACAACCTTGGAGACCGGACTCCAGGCCATGTGCTACAGCTAGAAGTGAGCCTGAACTCTGCTCAATCTTCCAGCATGTCTCCTCACGTCCACACACCTTTCCCTCCTCACAGCAACTCACTAATTTCCCCTTCCCAGCCCCCAGAGAGCAGCTTCTCCCCAGTTTTGGTTCAGAGCTCCTTCTGCTGGCCTGGAGTGGGAACTGTGCTGTGTGTTGTATTTAACTAATAGAGAGACCCTTTATTGCTTCCAAGCATAACATCACACTCCCTAGGAGGAAGGTAATGCCACTGTGGCGACCATACTCCTGGGGGCGCCACAATACTAGTATTGGTAATTTTGAGATGGACAAGCAGCAGCTAAGGGATTTATTGTTAAAACATACTAAAACTTGGTGGAATAGTAAAACGTTAAAGCAATATATACAAAAAGGTCTTATCCCACGTGGCTTGAGAGTACAGGTGTTCCTCTCTTTCCCAGTAGAGGATAAAATTATTGTACAAAAGTGGGAATAGGCATGTCATAAATGTTCCCAAACATTTCTTGAATTATTTATTTCTCTTGATCATAAAAAACTTGAAACATTAGAGGGCCAAATACGCTCAATACAGGATAAGCTAAAGGAAAAATTATCCCTTAATGAGTTAACTATTTTTGAGGGGGACCTTAAGAAGAATTTTCTAAGTGGGAACAGGAACTTAAGGAATTCAAGACAAGCAAGTTTCAAAGAGATCAAATGGATTATCAAAATAACAGAGCATATAGATGGAAGACCAAACAAAATCGAACCCGTTCTGATCAAGTCAGCCTCGAGTAGTTCATCTTTACAGTCTATGGATACCAGTGACAGAGAATCCTCGACTAATTTAATTTCAGACGATATAATACCCGTCAGGTGACATATGGACGGAAAAATAATAAACGTCAGGATTTCAAGCAAAGTGATGAACTGAAGGTTATTAATCTTTCCGATGTTGAACTTACACCAGCACAACATTCGGTATTGTCTTTGCGGCTAACTTTTTGTCCCACGGCAAGTATTGATACATTTATGGTTATTAAAGATATTTTTCTCTTTGCCCGTAAATTATTTCTAAAAAAATTTCATGATAAGCGGTCACTGAATACACCTTTTTAATAGAGGTAGAATAGGAAGCGCTCCAGAGATTAGAGGAATTATTATTAGAACAGCAAGATTCATCATCAAGTAAGTTTCCTGTAAGTTTCCTGACTATCAAAAAGAAGTCCAAGAATTTCCCTCCCATTTCTCCCTACATCCCATGTAGGATCGCTACTACCAATAGGTGGCGCTGCAGAGTAAAAGTCCTCTTTCTCTCTGAAGAGGCAATTTGCATATAAAACCTCCCATTTCTCTAAATTCGTCAGTGGAAATATTTGTCAGGATGGTATGCAATGAATTATATCAGTTACAGGTCAAAAGGCCTTTTGACAATTTAACAAGAATACAACATCAGGCATTGAGGGAGCTCAAGGATGTGAAACAAGTTATATTTAAACCTGCTGATAAAGGTGGGAATGTGGTGGTCTGGCCTGTCTCACAATATGAGAAAGAGGCATTTAGACAATTAAATGATGATAAATGTTATCGTAAGCTTTCTACAGACCCCACACCCACCTTTCAGCAACAATTTTTTCATGTCCTTGATGTTGCATTGGAGAAAGGATACATAAACAAGAATATATGGGAAGGATTGCGCATTTTACATCCAGTTGTACCTACCATATGTTTTTTACCTAAAGTGCATAAGAGCTTGGTGAACCCACCCGGGAGACCAATTGTCTCGGGATGTGGTAGTTTAAATGAACTGGTTTGTCGGTTCTTTGATTATTATTTGAAGCCATGTGTCAATGAATTACCATCTTACATTAAGGATTCAGCGGATGCACTACAAAGATTACAGGGAGTGACAAGTGAACCAGATATGCTACTTATTACTGGAGATGTAGAATCCCTTTATACCTGTATAGACCATAAGAGGGGCATTTCAACGGCCCGGTTCTTCTTGAGAAATAAAGGCATGGATGGGGATTTATTGCAGCTTCTTATTGATCTGTTGGAGTACACATTGACCCATAGCTATTTCACATTTAAGGATTGCTTCTATGTACAACAATGGGGCGTGGCAATGGGGGAGTCCTTTGCGCCCTCATACGCCAATTTATAACTGGGATTATGGGAATGAGAACATATGTTGCCCTATTTATCTGTTATACAGGGTCCATTGGTTATCAGTTGGATATGCTTTATTGATGACGTTCTCTATATTTGGCAGGGAAGCAATTTGGAATTGGACACCTTTCTAACATATTTAAATTCAAATGATTGGAATATAAAATTAACTTTTAACATCACTAAGAAACAGGTGAAATTTCTGGATCTTCATCTAACGGTTGACCAACCGGGCAATCTTCATAGTACGATTTTACGAAAGGAAACAAGCACAAATTCACAACTACATGCCAGCTCTGCACATCCCAGACACACTATTCCAAAAGGACAATTTATCAGGGCAAGAAGGATCTGTGACTTCAATGAGGAATTTGAAATACAGGCAAAGGATTTGACGAATAGATTTTTATGTCATGGATACAAGCAATCGGATATCAGTCAAGGATACCAGCAAGCTAAGGAAATGGACCGTAGCAAACTTCTTTTCAATAAGACATCAAAGAAAGAAGAAATGGGTCTATGAGTCATTACCAACTACCATAGTAGATGGAGGGATATGAATGATGTATTGAATCGTTTTTGGCCCATACTGAAACAAGATCCTGAGCTTTCAAAATTAATTAAGGATCAACCACGAGTCGTTGCCAGGAGAAACAAAACTATAGGTGAGATGATAATACATAGTCACTATGTATCCCCTCAGTGCAATTTTATCTTTAATTCCAGAGGTCCTGTTTGGGGCTCAAGATCATGTGCTGACTGTAGCACATGTAAGTATCTGGTAAAAACTGATACTTTCACTAATTCTACAAATTCATGCGTTTTCAAGATTGTTCATCCAATAAACTGTAAATCCACATCGGTGATTTATCATGTAACATGTCCATGTGGATTAATTTATAAAGGTTTAACCTCAAGACAGTTAGGTGTTCGCATTTTAGAACATGCAAGGGATATATGGGCTGCTAGATTGATTTATTCAAATAATCAGGGGGATATTGCTAAATTAAAAACTTTGCCTTTGCATTATCGGGATTTTCACCCATCTGGCCCTGTCAATTTTGAAGTGAGGGGCATTGATGTTGTTCATTTGGGAATCCTTGGTGGTCACCTCATGAACAAGATAGCACAGAAAGAATGCAGCTGGATTACTATTCTTAGATCCATGAAACCATTTGGTCTTAATGACCAATGGGGCTTCTCTAGTTTCCTTTGAGATAAGCTCTTTATCTACTTGGTTGCTGTTTGTCCCTTTGTTTAAGAATAATAAATATTTTGAAATTTAGAATTAAATATTTATATAAATATATATGTACTTTATTGTTTTTATTCTTTGTTTTTAGTATATATTTTTAATTTTGCTGTAGTTTTTAATTTTTTTGGGGGGGTTGTATAACTGATATGATTCTCAGCTATTTGGCAATACCATGTGGATAATCCTTTTCGATAAATCCTTGGGACAATTGTGATATTTGGAGAATTAATTAAAAAATTATTGATTATCTTTATTTAGATACGCTATTTTCTTTTTTCTGATATCCAACGGAAGTGTGTGGATCCTATTGGTGGAGAAAAGGAAGGAGTAGAGGAAAGAGAGAAAATAGAGAGTGAAAAGGAATAAAGAATAGGAATAACAGAAAAAGAAGATCTTTTTTGAATATTAACTCTTTTCCTGTATGAATTATTGTTCCTTTTTGGAATACGATCGCATATGCAATCATAATATGTGTTTGGTGGTTATTTATATAAACATTATGTTTCTTATTCAAAAGCACTTTTTTCCACATATTTTATATATTTGTGCAATTAATTTATTCAATTTTTGTCACTTATGTCTTTATTATGATATATTTATATGTATTGTGGTGTAATGACCACTGTGTCCACTAGGGGGCGCTGTGTGGATGTCCCAAAAGAGAGGGTGAGTGGCAGAATACGGAGTGGCCGTGGTGTGTCTCAAAGTGGGTGGCTTTGAGATGAAGGCTTGGTTATGTGCTGATCAGCAGAGCTGATCTTTCGTGCCTATGTGTTAGGGAGAAGCCTTCAGGCAGCTGGAGAGATGGGCGGGTTCTAGCTGCCCACAAACCCACCCAGGGGTGTGTCTGATAACACCTATAGTAAAAGGCTATGTGAGTAGGTGAAGGACCTGTGATGAGGTCATAGCCATGTGACCCAGTGGGCGTGGCTACGGACCATATAACGTAGCCAGGATAGGTCACAAGGGGTGAATGCTGGGACCAGGTTGGTCCAGTTTGGAAGGTCCCGTGAGGAGAAGGATCTCCTCACTAGCAGCCTGTGGAGCGGCTGGGCGTGTGCAAGGGCGATGTGTGCCTGAGAGCTCCCTGGAGGGAACTAACATAAAACGTCCTGATAAGCCGCATAAGGAACCCTGGCGGGTGAGATAACACTGGGGCTGAATAGCCTGTTTAATGGACGCTATGCTGGTGATATGAAGCTGTTGAACATTGCTGCTGTGGTTTATGAGGGTGAATAAACCGCATGGACTGCTATGTTTTTATGGAAAACCTGGTGCCGGATGTGTTTTGTTCGCTGCCAAGCGAGTGATCCCCTACTAGATGACAGCGCTACCTCACAGTATCCTTATGTGGCATAATTGATCTCATATTCACATTATTATTCTTTATTATCGGCCATATTAATGATTATTCACACCTTTTTGCTATTTTTGTTTTGTTGCACTTAAATTTCCCCCCCTTTTGTCTTTTTTTCCCCTCCAATCTTATTTATATATTTTTTTTGTTTTATTCTTGACTATGCGGTTTTGAATAGTATTACTGTTGGTACCCACACTTCTGCCCTGATTTAACTGGCCGCTGGATACTGTGCACTTGATGTGTTCTCCTTGCGTGCGCCCGCCCGGTCACGTGTCCCGCCTGTAACATCACGATGGGTGCAACCGTGCCCCTCAGTGTTGTTGCCGCGAGGCTCGTGGCAGGCGGCGTGCGCGCTGGGACAATGCATGAAGCACCGCCTGTTATCTGGCTATATGTATCACCTCTATGTACCGCTAATTAGGAGACACATGCATGGATGTACTGCCATGGATGCACGAGCGATTATCGCCCTAATTAGGAAACACCTGTATGGATATACTGCTATTGGTGCATGGGTAATCATTGCCCTATATAAACCCCTCATTATCCCTCTGCTCTATCACTCCCTGAGGAAGCAACGTGTGAAACGCACGTTGGAGTGTGGGGTGGCAGTGACGGCACATATATGATGAATCCTGGTCAGTACTTGAAACTTTTCCTTTATGTCTATTTAGATCATGGGATTTATTATTCACTTTACGCACTTAATTGACTAAGAACTACAGGCCTTGCTGTCAATTCATAAGAACAGAGTATAGGAGTACAAAAGGAATAATGTGAGGTGGATTTTCCTATGCCAATACAGTACCTGGGTTCAAAGGCTTATTGGTGTGCATATGACTTGGCAGCAGGGCAGGCCTTGCAGTCAATGCATAAGAAAAGAGTTTGGGAGTACACAATGAATAATGTGAAGTGGATTTTCCTGTGCCATTCCAGTACGTGGCTTCAAAAGCTTATTGGGGTGCATGTAACTTTGGGGCAGGCCAGACCTTGCATTCAATGCAACATTTTTGCAGGAAGCCCACCTGTACCTCTCGTGAAAGGGGTATTGGAGTGCGTCATAATTCTTGGCAGCCCATTCACTCACTGCATAGGCAATAACAGCATAGGAGACCCACTGTTTAATAATGGCCCTTTAAGAAGATTAATGCTGCCTGATTCCCCTGTAAAAATAGGCTCTGTGACTTTAAGAGTCCCTCCTTCATAAATGAAACAAGATGTGTCTGCTTATGTGGCACACACCACATAGCCAGCTAGGGTTGTTAAATGTTACAATGACATTTCCCAGTGAATGCATTTGTATTGGTTGAAAGCAATGCTAAATTTGCAAAACGCCTCAAAAAGGCTGTGTGTGAACATAGACCAAGTGTTGGAGGAACATTTTGTTTTGGGTTAATTATTTTGGCTTAGATAAAAGTCATTAACCTGGAAAGGATTTCCTTAACATATTTCCCAGAAAAATCCATTTTGGTTTTGTTTTTGTAGGTTTTTTGGTGCGCCTGTAAGAAGGGCGTGAAACTCTGACAACATTGTTTAGAGCTGTGACCTAGGAATGAGAAATGCTTCCAGGGGAAATTGCCATGATGTAAAGAGAAAAGAAGGAGGTACATCCAACAAGGGAACTCCAGAACAAAAAATCTCAAAATGAAAAACATGTATAAATTTTATTGAAAGCATGTACACAACACAGCAAGATAAAAACATTTAAAAACACACAAAAAAGCATGTCACAATCATATGATGCTGAAAAAGTGACGTTCCACACGAAATACCCCTATTACATAACAATCTGATATTGGTATAAATACAGCAGACAACTGGACAGAAAGGATATGTATATCTATAACGCTCAACATGTGAGCATGGATGAATGTTAAAGAGGAGCCCCAAAAAGGGGGCAACACATTAAACACAGCACCATGCAGCAAAGGAACCCAGCAATTCAGAACAGCCAAAGAATAGTATTAAGGCTTGTTCAAGGATTAATAACCTTAAAATAAAAGGAGGAATAGGGAAACCTTACATGTCAAAAGATGAAGTGTTAGTAATGGACAATCAGAAAAAATAATGATAGCCCAATAATAAATAAAGCCAGTAACCTGCAGGGTAAATCAGAGAGGGAACCGCACCCCACGCGTATCGCCACGTAACGTGTGGCTTTCTCAAGGGAGGATGAAGCGCTAGTGATATGCATGCATTAACATTATTATATACACAGAGACATAATTAAACAATTAAAGTACCAACCTATGAGGCAAAGGAACACGGCATGGCGGCAGCCATCTTGTCAGCGTTCTCGGTATGGAAATAAAGTTACTGACGCCTAATGAAAGCGCAGTTGGACGCTACTGCGCAGGCGTGGTGTGGCGGCGGCCATCTTGTCTATCCCTTGTTTAAATAAAGTTTAAGGACATGTAATGCGAGCACAATAAAAAACTAATGCGCTAACGCAGTATGGCGGCCGCCATCCTATCTGTTCTTAGTTTGAATGCGATTATTGATGTACAGTATCAGCGTGAGAAAACAAAACACAAACAGATACATGAACGCGATACAGCGGCAACCAAATATTATATTTGTTGTTTAAAATGAACGAATAAATAAATAAACAAATAAACTGTATCGACTGCATGTCCCCCATCAGAGCCATCGTACGCATTCCAATCGGTTTCCACCAAAACATGTATATGCTTACACCAGATGGCAATAAACCATCCCATGTGTACCAAAAGGAGAACAGAGATTGCTACCGCCCAGACATAGTGGTACCATAGCGGACCCATATGGAGGCTGAGAGACGTAAATTGTATCAAACATCGTTCGTGATGTACATATGAATATATACAAGATATACAACAAATATATGCAAAAAGTGTATATAATGTTTGCCATAGCATAAAAATACAAAAATTTTATTGATGGTAAAGTAAATTAGTTGAAGATATATATTATGATAAGACCAATAGAAAAATACAAACAGACGGTAAATATAGATCTAGCATTTACGTTCCTTTCTGAAAGGGCATGGTGCTGTGAATAATAATAAAGTACCAAAAATGACCACAGGTTGGCCCATCTCAGAGGGTATATATAAAAAATTTTTTTTTTTTGTAAAGCAATCAAAGATGCTGGGATCAACAGAGCCGTACCAAAAATGATAGGTAAGACATGGGAAATAAATGTCCTAGAATCCTCGACGAGAGGAACGTCAAACCTTGATTCAAAAAGAGATCAAACTCGAGAATAAAGTCCACAGGAGCCCCACAGATGCACAAGGGCTAGACAATGTCCAAACTGGATTTGGTAGGAGCAAGCAAACCCATAAATGTGACTGTTCAAAGATAGAATCTGTCAAATCCATAAGCGAGATGACCAGAAGAAGGGGGTGTATCCGGATTCGGTGTCCCAATAAAGAAGTCCTTGACTGGAACAATCAGCAAAACACCGAACCAAAAACCAGGATGGCAACAGACGGATCGAAGATCGAGATAGCCCTAAAAACAAGGGAAACAACATGGATTAACCATAAAACCCAGTAAACAGAAGTTCCTCATTAAGACCCTCTGGGGCTGAACTTCTCAAATTATAGATCCATCGTGCCTCTCTTCTGAGTAGTTCTTTGGTAAGATCACCACCACGTATATTACCCGAAACCTGATCCACCACTAAAACTTGCAGGTTAGAACATTTACTGGCATGGCAGTCAAGGAAATGGTTTGCCACAGAAGAAATTGGCTTCCCCTTTTCACGATCTGTCTTGGCTTTATTGATGTTAGATACATGCTGCTGTACCCTGCATCTCAATTCCTGGCCTGTTTGACCCACATAAATCTTTGGACAAGGACAAATAAGACCATAGATCACATTCTTGGATTTACAGTTGGAATAATGTTTCAACTTAATTTCTCCTGGAAAAACCGAGAGAGTCACTGAGTCTGAAGCAATCATAAATGGACAAATAGTACAGTTTCCACACGGGTAGGAACCAATTAACCGGTGGCCTGTACCAATTCTAGAAATAGGTCTCTTAAAATGGCTAGTGGTAAGAAAATCCTTAAGATTTTTTGCTCTTTTAGCCACCATTTTCGGTTTGTCAGACAAAAATGGTTTTAATTTGGGTTCATTAAGCAAAATCCCCCAATGTTTAGCTAACATATTGTGAATCTCCCGCCATTGATTATTGTACGGCGTAATCAAGTTAATGGTCCTATTCGTGCCCCGAGATTTAGGTTGTAAAAGAGAGAGCCTATCACCCTCAAGTGAGTCCTGAAAGGCTTTGGAAATAACCCTACGTGGGTACCCCCTATCCTTAAAACGACGAGACAATTCCCTAGACTCATTGCGAAAATCTTGGTCACTGTTACAATTGCGCCTTACCCGTAAGAATTGTCCCTTTGGTATATTCTTCCTTAGGTGCCAGGGATGGAAACTTGAAAAATGAAGGAGACTATTCGCCGCAGTTGATTTACGAAAAAGCTTGGTCCTTATTTCAGTACCGACCTTCATGATTTCCAAATCCAGAAAATCGACTGATACCTCTGACATGAAAGCTGTTAAAGATAGGTTAAGAGAATTGGTGTTAAGAGAGTCCACAAAGGATGAACACTCAGCCCTTGAACCGGTCCAGAGGATCAGAATGTCATCGATATATCTGAACCAATGAAAGACATGCTTTTGAAAGAATGCCATGGGGCGCACCCGTGTCTCCTCCCACCACCCCAAAAAGAGGTTAGCGTAGGAGGGTGCACAGCGTGCCCCCATGGCAGTACCAGAAATATGTTTATAAAAAACACAATCAAAAATGAAATAATTATTGGAAAGCACAAACTGCAATAAATCCAATAAAAAGGAATGATGGCGACGATCACCTGTGAATTGCTGATTGAAGAAATAAGCAACTGCTTCAATCCCCAAGGTATGCCCAATACAGGTATAGAGGGATTCCACATCCATTGTAACAAGAATAGTATTCTGTGGCACTGATAGATCCTGAAGTTGTCGAATTAGATGAGAAGAATCCTGGACAAAGGAACCTAAAGAAAAAACAAATGGTTGTAAAAAATTATCTAAATAGATGCAAGGGCGCTCAAACAGGCTACCAATACCAGCCACAATGGGCCTACCTGGAGGATCCAAGGTAGATTTGTGCACCTTGGGGAGGAGGTATAAAGTAGGGACAACAGGATGATGCGTGGTTAGGAAAGTGTATTCCTTTTTGCTCAAAATATCATTATGTCTGGCAGACAAAAGGAACCGGTCAAGTTTTTTCTTGAAGACCAACGTGGGATCAGAAGGCAAAACCTGATAACAAGAAGTGTTATTTAGCTGGCGTTTACCCTCCTTCAAGTACATGTCAATAGGCCATAACACTATATTCCCGCCTTTATCTGCTTCCTTGATTATAAAGGAGGGATTGTCTTTAAGCTTATTAACCGCTAATTTTTCTCTTTTTCCCAAATTCTCACCTTGTAAACTGGTGATGTTTAGTTTGGCAATATCATTGCTGACAAGATTGTAAAAAATTTGAATAGTGGGAAACAAGGCAAAAGACGGCGTAGCTTGTGAGGGTAGATGCCACAGTCTATCAGACACTACTTTAGGATTCTCGTTTTCTTGTAGTAAGTCTAAAAGATCATTGAGAGCTTGTCTCTCGTCCTGCGGCAAAGAATCAAGTAAGGACGGCTGATGATACAGCATTTTAAAAGAAAGCTGTCTGCAAAAAGATACAAGTCCTTAGTTAGAATGAACTTATCCAAAGTTCCCATAGGAGCAAAGGAAAGACCTTTTGATAAGACAGATATCTCTATGTCCAACAGAACATAACTAGATAAGTTAATAATTTGTAAGTTGCCATCTGTAGTAGTCATGTTCGCAGTACCCACCTTATCGCATAGGAGATCCATGCTTGCTCGATCAACTAATGTTCCTATTTCTGCTTGGGCTGCCTCAGCTGCCTCTTGTAAGTCGGTGACCAGACCTGATGTCGACGTCCCCTCTTTCTGAGGTTTTGGACGTTTCCGCCGACCCCTTCTGGTATACTTTCTGGGTCGCTTGTTCCCGATGATAAAAAATCACTCATGGAAGATTCACCAGTACCTGCCCCCGAGTTGGAGACCATAGAATTTTGATTCCTGGTTGTGGGATTTTTTGATCTAAGAAATCTCCGATTTCCCTGATGAGTCCATTGAAAAACTTGTTTGTTCTCAAAATCACTCTTGTCACGAAGAAATTTTTTCTTCTTTTTCTGAATAATCTCTGTTTCAAAATTATCAACAATGTCTTTGAGACGCAGTTGAAAAGGCTTAACAAGAGTGGCTTCATCAAAAGACTGCATCTGGGACTCCTTATCCAGAATATCCTCTTTTAGCCTGATCATAAGCTTACGATCATGTTCAATTAGTAAACCAATTAAAATAGATGAACACTTTAAAAGACCAGATTCCCAAGTGGCCTTAAAATCAGGATCTGCTTCCCAAGCGGGAAAAAGCTTGATCCGGAGTCCTCTAGGGACAATACCAAGTTTAGCATATTCATCTAGGCTCTTTATATTCCACCAAGTCTTAGTTAGATTCTTATGGAGATTAATGAGATCAGATAATAGGCGTTGAAAGGAACTATCCTGTGCACCTGCCGCCACCCCGCTGCTGAAAATGCCTTCAGTCTGGCCCCGCCAAGCCAATTCTCTAGCCTCAAGATTCATACTAAAAAAATATAAGAAAAAACAATACATAAAAAATCAAAATAACCAAACAATAACTGATCAATGATAATAAATAGATACAATAATACAGCGTGCCACAACTCCAAGAAGAAAAATTCGTGGACAACCACAAATAAACGAAACTGGAAATGACGAAGAGTAAGGAGGGCACAGCTAACAGTGACACGGGTTCACCACGGATGTACAGGAAAACATAATGTAAAGAGAAAAGAAGGAGGTACATCCAACAAGGGAACTCCAGAACATAAAATCTCAAAATGAAAAACATGTATAAATTTTATTGAAAGCATGTACACAACACAGCAAGATAAAAACATTTAAAAACACACAAAAAAGCATGTCACAATCATATGATGCTGAAAAAGTGACGTTCCACACGAAATACCCCTATTACATAACAATCTGATATTGGTATAAATACAGCAGACAACTGGACAGAAAGGATATGTATATCTATAACGCTCAACATGTGAGCATGGATGAATGTTAAAGAGGAGCCCCAAAAAGGGGGCAACACATTAAACACAGCACCATGCAGCAAAGGAACCCAGCAATTCAGAACAGCCAAAGAATAGTATTAAGGCTTGTTCAAGGATTAATAACCTTAAAATAAAAGGAGGAATAGGGAAACCTTACATGTCAAAAGATGAAGTGTTAGTAATGGACAATCAGAAAAAATAATGATAGCCCAATAATAAATAAAGCCAGTAACCTGCAGGGTAAATCAGAGAGGGAACCGCACCCCACGCGTATCGCCACGTAACGTGTGGCTTTCTCAAGGGAGGATGAAGCGCTAGTGATGTGCATGCATTAACATTATTATATACACAGAGACATAATTAAACAATTAAAGTACCAACCTATGAGGCAAAGGAACACGGCATGGAGGCGGCCATCTTGTCAGCGTTCTCGGTATGGAAATAAAGTTACTGACGCCTAATGAAAGCGCAGTTGGACGCTACTGCGCAGGCGTGGTGTGGTGGTGGCCATCTTGTCTATCCCTTGTTTAAATAAAGTTTAAGGACATGTAATGCGAGCACAATAAAAAACTAATGCGCTAACGCAGTATGGCGGCCGCCATCCTATCTGTTCTTAGTTTGAATGCAATTATTGATGTACAGTATCAGCGTGAGAAAACAAAACACAAACAGATACATGAACGCGATACAGCGGCAACCAAATATTATATTTGTTGTTTAAAATGAACGAATAAATAAATAAACAAATAAACTGTATCGACTGCATGTCCCCCATCAGAGCCATCGTACGCATTCCAATCGGTTTCCACCAAAACATGTATATGCTTACACCAGATGGCAATAAACCATCCCATGTGTACCAAAAGGAGAACAGAGATTGCTACCGCCCAGACATAGTGGTACCATAGCGGACCCATATGGAGGCTGAGAGACGTAAATTGTATCAAACATCGTTCGTGATGTACATATGAATATATACAAGATATACAACAAATATATACAAACAGACGGTAAATATAGATCTAGCATTTACGTTCCTTTCTGAAAGGGCATGGTGCTGTGAATAATAATAAAGTACCAAAAATGACCACAGGTTGGCCCATCTCAGAGGGTATATATAATTTTTTTTTTTTTTTTTGTAAAGCAATCAAAGATGCTGGGATCAACAGAGCCGTACCAAAAATGATAGGTAAGACATGGGAAATAAATGTCCTAGAATCCTCGACGAGAGGGACGTCAAACCTTGATTCAAAAAGAGATCAAACTCGAGAATAAAGTCCACAGGAGCCCCACAGATGCACAAGGGCTAGACAATGTCCAAACTGGATTTGGTAGGAGCAAGCAAACCCATAAATGTGACTGTTCAAAGATAGAATCTGTCAAATCCATAAGCAAGATGACCAGAAGAAGGGGGTGTATCCGGATTCGGTGTCCCAATAAAGAAGTCCTTGACTGGAACAATCAGCAAAACACCGAACCAAAAAACCAGGATGGCAACAGACGGATCGAAGATCGAGATAGCCCTAAAAACAAGGGAAACAACATGGATTAACCATAAAACCCAGTAAACAGAGATTTTTTGTTCTGGAGTTCCCTTGTTGGATGTACCTCCTTCTTTTCTCTTTACATTATGTTTTCCTGTACATCCGTGGTGAACCCATGTCACTGTTAGCTGTGCCCTCCTTACTCTTCGTCTTTTCCAGTTTTGTTTATTTGTGGTTGTCCACGAATTTTTCTTCTTGGAGTTGTGGCACGCTGTATTATTGTATCTATTTATTATCATTGATCAGTTATTGTTTGTTATTTTGATTTTTTATGTATTGTTTTTTCTTATATTTTTTTTAGTATGAATCTTGAGGCTAGAGAATTGGCTTGGCGGGGGCCAGACTGAAGGAATTTTCAGCAGCGGGGTGGCGGCAGGTGCACAGGATAGTTCCTTTCAACGCCTATCATCTGATCTCATTAATCTCCATAAGAATCTAACTAAGACTTGGTGGAATATAAAGAGCCTAGATGAATATGCTAAACTTGGTATTGTCCCTAGAGGACTCCGGATCAAGCTTTTTCCCGCTTGGGAAGCAGATCCTGATTTTAAGGCCACTTGGGAATCTGGTCTTTTAAAGTATTCATCTATTTTAATTGGTTTACTAATTGAACATGATCGTAAGCTTATGATCAGGCTAAAAGAGGATATTCTGGATAAGGAGTCCCAGATGCAGTCTTTTGATGAAGCCACTCTTGTCAAGACTTTTCAACTGCGTCTCAAAGACATTGTTGATAATTTTGAAACAGAGATTATTCAGAAAAAGAAGAAAAAATTTCTTCGTGACAAGAGTGATTTTGAGAACAAACAAGTTTTTCAATGGACTCATCAGGGAAATCGGAGATTTCTTAGATCAAAAAATCCCACAACCAGGAATCAAAATTCTATGGTCTCCAACTCGGGGGCAGGTACTGGTGAATCTTCCATGAGTGATTTTTTTATCATCGGGAACAAGCGACCCAGAAAGTATACCAGAAGGGGTCGGCGGAAACGTCCAAAACCTCAGAAAGAGGGGACGTCGACATCAGGTCTGGTCACCGACTTACAAGAGGCAGCTGAGGCAGCCCAAGCAGAAATAGGAACATTAGTTGATCGAGCAAGCATGGATCTCCTATGCGATAAGGTGGGTACTGCGAACATGACTACTACAGATGGCAACTTACAAATTATTAACTTATCTAGTTATGTTCTGTTGGACATAGAGATATCTGTCTTATCAAAAGGTCTTTCCTTTGCTCCTATGGGAACTTTGGATAAGTTCATTCTAACTAAGGACTTGTATCTTTTTTGCAGACAGCTTTCTTTTAAAATGCTGTATCATCAGCCGTCCTTACTTGATTCTTTGCCGCAGGACGAGAGACAAGCTCTCAATGATCTTTTAGACTTACTACAAGAAAACGAGAATCCTAAAGTAGTGTCTGATAGACTGTGGCATCTACCCTCACAAGCTACGCCGTCTTTTGCCTTGTTTCCCACTATTCAAATTTTTTACAATCTTGTCAGCAATGATATTGCCAAACTAAACATCACCAGTTTACAAGGTGAGAATTTGGGAAAAAGAGAAAAATTAGCGGTTAATAAGCTTAAAGACAATCCCTCCTTTATAATCAAGGAAGCGGATAAAGGCGGGAATATAGTGTTATGGCCTATTGACATGTACTTGAAGGAGGGTAAACGGCAGCTTAATAACACTTCTTGTTATCAGGTTTTGCCTTCTGATCCCACGTTGGTCTTCAAGAAAAAACTTGACCGGTTCCTTTTGTCTGCCAGACATAATGATATTTTGAGCAAAAAGGAATACACTTTCCTAACCACGCATCATCCTGTTGTCCCTACGTTATACCTCCTCCCCAAGGTGCACAAATCTACCTTGGATCCTCCAGGTAGGCCCATTGTGGCTGGTATTGGTAGCCTGTTTGAGTGCCCTTGCATCTATTTAGATCATTTTTTACAACCATTTGTTTTTTCTTTAGGTTCCTTTGTCCAGGATTCTTCTCATCTAATTCGACAACTTCAGGATCTATCAGTGCCACAGAATACTATTCTTGTTACAATGGATGTGGAATCCCTCTATACCTGTATTGGGCATACCTTGGGGATTGAAGCAGTTGCTTATTTCTTCAATCAGCAATTCACAGGTGATCGTCGCCATCATTCCTTTTTATTGGATTTATTGCACTTTGTGCTTTCCAATAATTATTTCATTTTTGATCGTGTTTTTTATAAACAGATTTCTGGTACTGCCATGGGGGCACACTGTGCACCCTCCTACACTAACCTCTTTTTGGGGTGGTGGGAGGAGACACGGGTGCGCCCCATGGCATTCTTTCAAAAGCATGTCTTTCATTGGTTCAGATATATCGATGACATTCTGATCCTCTGGACCGGTTCAAGGGCTGAGTGTTCATCCTTTGTGGACTCTCTTAACACCAATTCTCTTAACCTATCTTTAACAGCTTTCATGTCAGAGGTATCAGTCGATTTTCTGGATTTGGAAATCATGAAGGTCGGTACTGAAATAAGGACCAAGCTTTTTCGTAAATCAACTGCGGCGAATAGTCTCCTTCATTTTTCAAGTTTCCATCCCTGGCACCTAAGGAAGAATATACCAAAGGGACAATTCTTACGGGTAATGCGCAATTGTAGCAGTGACCAAGATTTTCGCAATGAGTCTAGGGAATTGTCTCGTCGTTTTAAGGATAGGGGGTACCCACGTAGGGTTATTTCCAAAGCCTTTCAGGACTCACTTGAGGGTGATAGGCTCTCTCTTTTACAACCTAAATCTCGGGGCACGAATAGGACCATTAACTTGATTACGCCGTACAATAATCAATGGCGGGAGATTCACAATATGTTAGCTAAACATTGGGGGATTTTGCTTAATGAACCCAAATTAAAACCATTTTTGTCTGACAAACCGAAAATGGTGGCTAAAAGAGCAAAAAATCTTAAGGATTTTCTTACCACTAGCCATTTTAAGAGACCTATTTCCAGAATTGGTACAGGCCACCGGTTAATTGGTTCCTACCCGTGTGGAAACTGTACTATTTGTCCATTTATGATTGCTTCAGACTCAGTGACTCTCTCGGTTTTTCCAGGAGAAATTAAGTTGAAACATTATTCCAACTGTAAATCCAAGAATGTGATCTATGGTCTTATTTGTCCTTGTCCAAAGATTTATGTGGGTCAAACAGGCCAGGAATTGAGATGCAGGGTACAGCAGCATGTATCTAACATCAATAAAGCCAAGACAGATCGTGAAAAGGGGAAGCCAATTTCTTCTGTGGCAAACCATTTCCTTGACTGCCATGCCAGTAAATGTTCTAACCTGCAAGTTTTAGTGGTGGATCAGGTTTCGGGTAATATACGTGGTGGTGATCTTACCAAAGAACTACTCAGAAGAGAGGCAAGATGGATCTATAATTTGAGAAGTTCAGCCCCAGAGGGTCTTAATGAGGAACTTCTGTTTACTGGGTTTTATGGTTAATCCATGTTGTTTCCCTTGTTTTTAGGGCTATCTCGAACTTTGATCCGTCTGTTGCCATCCTGGTTTTTGGTTCGGTGTTTTGCTGATTGTTCCAGTCAAGGACTTCTTTATTGGGACACCGAATCCGGATACACCCCTTCTTCTGGTCATCTTGCTTATGGATTTGACAGATTCTATCTTTGAACAGTCACATTTATGGGTTTGCTTGCTCCTACCAAATCCAGATTGGACATTGTCTAGCCCTTGTGCATCTGTGGGGCTCCTGTGGACTTTATTCTCGAGTTTGATCTCTTTTTGAATCAAGGTTTGACGTCCCTCTCATCGAGGATTCTAGGACATTTATTTCCCATGTCTTACCTATCATTTTTGGTACGGCTCTGTTGATCCGTACTCTCATTGACAGTTAGAGTGATCAATGAGTGGAACAGGCTGCCACAAGAAGTGGTGAGTTCTCCTTCAATGGAAATCTTCAAACAGAGGCTGGACAGACATCTGACTGGGATGATTTAGCGAATCCTGCTTTGAGCAGGGGGTTGGACCAGATGGCCCAGGAGGTCCCTTCCAACTCTACGATTCTATGATTCTATGATCCCAGCATCTTTGATTGCTTTACAAAAAAAAAAAAAATTTTTATATATACCCTCTGAGATGGGCCAACCTGTGGTCATTTTTGGTACTTTATTATTATTCACAGCACAATGCCCTTTCAGAAAGGAACGTAAATGCTAGATCTATATTTACCGTCTGTTTGTATTTTTCTATTGGTCTTATCATAATATATATCTTCAACTAATTTACTTTACCATCAATAAAATTTTTGTATTTTTATGCTATGGCAAACATTATATACACTTTTTGCATATATTTGTTGTATATCTTGTATATATTCATATGTACATCACGAACGATGTTTGATACAATTTACGTCTCTCAGCCTCCATATGGGTCCGCTATGGTACCACAATGTCTGGGCGGTAGCAATCTCTGTTCTCCTTTTGGTACACATGGGATGGTTTATTGCCATCTGGTGTAAGCATATACATGTTTTGGTGGAAACCGATTGGAATGCGTACGATGGCTCTGATGGGGGACATGCAGTCGATACAGTTTATTTGTTTATTTATTTATTCGTTCATTTTAAACAACAAATATAATATTTGGTTGCCGCTGTATCGCGTTCATGTATCTGTTTGTGTTTTGTTTTCTCACGCTGATACTGTACATCAATAATCGCATTCAAACTAAGAACAGATAGGATGGCGGCCGCCATACTGCGTTAGCGCATTAGTTTTTCATTGTGCTCGCATTACATGTCCTTAAACTTTATTTAAACAAGGGATAGACAAGATGGCCGCCGCCACACCACGCCTGCGCAGTAGCGTCCAACTGCGCTTTCATTAGGCGTCAGTAACTTTATTTCCATACCGAGAACGCTGACAAGATGGTCGCCGCCATGCCGTGTTCCTTTGCCTCATAGGTTGGTACTTTAATTGTTTAATTATGTCTCTGTGTATATAATAATGTTAATGCATGCACATCACTAGCGCTTCATCCTCCCTTGAGAAAGCCACACGCTACGTGGCGATACGCGTGGGGTGCGGTTCCCTCTCTGATTTACCCTGCAGGTTACTGGCTTTATTTATTATTGGGCTATCATTATTTTTTCTGATTGTCCATTACTAACACTTCATCTTTTGACATGTAAGGTTTCCCTATTCCTCCTTTTATTTTAAGGTTATTAATCCTTGAACAAGCCTTAATACTATTCTTTGGCTGTTCTGAATTGCTGGGTTCCTTTGCTGCGTGGTGCTGTGTTTAATGTGTTGCCCCCTTTTTGGGGCTCCTCTTTAACATTCATCCATGCTCACATGTTGAGCGTTATAGATATACATATCCTTTCTGTCCAGTTGTCTGCTGTATTTATACCAATATCAGATTGTTATGTAATAGGGGTATTTCGTGTGGAACGTCACTTTTTCAGCATCATATGATTGTGACATGCTTTTTTGTGTGTTTTTAAATGTTTTTATCTTGCTGTGTTGTGTACATGCTTTCAATAAAATTTATACATGTTTTTCATTTTGAGATTTTTTGTTCTGGAGTTCCCTTGTTGGATGTACCTCCTTCTTTTCTCTTTACATTATGTTTTCCTGTACATCCGTGGTGAACCCGTGTCACTGTTAGCTGTGCCCTCCTTACTCTTCGTCTTTTCCGGAAATTGCCATGATGTTACCATGTCATTTGAACAGTGTTTCCATCATTTTCTGACATTTTTAGACCTTAACCCCTTTCTGCCATGAGACGTACTATCCCGTCCATGTGCCCTGGGACTTAATTCCCAGGGACGGGATAGTACGTCATGGCATTTAATGCGACATCGCGACTTAAGTCGCGATGATCGCATTAAAATTCCGACGCCATCGTATCATATTGTAGAAGGCCTCGGCGCGGCTGAAATAATGATATCCTAGGCTGGGATCGAGTACTCTGTGACCGCTCTGTGCCCTGCTGATGACCTGGGCATGACCTGCCTTTGAATCGGAGCTGTGAGCTCCAATCCTAGGCAGTTGTCATGGTCACCAGGCAGTGCAGGGATTGGTGGATCGATGTTATCATTCGATCCCACCAATGACAGGTCACAGCAGCAATGTGACCGCTCTGTGACCTGTCCCTGACCTGCCTGTGACTTGTATGATAGCTCTGCAGGGGGTCCTCACACTAGCTGAGGATTCCCTAGAGAGCGGTCATACGTTTGGATCTCCTGGTGTGCTGGGTATTGTGGTGCCACAGCAGCTTGTAGCATCACAATACCTGCTAAAGAAAGAAGAAAAAGAACCCTACAACTGTAAATATTGCCTGATCCCCGATCCCTGCCCAATCTAGCTTCACCCCCCCAATCTAGCTTCATCCCCCCAATCTAGCTTCATCCCCTCATCCACCCTTCCCCTACCCCTTCTTTTTACCCCTCTCCACCCCCCTTTGCGCCACCTCCGTGCGCACATTTAGCTGCCGCCGAGCGTTGATTGGTGATGCAGTTCACCAATCAACACTCGTGCTTGCTTTTTTTTTCCCTAAGCCCCCTTTGCGTCAGCTCCATATTCGCATCCTACAGCCGCCAATCTTTGATAAGTGACATAGTTCACTTATCATAACTTGTGCCTGCTGATTTCCTTTTTTTTCACCCCCCCTTTGCGCCACCTACAAGTGTAAGTGTTAATCCCTGTCCGATCTCTCTTCATCCCCACCCTTCCCCCTCTTTTTACCCCCTCAATCCCCCTTTGCACCGCCTTTGTGCGCACATTTAGCAGCCCCCTTTGCGACACTCCGCATTCGCATCCCACAGCTGCCAAACTGTGATAAGTGACATAGTTCACCTATCAGTGCTTGTGCCTGCTGATTTCCTTTTTTTCACCCCCCCTTTGCGCCACCTAACTACAAGCGTAAGTGCTAATCCCTGATCCCTGTCCAATCTCTCTTCATCCCCCCTTCCCCCTCTTTTTACCCCCTCCATCCCCCTTTGCGCCACCCTGTGCGCACATTTAGCAGCCCCCTTAGCGCCAACTCCTTATTCGCATCCCACAGCTGCCAAACTGTGATAAGTGACATAGTTCACTTATCAGAGCTTGTGCCTGCTGATTTCCTTTTTTTAACCCCCCCTTGCACCACACCTGTACGCACACCCAGCAGCCGCCACTGAACTTTGATAAGTGATGCCGTTCACTTATCAGAGCTAGGGCCTGCTGTTTTAGACTATTCTTTTCACAGATATTTTTTTCCCCATTTCCTTTTTTTCCTTTAGCTTTTTCTTTACAGGATAGTGTGCATCAATCACTAGCCCCCCACACATACACATAGTTATAAATAAAGTACATCCAATCCCCACTTTCACAAAAAATGTCCCGCCCATCGCGTTTGTCCCAACAGCACTATTCAATGGAGGAGGCATATTCTTACCTTGCCTCCAACACTGATAGCGAGGACGAGGATCCGACTTTTCTTTATTTTTCGGATTCTTCATCCTCTTCCCCCTCCTCATCTTCCTCCTCGGGTCCTGCGGAACCGCCACGCAGACACTCCAGGACAGAAGATGAGGCAGTGCCCACCATGCCGAAGCTGATTCAGTAGATCCTGTATGGACTTCGCCCCCCGAAAATTGCGAGCCACTGATTCCTGATTTTGTGGCAGAATCAGGAATCAAGTTTGACACCACCGGCCTCACAGAAATTGACTTTTTCAAAGTCTTTTTCTCTGAGTATTTTGTTAACCTCATGGTGGAGCAAACTAATTTGTACGCTCGTCAATTTTTGGCGGAAAACCCGCGTTCATCATATTCCAACTGGTCTCCTGTGGACGCAGTTGAAATGATGCAGTTTTGGGGCATGGTCCTCCACATGGGGATACTGAAGAAGCCGGAAATTCGGCAACATTGGAGTGTTGATATTTTATACAACACTCCAGTGTTCCGAATGGTCATGGTCCAGATGCGTTTTGAGGCCATCCACAAGTTTCTGCATTATACCGATAATGCACAGTGTCCCGCAAGAGATGACCCCAACTTTGACCGCCTGTTCAAAGTTCGGCCGGTCATCGAACACTTCAACAAAAAGTTTGCTGAAGTGTACGTGCCCCAAAGGGAGATCAGCGTGGATGAGTCCTTGGTCCATTTCAAGGGAAGGCTCGAATTCCGTCAATACCTGCCCAGTAAGAGGGCCAGGTATGGAATCAAACTCTACAAACTTTGTGAGAGTACTTCAGGGTACACTCACAGGTTTAGAGTCAACAAAGGAAAGGACACCAGGATTGAACCCCCTGAGTGTCCTCCTTTCCTGGGAGTGAGTGGGAAAATTGTGTGGGATTTGGTTCACCCACTGCTGGATAATGGTTATCACCGCTACACTGATAACTTTTATACCAGCATCCCACTCTACAAATCCCTCTCTGCGCGAGGTACCGCAGCCTGCGGTACTGTCCGCAAAAATCAGAGAGGCCCTCCGAAGACGCTACTTGGGCAGATGCTCAGAAAAGGTGAGAGCAGAGCCCAATGTAGCGACCACCTACTGGTGGTCAAGTACAAGGACAAGAGGGATATCCATCTCTTGACCACCATACACGGTGATGACAGCCCCCTTTGCACTGTACGGGGTACCTCCACACAGGTCAGCAAACCGACCTGTGTCGTGGGGTACAACAAAAACATGGGGGGCGTTGATCTCCCCCGATCAATACCTCCAACCGTACAATGCTCTCAGAAAGGCAAGGGCGTGGTACAAAAAGCTGGCCGTGCACATCGTACAAATGGCAATGCTCAACGCATTCCTGCTGTCACAATGTGCACGCCACACCGATACGTCGTACCTTAATTTCCTGGAGGTAGTGGTTAAGGCCCTGATGTTTGGCGCTCAGGAAGGAGCGGGTCCCAGTACTTCCGGAACTGAAGGTGCTCGTATCGTACCAGGTCAGTATTTTCCGGGGTGGTCCCACCAACTGGTAGAAAAGGTAAGCTGCAAAAAAGGTGCCGAGTGTGTTACAAAATGGGAATACGCAAGGACACCATTTACCAGTGCGACACCTGCCCCGAAAAACCTGGCCTGTGTATGAAGGATTGCTTCAAATTGTACCACACCTCCATGCACTACTAATTTACATTAGTTTAGTTGGGGGCACATCTAGATTTGTTCTTTGGGGTCTAGTATACAAAATGATGTCACATGTGGGTTTTTTTCCTGTTTAGGCACATCAGGGGCTCTGCAAACGGAACATGACGCCAGCAGACCCATCAAAGTCTGCATTCCAAAACGTCACTACTCCCCTTTCGAGCCCCGACATGTGCCTAAACAGTTTTTTCCCACATGTGGGGTACCAGCGTACTCAGGTCAAATTGAATAACGTGTTTTGGGGTCCAATTTCTCCTGTTACTCTTGGGAAAATTAAAAATTGGGGTCTAAAAATCATTTATGTGGAAACAAAATAGGATTTTATATTTTCACGCCCGGGCATTATAAGCTTTAGCGAAACACTTGGGGGTTCAAAGTGCTCACCACACATCTAGATAAGTTCCTTAGGGGGTCTAGTTTCCCAAATCTGCTCACTTGAGGGGGTTTCCACTGTTTAGGTACATCAGGGGCTCTGCAAACGGAACATGACGCCCGCAGACCATTCCATCAAAGTCTGCATTCCAAAACGTCATTACTTCTATTTTGAGCCCTGCCATGTGCCCAAACAGTCTTTCTCCCCCACATGTGGGGTATTAGCGCACTCAGAAGAAATTGGACAACAACTTTTTGGGTCCAATTTCTCCTGAAACTCTTGGGAAAATAACAAATTGAGGACTGAGAGATCATTTTTGTGGAAAAAAAAATTATTTTTTTTTTTCACGCCCGGGCATTATAAGCTTTAGCGAAACATTTGGGGGTTCAAAGTGCTCACCACACATCTAGATAAGTTCCTTAGGGGGTCTAGTTTCCAAAATGGGGTCACTTGTGGGGGGTTTCCACTGTTTAGGCATATCATGGGTTCTCCAAACGGAACATGGTGTCCGATTTCAATTTCAGCCAATTTTAGGTTGTAAATATCAAACGGCGCTCTTTCCCTTCCGAGCCCTGCTGTGTGCCCAAACAGTGTTTCTTCCCCACATATGGGGTATCAGCGCACTCAGGAAAAATTGGCAACAACTTTTGGGGTCCAATTTCTCCTGATACCCTTGGAAAAATAACAAATTGGGGACTAAACGATCATGTTTGTGGAAAAAATATGATTTTTTATTTTTACGCCCGGGCGTTTTAAACTTCTGTGAAGCCCTTGGGGGTTCAAAGTGCTTACCACACATCTAGCCACACATCTAGATAGTTCCTTAGGGGGTCTAGTTTCCAAAATGGGGTCACTTGTTGGGAGTTTCCACTGTTTAGGCACATCATAGGCTCTGCAAACGGAACATGGCGTCCGATCTCAATTTCAGCCAATTTTAGGTTGAAAAAGTCAAACGGCACTCCTTCCCTTCTGAGCCATGCCATGCGCCGAAACTGTGGTTCCTCCCAACATATCAGGTATCAGCGTACTCAGGACAAATTGGACAACAACTTTAGGGGTCCAATTTCTCCTGTTACCCTTGGGAAAATAAAAAAAATGTTGCTAAAAGATCATTTTTGTGATTAAAAAGTTAAATGTTCATTTTTTTCTTTCACGTTGCTTCTGCTTCTGTGAAACACCTGAAGGGTTAATAATCTTCTTGAATGTAGTTTTGAGTAGCTTGAGGGGTGAAGTTTTTAGAATGGTGTCACTTTTGGGTATTTTCTGCCATATAGACCCGTCAAAGTGACTTTGAATGTGAGGTGGTCCCTAAAATAAATGGCTTTGTAAATTTTGTTGTAAAAATGAGAAATCGCTGGTCAACTTTTAACCCTTATAACTTCCTAATAAAAAAAAATTTTGTTTCCAAAATTGTGCTGATGTAAAGTAGACATGTGGGAAATGTTAATGAGTAATTACTTTATGTCATATATTTCTCTATTTTAAGGGCATAAAAATTCAAAGTTTGAAAATTGCAATATTTTCAAAATTTTTTCCATATTTCCGTTTTTTTCACAATTAAACTCAAGTTATATCAATGAAATTTTACCACTAACATGAAGTATAATATGTCGCGAGAAAATCTCAGAATCGCCTAGATCCGTTGAAGCGTTCCTGAGTTATGACCTCATAAAGGGACAGTGGTCAGAATTGTAAAAAATGGCCCGGTCATTAATGTGCAAACCACCCTTGGGGCTTAAGGGGTTAAATGGACCCCCGGGGGGATCACGGTAAAAATGCTTGGGTCTCCCATAGACTTACATTGGGCTCGTTGTTCTGTCCGAATACCCGAGTATTCCAATTTGCTCGACCCGAGCAATGAGCAGCCGAGAATTTTAGTCCTCACTCATCACTAGTGAACGCCATTAAAAAAAAAAAACATTGCTTTATCATCATACTGCCAAACAAAAAGTGGAATAACATGCTATCAAAAAGACAGATATAAATAAATGTACCACTGAAAACGTCATCTTGTCCTGCAAAAAATAAGCTGCATTATACCTTCATCACCAGAAAAATAAAAAAGTTATAGCTCTCAGAATAAAGCAATGCAAAAATATTTTTTCTATGAAATAATTTTTATTGTATAAAAGCGCCAAAACATAAAAATGATAAAAATGAGGTATCGCTGTCATTGTACTGACCCAAAGAATAAAAGTGCTTTAGCAATTTTACCACATGCGGAATGGTATAAAAGCCCCCCAAAAAAAGAAATTCATGAATTGCTTGTTTTTGTTCATTCTGCACCCCAAAAATCAGAATAAAAAGCGATAAAAAAAAGTCATGTGCCCGAAAATGGTACCAATAAAAACATCAACTTGTCCCGCAAAATCTCACATGACTCTGTGGGCCAAAATATGGACAAATTATAGCTTTCAAAATGTGGTGGTGCAAAAACTATTTTTGCAATAAAAAGCATCTTTTAGTGTATGACAGCTGCCAAACATAAAAACCCGCTATAAATAGTAAATGAAACCCACTTTATCAATCCCTTAGTTAGGGAAAAATAATAAAATAAAAAATGTATTTATTTCCATTTCTCATTAGGGTTAGGGTTGGGGCTAAAGTTAGGGTTAGGGTTGGGGCTAAATTTAGGGTTAGGGTTGGGATTAGGGTTAGGGTTGGGATTAGGGATCGGGTTGGGATTAGGGTTAGGTTTGTGGTTAGGGTTATGGTTACTGTTGGGATGTGTTGGTGTTAGGGTTGGAGTTAGAATTGGTGGGTTTCTACTGTTTAGGCACATCAGGGGCTCTCCAAACACGACATGCATCTGATCTCAATTCCAGCCAATTCTGCATTGAAAAAGTCAAACGGTGCTCCTTCGCTTCTGAGTTCTGCCATGCACCCAAACAGTGGTTTACCCCCACGTATGGGGTATCAGCATACTCAGGACAAATTGCACAACAACTTTTGGTGTCTAATTTTTCCTGTTGCCTTTGGGAAAATAAAAAATTGGGGGCAAAAAGATCAATTTTGTGGAAAAAATAAGATTCTTTATTTTTACGGCTCCACATTATAAACTTCTGTAAAGCACTTGGAGGTTAAAAGTGCTTACCACACATCTAGATAAGTTCCATAGGCGGTCTACTTTCCAAAATGGTGTCACTTGTGGGGGGTTTCCACTGTTTAGGCACATCAGGGGCTCTCCATTCTCGACATGGTATCCGATCTCAATTCCAAACAATTTTGCATTGATATTCAAACGGCGCTCCTTCCCTTCCGAGCTCTGCCATGCGCCAAAACAGTGATTTACCTGCATATATGGGTTATCAGTGTACTCAGGACAAATTGTACAACAACTTTTGGTGTCCAATGTCTCCTGCTATCCTTGGTAAAATAAAACAAATTGGATCTGAAGTAAAGTTTGTGTGAAAAAAAGTTAAATGTTCATTTTTTTCTTAAAACATTCCAAAAATTCCTGTGAAGCATCTGAAGGGTTAATAAACCTCTTGAATGTGGTTTTGAGCATCTTCAGGGATGCAGTTTTTAGAATGGTGTCGCTTTTGGGTATTTTCTATCATATAGACCTCTCAAATGGACTTCAAATGTGATGTGGTCCCTAAAAAAAAATGGTGTTGTAAAAATAAGAAATCAAATTTTTAGGCTGTGTTCACACAGAGTTTTTTTCGCGTTTTTTCCCACGGATTTGCCAAACAATCCACGGGAAAACCACGAAAAAGAAGCTTCCCATTCATTTCTATGCATTTTGCACTTTTTGTGCACATTGATGCGTTTATTACCGCAAAAAAAATGCATCGCGGTAAAAAACGCAGCATGCTCATTAATTTTGCGTTTTTTTCCACGTTTCTGATTAGTTCAATGCGTTTGGAAAATGCCCGGAAAGAAGCGCATGAAAAATGCGCAGAAAAAAACGCGCGGTTTCTGGGAAGGGAGTCCTGTTTTCAAGCAGAAATTTTCTGCTACGTGTGCACTTAGCCTAACCCCTATATCTTCTTAACAAAAAAAATTTTGGTTCCAAAATTGTGCTGATGTAAAGTAGACAAGTGGGAAATCTTATTTATCAACAATATTGTTTTACATATTTCTCTGTTTTAAGCGCATGAAAATTCAAAGTTGGAAAATTGTGAATATTTCAAAATTTTCACAAAGAAACGCAAGTCATATCAAAGAAATTTTACCACGATCATAAAGTACTATATGTTATGAGAAAACAATGTCAGAATCACTGGGATTAATGGAAGTGTTCCAGAGTTATTACCTCATAAAGGAACAGTGGTCAGAATTGTAAAAATTGGCCTGGTCATTAACATGCAAACCACCCTTGGGGGTAAAGGGGTTAAACATGAGCACCACTTACTAGGAGACAGCTCATGAGATAAAATGGTCCCAACCCCTACCTCAGATGTATTAACCACAACTATAAATGGTTGTAAAACATCAGCATGAATGAGTACAGGAGCCGAGCCAAAACATTTCTATACAGAAACAAATGCCTGGCAGGCAAGGTCAGAGCAATTGGAAAAATCTGTGCCCTTTTTGGTCAATCAATCAAAGTTATTATCGCCAAGTACATATTACATATATACAAGGAATTCTTTGTGGCAAAGAGGCAACATAATATATAACAACAGATACAACAAGTAACATCTAACAAGACAGATACAGTATATAGTCTACACATGATGATTTAATTGTTGAACAGAGCGTGGATAGAAGCTGTTCATATGGCGGTTGGTGCTGCATTTGGGGACTCTGAAGCGATGTCCTGAAGGGAGTAGTTGGAATGAAGAGTGTCCCGGGTGAGAGGGATCGGATGAAATTTTCAATGCTTGGGATCGAATACTCTTATCATAAAGATCCTGGATTTTAGGCAGGGGGGAACCTATAATTCTCTCTGCTGTTCTGAAAGTCCTTTGTAAGCGGAGTTTGTCATGCGCAGTGGCTCCCCTGTTATGATTGAGTCACCGTAGGAGGCAAAAACAGAAATGCTAGCTAAGTCCAGAAAACCAGAGAGGTTGGCAGCTATCGGATTGCAGACCCCTGAACCTATCAACACAACTAGCAGTAGCCGTGGGGGGTTCCTACGATGCCCTAGACCCCTCGATCACAGCCGGAGAATTAAATAGGCCTAAAAGGGGAAATCTAAACTGCCCCAGAGCAGACCCCAAAGCAATAGGCAGCCCAAAACATATCATGACGGTGAAGCAAGATGAAAACACTAACACAGACAGAAAGATAGACTGAGCAAAGACGGGGCCCAAGCTAACTAGATAGGAAAGGACAGGAAGGATGCTGTCTGCAATCCGTGAAAAACCCTATGAAAATAAGAGCCAACAGACTGACAGTGAAAAAGGCCCTGAGCTATGTCAGTACTCAGGAATATTCTGAAGACAGAGCAACCGGCAAAAGAAGATTCAGCTCACCACAGCAGGTAATGGCAGAATCCAGAAAAGCAAGGAAAACAAAAACAAAACACAAATGCTAACAGGCAAAGCAGAAAACTTAGCTTTAGAGGAGCAGGAATCAGACTGGTGTCCTTGAAGTCCACAGAGAAATCACCCACAGGGCAGAAGGGCGTCGGCAGCCTTATATCCAGTCAGTGACTCCACTCAGCCAGTCATCCTCATTAGGCTCAGGTGCCTGATAATCAGGTTCATTACCTTCCTTTGCCAGAATAGGGAGTTCACCAGACCTCAGTGACGAAGGGGAAAATGAACTCACAACAGTACCTCCCCCTTGAGGAGGGGTCACCGAACCCTCAACCACGCCACCAGGGCGATCAGGGTGAGCCCAATGAAAGGCACGCACCAATCTTTTGGCATGAATATCAGAGGCAGAGACCCAGGAATTATCCTCCTGACCATAACCCTTCCACTTAACCAAATACTGGAGTCTCCGTCTAGCCAGACGGGAATCCAGTATTTTCTCTACCTCATATTCCATGTTACCTTCAACCAATACAGGGTCTGGAGGTGCCACCCCAGGAACAACTGGTTCAACAAACCTCTTCAACAAGGACTTATGAAACACATTATGGATTTTAAATGTGACAGGAAGAGCCAAACGAAAAGAGACCAGAATAATAATCTCCAAAATCTTGTAAGGTCCAATAAATCTAGGCTTAAACTTAGGAGAAGCCACCTTCATAGCAATATTTTTTGATGATAACCACACCACATCACCAATCTTAAACTGGGGACCAATGGTCTTATGTCGATTGGAAAACCGCTGGGCCTTTTCCTGGGAGAGAGATAACTTATCCACCACTTGGTCCCAGATCTGGTGCATTCTCTCCACCACAGTGTCAACACCTGGGCAGGCAGAAGGCTCCACCTGCCCTGAAGAAAATCGAGGATGAAACCCAAAGTTACAAAAAAAAGGTGACATCAAAGTGGCAGAACAAGCTCTATTATTTAAATCAAATTCGGCCAAGGGCAAAAATGAAACCCAATCATCCTGATCAGCGGAAATAAAACATCTCAAATACGACTCCAAGGTCTGGTTTGTTCTCTCTGTCTGCCCATTGGTCTGAGGGTGAAAAGCAGATGAGAAGGACAACTGAATTCCCAGCTTGGAACAGAAAGTCCTCCAAAATCTAGACACAAACTGAACTCCTCTGTCAGATACAATGTTCTCAGGAATCCCGTGTAAGCGAACCACCTGTTGCAAAAACAGGGGCACCAACTCAGAGGAAGATGGCAACTTAGGGAGTGGTACAAGATGAACCATCTTAGAGAACCTATCACAAATCACCCAAATAACAGTCATTCTTTGAGAGACCAGCATATCAGAGATGAAATCCATTGAAATATGGGTCCATGGCCTCCTGGGGACCGGCAAAGGCATCAACAACCCACTAGAGCGAGAACAAGATTTAGACCGGGAGCAAGTCCCACAGGACTGCACAAAATTCCTGACATCATGAGACAAGGTGGGCCACCAAAAAGAGCGACTCAACAGATCTCTAGTACCAAAAATACCTGGATGACCAGCCAATGCAGAGCAATGAACTTCAGACATCACTCTCTTCTTCCACTGGTCAGGAACATACAACTTTCCACTGGGACAACGCTCAGGTTTGTCCTCCTGGAACTCTTGCAGAGCAAGTCTCAAATCGGGCGAGATGGCAGAAAGAACTACCCCTTCGCCTAAGATGGTAGCAGGCTTGATAACCACAGGAGAATCAGCAAAGAAACTCCTAGAGAGGGCGTCTGCCTTGACATTCTTAGTTCCAGGAAGAAAAAAGACCACAAAATCAAAACGTGTAAAAAACAAGGCCCACCTAGCCTGTCTAGGGTTCAAGCGTTTAGCTGACTCTAGGTAAATCAAATTCTTGTGGTCAGTGAGGACCACAACTTGATGTTTAGCTCCCTCCAACCAATGTCTCCACTCCTCAAATGCCCATTTCATGGCCAACAGTTCCCGATTCCCCACATCATAGTTACGTTCAGATGGAGAGAACTTTCGGGAAAAGAAAGCACAGGGATTCATTTTAGATGTTACAGGATCCTTTTGGGACAAAACAGCTCCTGCACCAATCTCAGAAGCATCCACCTCTACCTGGAACGGGAGTGAGACATCCGGTTGCTGCAAAACTGGGGCGGAGGTAAATCTTCGCTTCAGCTCCTGAAAGGAAGCAACAGCCTCCAGAGACCAATTCAACACATCAGCACCCTTCTTAGTCAGATCAGTCAATGGCTTGGCAATACCAGAAAATTTTGCTAGAAATATTCCGATAAAAATTAGCAAAACCAAAAAACTTCTGGAGGGCCTTCAAAGAAGTGGGCTGAACCCAATCATAAATGGCCTGTACCTTGGCCGGGTCCATTTCTATAGTTGACGGAGACAAAATAAATCCCAAAAAAGAAATCCTCTGTACTCCAAAAAGGCATTTCGATCCTTTGACATACAGGGAATTCTCCCTCAAGATCCGGAACACAGTCCGAATATGTTCCACATGAGAATCCCAATCCTTGGAGAAGATCAAAATATCATCCAGATACATAATCAAAAATTTATCGACAAAGTCTCGGAAAATATCGTTCATGAAGTAGAGTTGAGCGACTTTTGGTTTTTTAGGGTCGAGTTTCGTTTCGTGAAACCCGACTTTTCCAAAAGTCGGGTCGAGCAAGATCGTCCGATTATAGGGAAAAGTCAGGGTCGTCCCGAAACACGAAACCCAATGTAAGTCAATGGGGAATAAAAGTCGGCAGTGAGAGGAGGACAGGAAACACACCTACAGTGCTCATTTGAATGCCAAAAGCATCAATTCTTCTTACTTAAGCTTGTCAACCTTAAATAACTTCATAATACAAGTTATGCACTGAAAAATGGGGGTTATTTGGCTAAAGTTGTGGGGGGGTAGGGCTGGCTCCAGCTTTTCATGTGCCCTGGGCGAAAGAGCGCCCCTTTCACACATACCACAACTCATCCTCATGCTCCGATACGGCAGAGAAATAGCGGTATAGTACAATGAAAAATACTTCACTTTTTACATCTCATGACGAGGCCCATCTATTTCTCCATACAGAATCATTGGTCCCATATAATGTTTGAAACAGTATATGATGAGCTCCACATAATGCTACAGTATATGTTGGTCCCCATGGATGAAGCTCCACTGTCTTATGGGCCCAAATAATGCTCCAAACATAATGGGCTCATTTCTAATGCTCTAGTGTATAATGGGCCCTGTAAATGCTGCTCCAGTGTCTGATGTCCACCTTTGGAATGTTCCAGTGTATGGTGGGCCCCATCTATCATTCTCCAGAGTATAGTGCTCCCCAAAAATTGCTGTCCCAACATTGAAAACAATCAAATAAGTCTCCTCGCTAGGGAATCCCTGTACTAGTCTGGACTCCTCGTCGTCCCCATCTTCCATCTCACTGCACAGTATTTCAACCTTGCAAGTGCTGTGATCCTGAGCAAGCAGGGGGGGGCCCACTCGTTGGCGACGGCACTGGCACAGGGCCCCTGGTAGTACGGTGGTGTGTCTGATGGCAGTTGGGCCGAACCTGCACTTTCATCTGCAGCTTCCTCTTTGTCACCGTGTAAGATGAAACTTTATATGGGAAGGGTAACCTGAGTTTCATCAAGGTCAGATTCAGGCCGTGTAGCGTGCAAGGGGAATGTAGTGGTCTGGGTCAATGTACCAGCAGATTCATTGAGCAGTGGATGGGCATCAGTGCACTTGTGTCGCCCCCAGGAGTACGGTCGCCACAGTGGCATTACCTTCTTCCTAGGGAGTGTGATGTCATGCTTGGGAGCAACGAAGGATCTCTCTAGCAGGTTAACTGATTGGGCGCCGTTATTCCCACGAGTCATGACCCACCAAACAGCGTTCATGAAGGCAAAGTGTTTGTTTTACGTGGGCAGTATGGTTGCAAAGCTGAACCTTAAAGGAATGTCCAGAAGGGCACCACCAGGAGTGGAGCCTACGGTTAAATTCGACTCCACCTGGGAAACCTCAACCATGCGAGCTACAAAACAGATGCACACATTGCAAGCTTAATTCCGTTAACGAACGAGACTCCGTCATGCCCCGCGGTCCGAGTCCGGCTTACTAGAGGGACACGTGAGGCTCTGGCACATGAGATTGGCCAATAACTGGTGTGTCATGCCCTTACATGTCCGTGGCTGCATGTGCGCTACACTGAAAAGGCCAGCGTTTGTCACTTACAGGTGCAGATAACCTGCTGAACAACGTTAGTGATGGGGATCACTGATTACAATTATTACCCGCGAACGATGATTTCCCAGTAAGTGCAGGTCAACCGCAGTTCTGGAATTAGGCCTAACCGTCATTCCTGAAAAAATGAAAAACTTACGTGTGCAAACCACAGGTGCTGAAGCTTGCTTAACAGCTCGCCAGCCGTTCTCACGCCCAGTATGGATTACACGTGATTGCACAAAGGTGAGAAAGGGTACCGTCTCCCCGGATAACATGTATGGATAGCGTACACATTCAAAATATATGTCTATACATCAGGAGGCAGGCTCAGACGGTGTTAGGCCCAGTATGGCTTGCATGTGATTGCACAAAGGTAAGAAAGGGTACCGTATCCCCGGATAACATATATGGATAGCGTACACATTCAATATATATGTCTATACATCAGGAGGCAGGCTCAGACGGTGTTAGGCCCAGTATGGATTGCACGTGATTGCACAAAGGTGAGAAAGGGTACCGTATCCCTGGATAACATGTATGGATAGCGTACACATTCAAAATATATGTCTATACATCAGGAGGCAGGCTCAGACGGTGTTAGGCCCAGTATGGCTTGCACGTGATTGCACAAAGGTGAGAAAGGGTACCGTATCCCCGGATAACATGTATGGATAGCGTACACATTCAAAATATATGTCTATACATCAGGAGGCAGGCTCAGACGGTGTTAGGCCCAGTATGGATTGCACGTGATTGCACAAAGGTGAGAAAGGGTACCGTATCCCAGGATAACATGTATGGATAGCGTACACATTCAAAATATATGTCTATACATCAGGAGGCAGGCTCAGACGGTGTTAGGCCCAGTATGGCTTGCACGTGATTGCACAAAGGTGAGAAAGGGTACCGTATCCCAGGATAACATGTATGGATAGCGTACACATTCAAAATATATGTCTATACATCAGGAGGCAGGCTCAGATGGTGTTAGGCCCAGTATGGCTTGCACGTGATTGCACAAAGGTGAGAAAGGGTACCGTATCCCCGGATAACATGTATGGATAGCGTACACATTCAAAATATATGTCTATACATCAGGAGGCAGGCTCAGACGGTGTCAGGCACAGTATGGATTTGACGGCCCAGACTACACAGCGGAGGAGCAGGGAGAGGTAAAGATTGCAAATGCTGGGGCCCTGCCAAGCAAGGGGAGCCCACTCGTGGGCGTCGGTACTGGCACTGGGCCCCTCAATTACGGCGGTGTGTCTGACGGCGGGTGTGCACCACCACCGTCAGAGACACTTGATTGCACTATGATGAACCCTGTGCCAGTGCCCGCGCCCAAGAGTCGGCCTACCCACCTGTCCAGGGCAACGGCACTCGCACGGTGTCGTGCGCTAGGTGGTGACCCCGGCCATGGGGGGGGAAGGCAGCACAGTTAGGGAGTTGTAGAAAGTGGCATATGTTGATGTTGGACATTCAGCTGATGCAAAAGGCGAAATAGGTCAAGTCCCAGGAAGAGGTGGACCAAAGAAAGCCATTTTTCTGTCACCCTATGTGTCATCAGGGGAAGGTGGGACAAAATCCTTGGAAACCCATGCATGGTTCATTTTAATGAAGGTTAGGTCATCCACATTTTGGGTTGACAGACGGGTCCTTTTTTCTGTCAGGATTGATCCAGCTGCACTGAAGACTCTTTCCGATAGCACACTTGCAGCTGGGCAAGCGAGCTCCTGTAAGGCATATTGGGCCAATTCAGGCCAGGTGTCCAGTTTAGCGGCCCAATAGTCAAAGGGGAATGACCTGTGTGGGAGAACATCGATATGGGAGGAAAAGTAGTTTGTAACCATAGTTGACAACTGCTGTCTCCTGTCACTTTCCATCGATGCAGTATTACCAGTTGTGTGAGCGGTACTTGAAAAATCAGTCCACAACATTGTCATGAAACCCCTGTCTCCAACGCCACTTCTGCTGTGTGCACCATGAACACCTCTGCCAAGCTGCTCCCGGCCCGTAAGGCTCGTGCGAGAACCATCACCGCTGCTGTGTGCTGGGAATGCCTCAAGCAACTGATTTACCAGAGTTGCTTGTTTATTAGCCAATATTAGGTCAAGGTTCTCCTGTGGCATGATGTTTTGTAATTTGCCTTTATAGCGTGGATCCAGGATGCTGGCCAATCAGTAGTCGTCATCGTTCATCATTTTGGCAATGCGGGGGGTCCATTTTTAGGATCTGCAAGGCATAATCTGACATGTGGGCCAATGTTCCCGGTGTCAATGATGCACTGCGAGTGCTGGGTGGAGGAGCACTTTCTGGCAAATCCACATCACTCCAGTCACGCACAAACCCTGTACCAGACCTTGCCATGCCAACATTTTCACTTGCCCCACGAGATGCATCCTCCTCCCCTAAGTAATCATCCCCATCATCATCCTCCTCCTCTTCTTCCTCCACCTCGTCCAGGAGAGGTCCCTGAGCAGACAATGGCTGAATGTCATCAAGGATTCCCTCCTCCTCTTCCTCCTCATCAACATTGGCTGCAGACGCCTGCTCCTTAAGGTGCGTCAAAGTTTGCATGAGCAGACGCATAAGTGGGATGCTCATGCTTAGGATGGCATCGTCTGCGCTTACCAGCCGTGTGCATTCCTCAAAACACTGAAGGACTTTACAGAGGTCTTTCAGCTTCGACCACTGCACACCTGTCAACTCCATGTCTGCTCTCAAAGTGCCTGGCCGTGTATCCTCCCACAAATGCATTATGGCCTGCCTCTGCTTGCACAGCCGCTCCACCATGTGCAGGGTGGAGTTCCACCTTGTTTGAATGTCGATAATGAGGCGGTGGTTGGGAAGGTGGAGCAATCGCTGCAGCTTCTGCATACGAACGGAGTGTACAGGCGACCGGCGGATGTGCGCGCACAGTCTTCGCACCTTCTGGAGCAGGACTGTTAACTCCGGATAATTTTTGAGGAAGCACTGCACCACCAGGTTCAAGGTGTGAGCCAAGCAAGGTATGTGGCTGAGTTTTGAAAGGGCTATGGCTGCCACAAAATTACGGCCGTTATCACTAACTACCTTGCCTGCCTCAAGATGTACACTGCCCAGCCATGACTCAGTTTGTCGCATCAAGTACTCGGCCAGCACCTCGGCGGTGTGTCTGTCGCCCGAACACATCATCTGCAACACAGCCTGCTGACGCTTTCCACTAGCTGCTCGATAGGGGGACACCTCGTGTGCAACAGTGGCAGCTGCAGATAGAGTACTCGTACGACTGCGCTCTGTGGACGAGCTTTCGCTTCTGGAGGAGGAGGAGGAGGAGGGTCGAACGCCTACAGCCAACTGTTTCCTATACCGTGGGCTAGGCAGCACTGTCCCACCACCGCTGTCCCCTGTGGACCCTGCATCCACCACATTAACCCAGTGCGCAGTGATGGACACGTAACGGCCCTGGCCATGCCGACTGGACCATGCATCAGTTGTGAGGTGCACCTTTCCACTCACTGACTGCTTGAGTGCATGGACAATGCGGTCTTTTACATGATGGTGGAGGGCTGGGATGGCTTTGCGAGAGAAGAAGTGGCGACTGGGTAAGTCATAGCGTGGTACTGCATAGGCCATGAGTTCGCGGAAAGCTGCGCTTTCCACCATCCGATAGGGCATCATCTCAAACGAGATTAGTTTGGCAATGTGGGCGTTCAAACCCAGTGTACGCGGATGAGAGACTGAGTACTTTCTTGACCTACTCATAGTGTCTGGGAGGGTGAGCTGGACTTGAGAGCTGCATATGGTGGAAGTAGCGGTGGACAGGGTGGACTGAGAGAGGGTTGATGATGGTGATGGAGTTGGTGTTCTTTCTGATGGCCTAGATTCAGTATTTCGTTGATATAACAGTGGGATTCCCTGACTGCTGTGGCCTTGCAACGACACCTCAACATTTGCTGCTGTGCTAACCGGTGGGCTTACAGTGGGGGAAACAATGTAGCATTGTTGACTACCTTCTTTGTGATCAGTTGCACATGTGGCACTTGAGGTTTGGTGTTGTGTCCACGCTTGCAAGTGCATGCTGGTTAAATGTCTAAGCATGCAACTGGTATTCAAATTTTTCAGATTTTTCCCTCGGCTAAAGGTCTTTGCGCACTTCTTACAGATAACCTTGGCCTGATCATGAGGATTTTGTTCAAAAAAGTGCCACACTGCACTCTTCCTTCTTTGGCAGACATTTTGCGGCCTAGCACGCTGTGATCTTTTGACCCTCTGGACAAGCTGTCCAGCAACTCTTTTGATTTTTGGAACATGTCTTTGGAGTGCTCCGGGCCTGCCAGATAACAGCTGTTGCGATGTCGATGTCTGCTGTGGATGCTCCTCCTCATCTGAGCTATTGGAAGCAGCACCCTCTTCCCCCAATGGATGCCAATCTGGGTCAACAACTGGGTCATCCATCACCTCCTCTTCAATGTCATGTGCACCTTCCTCTCTGTCACCGTGTATGGTGGTATAGTGTGCGGGAAGGGGCACCTGAGTCTCATCAGGGTCAGAATCTGGCTCTGTACACTGCGAGGACAATGTAGTGCTCTGAGTGAATGTACCAGCAGAATCATCTATCAGCGGCTGTGCATCAGTGCACTCCATGTCAGATTCATCTTGGCCTGGGTAATTCACCATTTCACTTGATAATACAGGCATGGTATGTGAAAACAGCTCCATGGAGTAATCAGTAGTATGGCCTGCGTCATCCTTCAATCTTGGTTGGGGTGAAGGACACAAGGAAAGGTGTGGTTCATGAACATGAGCCTCCAATGACGACTCAGTGCTTTTACTTTTTACAACTTCAGAAGAGGAGGCGATAGAGCTGGAGGCTGAGTCAGCAATGTAAGACAAAACTTTTTCCTGAAGCTCTGGCTTTAAAAGCGGTTTGCCAACTCCTAGAAAACTAAGCCTTCGAGGCCTTGTGGAGCCAGACGATGACTCAGGCTCAACACCTCCTGCATTCGGTCCTATTTTGCTTTTGCCACTACCATCAGATCCACCACCAACACCATCATTACCAGCTGCCAACCCCCGCCCAATTCCACGGCCTCTTCCACCAGCCTTCCTCATTTTTGGTAGAAATGTAGACTAAATCCAACAAACTATATAGTAATGTAAAACAAGGTACAAGGTGTCTATAGGACAGGGGAGATTTTGAATTTCTGCAGACACTTGTGGACACTGGACACTTTTGGATTGTGTGAGGCCCACTGAATATCACAGCGCTATGTCACTGGCTCGATGTCGCAGGTGTGAAAAATGTCACTAGAGGATAAGGGAGATTTTGAATTTCTGCACACACTAGTGGACACTGGACACTTTTGGATTGTGTGAGGCCCACTGAATATCAGAGCGCTATGTCACAGGCTCGATGGCACAGGTGTGAAAAAAGTGACTACAGGATAAGGGAGATTTTGAATTTCTGCACACACTAGTGGACACTGGACACTTTTTTGGATTGTGTGAGGCCCACTGAATATCAGAGCGCTATGTCACAGGCTCGATGGCACAGATGTGAAAAAAGTGACTACAGGATAAGGGAGATTTTGAATTTCTGCACACACTAGTGGACACTGGACACTTTTGGATTGTGTGAGGCCCACTGAATATCAGAGCGCTATGTCACAGGCTCGATGGCACAGGTGTGAAAAAAGTGACTACAGGATAAGGGAGATTTTGAATTTCTGCACACACTAGTGGACACTGGACACTTTTGGATTGTGTGAGGCCCACTGAATATCAGAGCGCTATGTCACAGGCTCGATGGCACAGGTGTGAAAAAAGTGACTACAGGATAAGGGAGATTTTGAATTTCTGCACACACTAGTGGACACTGGACACTTTTGGATTGTGTGAGGCCCAGTGAATATCAGAGCGCTATGTCACAGGCTCGATGGCACAGGTGTGAAAAAAGTGACTACAGGATAAGGGAGATTTTGAATTTCTGCACACACTAGTGGACACTGGACACTTTTGGATTGTGTGAGGCCTACTGAATATCAGAGCGCTATGTCACAGGCTCGATGGCACAGGTGTGAAAAAAATGACTACAGGATAAGGGAGATTTTGAATTTCTGCACACACTAGTGGACACTGGACACTTTTGGATTGTGTGAGGCCCACTGAATATCAGAGCGCTATGTCACAGGCTCGATGGCACAGGTGTGAAAAAAGTGACTACAGGATAAGGGAGATTTTGAATTTCTGCACACACTAGTGGACACTGGACACTTTTGGATTGTGTGAGGCCCACTGAATATCAGAGCGCTTTGTCACAGGCAGAAATTGGCTAGTGTATCACAAACTACAAGGTGTATGTAGAATTGGGCAGAATAGGAATCTCCCTAGAGTGTAGGTCTGTAAGAACGGAACAAGTCCTCCACTTATCCTTCCACAGTGACACACAGATAGCTTCACTGTGGCTGTGATAACAGCCGTTACACGGTACTGTGTGAGGAGCGTACACCGCTGTATGGTGTGAAAAAATGCACGCTCAGTACCTCAGCAGGACAAAAAAAAAAATTGGGATTGCTTTTAAAAAAGCAGTTTGCAGAGCAGTGGGTAAACAGCAATGCAGCTGTCAGGAAGCCTTAGAAGGCAGCCTAACAACCAACACCGCTGATCCACCACAATATAGCCTCCCCTTGCACTGCACACACAGTGACTGGTGTGTTGTACAGGCAAAATCGCTAGCAGCAGAAGCAGTTTTTTTTTCTTCTTCCCTGCCTAACGCTCTCCCTACAGAATCAGCAACCTCTCCCTATGCTAAGATCGGCAGAAGTAAGATGGCGGTCGGTGTGCACGCCCTTTTATAACCCCTGTGACGCCCACCAAAGCAAGATGGTGGTGACCCCTGCCTATGTCTTCACGTTGCCCACAGTGTCCGTGGATCCTGATTGGCTGAAAAAGAGCGCAAAACAAACTTTTGAAACGCGACTTTGGCGCGTAAGTCGCCAACCTCGTGGCCGACCTCATCCTAGGGTCGGGTTTCGTTTCATGAAACCCGACTTTGCCAAAAGTCGGCGACTTTTGAAATTTTTCGACCCGTTTCGCTCAACTCTATCATGAAGCACTGGAAGACAGAAGGGGCATTAGTGAGCCCAAAAGGCATCACCAGGTACTCAAAATGTCCCTCCGGAGTATTAAACGCCGTCTTCCATTCACCCCCCTGCTTAATGCGGATAAGATTATACGCCCCCCTGAGGTCAAGCTTGGTAAACCAGCAAGCACCTCTAACCCTAGAGAATAGATCCGAAATCAGGGGTAACGGATACTGATATTTAATAGTAATTTTATTGAGGGCACGATAATCAATACAAGGCCTTAAAGAACTATCCTTCTTGGCCACAAAAAAAAACGGCACCTAAGGGTGAAGAGGATGGTCTAATATGACCCTTCTCCAACGCCTCCTTGATATAGGACCGCATAGCCTCGTGCTCGGGTACAGATAAATTGAAGAGCCGACCCTTGGGAAATTTACACCCCGGGCTTAGTTCAATTGCACAGTCATATCTCCTATGAGGAGGCAAGGACGCAGACTCATTCTCACTAAATACATCATAAAAGTCCGCCAAATAGTCAGGAACATCATGCGACTGAGGAGAGGTGGAAAAAACTGGAGCCTCACTAAAGGCACACCGACAACCCCAACTCACCACAGACACAGATTTCCAATCCAAAACTGGATTATGAATTTGCAACCAGGGAAACCCCAGAAAAATGGCATCATGCAGACCATGCAACACCAAAAATCTGCAATTTTCTTGATGGTCTGGGGTGACCCGTATGACCACCTGGGTCCAAAACTGAGGTTTATTTTTAGCCAAAGGAGTAGCATCAATACCCCTCAAAGGGATAGGCGTCTGCAGAGGTGTCATCGGAAATCCACAACGTTTAGCAAAATCCAAGTCCATTAGGTTTAGCGCTGCTCCCGAATCCACAAAAGCCTTGGCGGAAAATGTGGACAGGGAGCAGATCAGAGTAATTGCCAGAAGAAACTTAGGTTGAACACCACCAACAGAAAACGTGTGTGCAAAGCATTTCTCTCGTTTAGGACAAACAGAAATAATATGCGAGGCATCTCCACAGAAAAAACACAGCTTATTACGCCTTCTGAACTCCTGACGTTGCGCCTTAGACAAAACTCTATTACATTGCATAGGTTCAGACGTCTGTTCAACCGGTGGCAACACCTCTCGTGCAATCCTGCGTTCACGTAAACGCCGATCAACCTGAATGGCTAATGACATAGAATCATCCAGACCAGAGGGAAAAGGAAATCCCACCATAGTATCTTTTACGGCTTCTGACAAACCCTTCCGAAAGAGAGCAGCCAAGGCATTATCATTCCAGGTAGTAAGGACCGCCCACTTTCGGAACTTTTGTGGGAATTGTAATGTTTGCCAGTACATGGTTGCTCAACATGGCATTGTTTTGCCCATTTATCCTTTTCAGATTGTACCCAAAAAGACATATTTCAATTGCAAGTCACGCAATTTAGTTTATGCTCTTGTATGCAACTGTCCAAAAATATATGTGGGACAGACAACCCAAGAACTTAGAAGGAGACTACAACAACATCTGTCTAATATTTCTACTGCTAATAGGGATCGGGACAAAGGCAAACACATTACCTCAGTGGCAGCACATTTTCTAGAGGTACATCATGGACGTTCTACGGGACTAAGAGTAATGGGTTTGGAAGAGGTGCCCTTAAACATCAGAGGGGGGGATGTAGGTCTGAGGCTGCTCAGGTGTGAATCCAAATGGATCCATAATCTGGGCAGTCTCTCTCCAGGAGGTCTTAATGAAGAATTACTCTTTACAGGGTTTTACAAACAATTATGATTTTTTGTTCGGCTCCTCTTGGGTCATTCTCTCATGGTTTGCTCTCAGCCATTTATGGTCCTTATATATCTCTATATGTCTTTTTTCAACAGCCCTTTCGGCTCCGCCCTTCGTCTGATCCAATTGGATATTGACATCTCCATTACCCTCTATTTAGTCCACGTGTATGCTCTTGGTATATTGTGAAATACTGAATTGGGATACAATCTATTAATAATTGGCTGGAACTGCCTTCTGAAAATCTGGCAAACACCTGAGCGCAGACGTATTCTTCGGCCAAGAATTATATCTACTGCAATCAAATATCTGGCTTTTCGACGGACGCATTTGTTATACACTTTTGTGGGTTTTTTGATTACAGTTGCTATATTGATACCCATAAAGTATGTATATTATTCGGACTATATGTCTATAGAGACTCATGGTGGTATAATTTAAAACAAAATATAATTGAATAAAAATATAAGGAGTATATACATATTTTGGTGTTACTTCTAAACTCTGCAGATGAATTGCATTCGATCTGCATAAAAAACCATGTTTTTTTAAAAGAAAAGTATAGAGTGTTTACCGAATATATATAGGTATGTGCTCTAGTTATTGGATAAATTATGAGTTTATATATACATATATTAGTTTCTAATTCTCGTAGGTATTGTGCATACTCTAACTGATGTGGGTGATATATTATCTTTATGGCAGTCTGTATCTAGTAGTCGCATTGTCTTTAGCATGCGTAACATGTTCTACTTGATGCTATGTTCCATATATTATCAAATGCAGTCTATTTCGGCCTATTGCGGCTGCGAAAAGGTGGGCACTTTACTTTATTTTCCGGTGCATGAGCACCATTTTGTGTCCGGGCTCGTCAGCTGACTGTCTCCGGCAGTTGCGCGGATTCGAGCATGCGCAATAGATCCTTTTTGACGCCATCTTGGTACACCATTTATTATACCTCATCTCGGCCTACTGCGGTTGCGCAGGGCCGGATATCCCCTTCCGGCGTGTGAGCACTTGCTCTGCGTCCGGACCTCGCATGACTCATCTACTCCACACCTGTTTCCACTGGCTATGAGTTTATACTTTGGGTATTTATACACCGTTCATCCACAACATGCCACCGCTCCTGATGAAGCCAGTTGTTCTGGCGTAACGCGTCGGGCTTTTGTGCCTCTGCCTTATCCCTCTTCACTTTACCCACACTGTCTATTGGACCTAGTTCCCGCTTGCCGGCTTTATTGTGCCTCCAACAGGTTGTATGCAGGGGGCCATTTTTTCATTGGGCCCTTAGATCTTTTGCTTGCTTATTTTATAGCAGCAGTATACCTAATTTCCATACTTTGTGCATATACTGTGGAATGTGCACTCTTTATTTATTCTAGGGGCATTTTTTCCAGGATCTATTTACTATTCTATTGTATACATGCATATCCTATCTTCTTGTTGGATTCATTAGCCATTTTGCACTTATAATCATATAGGGGCTAGGTGCCATATTTGGGTTTTACCATTATTTGATAGTGAGCATATTACCATTATTGTCATATTGTTAGTACATATGCTATCTACATGAATTATGTGGGTTATGTGCTAGAGGTTTTTACCCTTTTTGGGCATGTCAAATGAACGCATTGTGCGGTTTTAATTGTTTTTATTTATATTGCGTGTTGTTTTTTGTGGATGTTTCAATAAAAAGTTTATTAATTTTGCATCTTTATACATTCTATTGGTGATCCCTATCATTTACATGCCTCTTTTTTGGTCTATGTTGGAGTTTCTTAGCATGTAATTGGTGATCCTATACAGCGGTGCCCTCCATACTGTGTGAGTCTACAAGTCCATTAGGTTTAGCGCTGCTCCCGAATCCACAAAAGCCTTGGCGGAAAATGTGGACAGGGAGCAGATCAGAGTAATTGCCAGAAGAAACTTAGGTTGAACACCACCAACAGAAAACGTGTGTGCAAAGCGTTTCTCTCGTTTAGGACAAACAGAAATAATATGCGAGGCATCTCCACAGAAAAAACACAGCTTATTACGCCTTCTGAACTCCTGACGTTGCGCCTTAGACAAAACTCTATTACATTGCATAGGTTCAGACGTCTGTTCTACCGGTGGCAACACCTCTCGTGCAATCCTGCGTTCACGTAAACGCCGATCAACCTGAATGGCTAATGACATAGAATCATCCAGACCAGAGGGAAAAGGAAATCCCACCATAGTATCTTTTACGGCTTCTGACAAACCCTTCCGAAAGAGAGCAGCCAAGGCATTATCATTCCAGGTAGTAAGGACCGCCCACTTTCGGAACTTTTGACAGTACAACTCTGCAGAATCTCGACCCTGGTTCAATGCCAACAGGGTCTTTTCAGCCTGATCAATAGCATTAGGTTCGTCATACAACAACCCCAAAGCTTGAAAGAATGCGTTCACATTAGTCAGAATAGGATCATCTGGTTTCAAAGAAAACACCCAATCCTGGGGATCGCCACGCAGCAAAGAGATGACAATTTTAACCTGCTGCGCGGAGCTCCCTGACGAATTAGGCTTCAAGGCAAAAAATAATTTACAATTATTTTTGAAACTCAAAAATTTAGATCGATCCCCAAAAAATACATCAGGTGTAGGGATCTTTGGTTCAACAGCATGCGAACGAGCAAGGTAGGCGGAAATTCCCCGAACTTCCGCAGCGAGCTGCTCCACACGATCAGACAATTGCTTTATCTCCATTGAGAGAAAAAAAAAATTCCCCCTACGGCCTCAGAGATATAGAGGAAAGAATATACACACACTTTTTTTTTTTTTAAACACAATTCTTTCCTGCTATTGAGTACCCTAGGATATGCGGTATGGCGGGTGATTCTGTTATGATTGAGTCACCGTAGGAGGCAAAAACAGAAATGCTAGCTAAGTCCAGAAAACCAGAGAGGTTGGCAGCTATCGGATTGCAGACCCCTGAACCTATCAACACAACTAGCAGTAGCCATGGGGGGTTCCTACGATGCCCTAGACCCCTCGATCACAGCCGGTGAATTAAATAGGCCTAAAGAAAGAAAGGGGAAATCTAAACTGCCCCAGAGCAGACCCCAAAGCAACAGGCAGCCCCCAACATATAATGACGGTGAAGCAAGATGAAAACACTAACACAGACAGAAAGATAGACTGAGCAAAGACGGGGCCCAAGCTAACTAGATAGGAAAGGACAGGATGGCTGCTGTCTGCAATCCGTGAAAAACCCTATGAAAATAAGAGCCAACAGACTGACAGTGAAAAAGGCCCTGAAGACGCTAGGCTTCAAAAAAGCTATGTCAGTACTCAGGAATATTCTGAAGACAGAGCAACCGGCAAAAGGAGATTCAGCTCACCCCAGCAGGTAATGGCAGAAAAGCAAGGAAAACAAACACAAAACACAAATGCTAACAGGCAAAGCAGAAAACTTAGCTTTAGAGGAGCAGGAATCAGACTGGTGTCCTAGAAGTCCACAGAGAAATCACCCACAGGGCAGAAGGGCGTCGGCAGCCTTATATCCAGTCAGTGACTCCACTCAGCCAGTCATCCTCATTAGGCTCAGGTGCCTGATAATCAGGCTCATTACCTTCCTTTACCAGAATAGGGAGTTCACCAGACCTCAGTGACGAAGGGGAAAATGAACTCACAACACTCCCCCATACCAGACTATCAGAGAGGAACAAATCACAGATCTGATGACAGCATTAAAGAATAAGATCAGCAGATTCTTAGACAAACCATATCTTTTCAGCTGACGCAGGAAGAACATCCTCTGTTGTGCTTTTCTTATAACAGCATCCACATTTTTCCCCCATTTAAGATCATGAGAGATTATAACACCAAGGAATTTGGTCTCTGTGACCCTAAGAACCACTTCGTCATGGATGTAGATTGGAAGTATCTCATGTTGATCTTTCCTAAAATCCACAACCATCTCAGCAGTTTTTTTAGTGTTTAGTACAAGATTATTGGCTTTACACCAGTCACATATTCTTTTCACCTCACTCAGATACAAGTCTTCAGCATTTCCCCTGATGAGACCAATCAGTGTCATATCATCGGCAAATTTCAAGATTTTTACTGAGTCTGCTGAAGAGATGCAATCATTCGTATAGAGAGAAAACAGTAACGGGGACAAAACACACCCCTGAGGTGTCCCGATGTTTGTGACCAAGGTGTCCGAAGTGAATGGTCCAACTTTTACACTCTGTATCCTGGCTGTCAGGAAGTTATAAATCCACAAGCATAAGTTGAGAGGGACTCCAAGAGCTACCATTTTCTTATGAAGTAAATTCGGATCAATGGTATTGAATGCTGAGCTAAAGTCCATGAAAAGAATCCGGACATATGAGTGCAGTTCATCTGTATGATCCAAAATGTACTTCAGTGCCAGACTGACAGTGTCGTTTGCCGAACGATTCTCCTTATAGGCAAACTGAAGCGGGTCCCATAGCTTCTGCGTGAATTTTATCAGGTGGGACATCATAATTCTTTCGAAGACTTTCATAGCTACAGATGTGAGTGCTACTGGTCTATAGTCGTTCAACTCAGAGGATCCCACTTTCTTGGGGACAGGGATAATTGTGGAACTTTTCCAACACTGAGGTACAACGCACTCTTTCAGTGACACATTGTATATATTTGTCAGTATAGGGGCAAGCTGGGTAGCACATACTTTCAGACACATTGGAGATACACCATCAGGGCCAGGTGCCTTTTTGACCTTAAGTTCCTTCAGGATGCGTATCACCTCTGCCTCGGAGATCACTACTTGGGTGTTGCACAATGAATGATCTTTATATGAACAGACTGAGGAGCTTAGAGATGAATAGCCACTGTGTGTAGAGCTTGCCTCAAATCTGCAGTAGAATTCATTTAACTCTCCTGACAGACTTCTGCTGGGGTTCACTATAGTGGGGTGGCTTTTATAATTGGTGACCTCTCTTAATCCTCTCCATGCTGATCTAGTATCCTTTGATGAGAACCTTTCCTCCAGAATCTTTGCATACTCGTGTTTGGCAAACTTGATCTCTTTAGATAGCGAGTTCCTAAGTTTCTTGAATTCAGTAATATCGCCTGCTTTATAAGCCTCCTCTTTTCTCTTACGGATCAACCTGACTTTATTTGTAAACCACGGCTTGTTGTTTCCCCGAAAGTGGACAGATTTGGATGGAATAAACGTGTCTTCACAAAAACGGATATATGAGGACACTGCATCAACCCATTCATCCAGACCCGAGCATGTTTCCTGGAATACCTCCCAGTCCGTGCATTCAAAGCATGCTTGTAGTTGCAATTTTGCCTCCTCGGACCATGTCTTCTTTGTATAAACTGTAGGTTTGGATGTTTTCAACCTTTGCCTGTAGGCTGGAATTAAATGAATTAGACAATGATCTGAAAAGCCCACTGCTGCTCTCCTCACTGCCCTGTAGGCCCCTTTTATGACTGTATAGTAGTGATCAAGTGTATTGTTCTCTCTCGTGAAGCAGTTTATATGTTGAGTAAATTTGGGGAGATCCAGGATGAGTTTTCCTTTGTTAAAGTCCCCCATTACGATCACAAATGCTTCTGGAGATCCTTTCTCCCATTCTGATATTTTGCAAGCTAATTCACCAATAGCAGCTTTAACAGATGCTTGAGGGGGAATATATACTGCAACCAGAACCATAGATGAAAACTCTCTTGGAGAGTAAAATGGTCTACAATTGAGTACAAGGTACTCTAGATCTTGAGAGCAACCTTTTCCCAGTATGTTAACATCACAGCACCAACTAGTGTTGATGTAGAGACATACCCCTCCCCCCCTTTGTTTACCTGAAGCTACACAATCACGGTCAGCTCTGTAGATAACAAAACCAGGTAGATCCAGACTGCAATCAGGGATGGTCTCATTCAACCAGGTCTCAGTAAAACAAAGAGCAGCTGAATTGGCCATATCAGATCTCATGTTACAAAGTAAGCTCAGATCCTCCATTTTGTTAGATAAGGAATGGACATTAGCCAAGTGGAGTGAAGGAAGAGCTGTTCTGAACCCTCTCCTCCGAAGGCGTACCAGGACGCCTCCTCTCCTGCCTCTCTTGCAGTACACCTCCATAGGTTTCACAGAAGTAATGGATTTTATGTACTCAATTGTTGAATTAGCAATCATGCTCCAAGAAGGGGAGTCCATGAGAAATTGCGGATGATTTCAGAATAATAAATCATCCCTTGAAATCATAAGAGTAGGTTTACAGAGTGCAGTGGCCATGATTACACTCAGCTTGTAGCTATAAAGACTGAACAGTCACAGCTTAGCAGAGTTAAATGTACAACTTTCCATAAAGGGTGCTCCCAGCACTGCTGGGGGGGGGTGCAACAAGACAGGAACATCAGGGGACACGCCAACAGTCAGTCCAAACCTGCCCAGCTCACCCCTTCAGCTCCACCTGGACCACAAGATCTCCAGAACATCTCCAGCACCGCACACTCCACCAGTTTTCCTATCCCGGGATCATCTGCTTGCTGGAAATGGGTACAAGTTGTAGGAAAGTCGGCAGGCAGCCAGCAGCTTCACTCTCTCCCAGCTGAAACCAGGCACGGAGCTCCACGAGGACAGAAAGACACCGGTCCCAGCTGGTAGCAGTCTCCACACTACTCCCAGCTCTGCCGAATCCTGTAGCCCTACAGCTCCACATGGACCACAAGATCTCCAGAACAACTCCAGCACCGCACACTCCACCAGGTTTCCTATCCTGGGATCATCTGCTTTCTGGAAATGGGTACAAGTTGTAGGAAAGTTGGCAGGCAGCCAGCAGCTTCACTCTCTCCCAGCTGGATCCAGGCACGGAGCTCCACGAGGACAGAAAGACACCGGTCCCAGCTGATCGCAGTCTCCACACTACTCCCAGCTCTGCCGAATCCTGTAGCTACGCAATGGTGAGTGAACCAAAGGGAGAATTAACAATTAAACGGGGAAAAAAACTAAAAAACTCAGGAGCCTCATGCCAGAGCAGCCATCTCTCGGCGCTCCTACTCCATATAAGTGAGTCAAGTGAGTGGTTTGACAATTGATGAGACATTCTGGATAAACTTAAGATAGTAATTAGCAAATCCCAGAAAGCATTGTAGGGCTTTCAGATTTTCCAAAGGTTCCCATGCCAATACTGCACGGACTTTCTTAGGGTTCATTCGGAACTCCAAAGATGACACCAGGTATCCTAAAAATGGCACCTCCTGTACGGTGAACATGCATTTTTCCAGCTGAGCATACAGTTTAATATCACATAAAATCTGTAATGATGTGTACCTGATGTAAATCAAAATGTCATCGAGATATACCACCACAAATTTACCCACCAGATGACCCAAAAGATATGATTAACAAAATGTTGGAAAACAGCAGGAGCATTAGCCAGAACAAATGGCATGTGGAGATTTTCTTAACACCTCTCAGGAGTGTTAAACCTCAGGATAATAGTATCTCAAATTATCGGACTGTCGTCACACAGGCGGTTGCTATAGGAGGGTGGCTTACAGTGATCGAGGGGAGCTCATGGTGCCAGATAAACTGGTAGTGAAGGTGAAGAAGCCGAGGAACAAATGGAGGAAGATGAGGTTAATGGAAGCACAACAGTCAGGAGATGAAGAGGAAAATGGCCCCCCCTCTATTGTTCATGGTTGGCATGAAGGGATGGAGGAAGCAAGCTTGGGTGTTACCCAGCCACCAACACACCATGTACATGGACCTCATGGAAGCGCCCGACACATGAGCGCCTTCTTGCTGCATATTCAACATGATGACCATATTATTAGGGTTACAAATAATGCTGTCTACTGGGTTGCCACTCTGTTAGATCCATGATACAAGAGTAAATTTAGCCAGCTGTTTCTCCCCCTTGAAAGGGGGGAATGCTGGTGTCATGATTCTGGACGGGGTGGTTCCTTCTCCGTTCTGGTCAGGTCAGGGTTAATTTAATTTGCCTCTCTCTGGTTCTGGGGTGGCTATTTTATGCTGGTATTTCCTGGGTCCAGTGTCATAGATACTTCCGTTTACTCGTCTAGAGGAGCTGACACAGGTTACTCAATTGTAATCGTTGTAGCTCTGTATAACTTAGCTTTGCAGTGTATGACCGTTTTTTTTCTTGACTTTCGTCTCTGTCTTCCACTTCGGTAACATTCAGTCTCTCCTGGTTTCCTGACCCCTCAGCTTGCCCCTGACTACGTTCCCATTCTACCCTTCGGATCCCACACTCCCATCTGGCTTCTGACCCTCGGCTTATCGCTGACTATGTCCCTGTCTTGTCCTCCAGATCCCGCACTCCCATCTGGCTCCCGACCGCCCAGCTCATCTCTGAATACATCCTGACCTCTTCTCCTCAGTTTTGCAGTATAGGCCAGCTTCCTTCCTCACGGAAGGTCGTTAGCTCCGCCTCCATTGGCTCTCATGTCTCTGCGCAATCAGCCTGTTTTCTGGTCCCCGCTCACACTTCAGGTAATGGTGTGTGCAACCTTCTAAAAGGTCTGCAGGCTCCGTTAGTCGGGCAGCGCCCCCTAGGCTTAATCCCCGGTTGCACCAGCTCAGTGCCATCACAGCTGGAGTATCGAAACATGCTTGTAGACAATCTTAAGGGTGGTTTTACCCAAGACAGCAGTGAGGCACACAGTGTGCATCCCAGTTCTAGACATTCAACCCCGGGAATGTCAAGTCATCATCGCAAAAACATTAGCAGCAGCACTGTAAGTGGCATAGTCAATTTCTGTGAGTGCACATTTTTCAGCCCATGCATCAGAAGAGCAGAGTACAAGTTTGAAAGGTTGTTGACAATTGGAGAGGAAGGAGAAGAAATATCTAGAGCTCAATATCAATGCCATTACAGGGGTTTTGGACCCTTTTGCATTTTGGTCCTCAAAAATGGAAGAGTGGCCTGAGTTCGCCTGTCACACCTTGGAAGTTTTGTCTTACTTGGCAGCCAGCATTCTCTCAGAACATGTCTTCAGCGCTGCTGGTGGTGTCCTGACGGATAAGTGCATTTGGTTGTCCCCTCAAAGCAGGGCCGCCATCAGGGTCTTACTGCCCTGACTGGCGTATGGGGCCCAATGGGCAGAGGGGGCCCACATCAGGCCTTGTCTCCTCTGCTCACCGGGCCCCTGCCGGCTGGTGAATAGGGCCGTTAGCGAGGCGCTGCGGGCGGCAGCTAAACGCTATTGACATTCGGGCCCGCTGGCCCGCACGTCAATAGTTAACAGCCGCCAGCCAGTCAGAGGCTGGCAGCTGACGTCAGCCGCAGCATGCACATCGCCAGCGTTTGATGTCACTGTCAGTCGCCGGCTAGAGCGAGCTTCAGCAGCTTGGAGGGACGGAGCCCGAGCCTCGCCCACCGCTGGACCGCAGCAAGGTAAGAAGAACTTGCTTTTTTTTGTTTTGTTTTTTTTGACAGCGGCAATCCGGGGTGCCAGGGGCAGAATGCTGGACATGGGGCAGAATGCTGGACATGGGGCAGAATGCTGGAGACTGGGGCAGAATGCTGAACCTGGGGCAGAATGCTGAACTTGGGGCAGAATGCTGGAGACTGGGGCAGAATGCTGGACATGGGGCAGAATGCTGGAGACTGGGGCAGAATGCTGGAGACTAGGGCAGAATGCCGGACATTGGGCAGAATGCTGGAGACTGGGGCCGAATGCTGGAGACTGGGGCCGAATGCTGGAGACTGGGGCCGAATGCTGGACATGAGGCAAGAATGCTGGAGACTGGGGCAGAATGCTGGAGACTGGGGCAGAATGCTGAACTTGGGGCAGAATGCTGGACATGGGGCAGAATGCTGGAGACTGGGGCGGAATGCTGGACATGGGGAAGAATGCTGGAGACTGGGGCAGAATTCTGGACATGGGGCAGAATGCTGAACATGGGGCAGAATGCTGGAGACTGGGGCAGAATGCTGGAGACTGGGGCAGAATGCTGGAGACTGGGGCAGAATGCTGGAGACTGGGGCAGAATGCTGGACATGTGGCAGAATTCTGGACATGAGGCAGAATGCTGGAGACTTGGGCAGAATGCTGGACATGAGGGCAGAATGCTGGACATGGGGGCAGAATGCTGGACATGGGGCATGATTGGAGACACTGGGTAGAATGGAAATATGGGGCATGATTGGAGACAGATCGCACAGGATCATGGGGCAGAATGGATACTCATGAGGGCGGGATGGGAGAACATATGGCTAAAGCCAGGAATGAGACTCACGGGGGTCAAGATGGGGGATATTATTACCATAGGTGCTAATTAAGGGATATTATTACTGCAGTGATGTACTAAATTTTTTGAGGATACTATTTTAAATGGGGGGCGGTCCTGTTACTGTGCAGAGCGATACTATTCACCTTTTTTTCTTCTGTTTGTGTAATGTCGAAGTTGGGAAAAAATAATTAATGTGTTCTGTAAGCGGAGCTCTAGATAACTGTGTTATTTCCTGTAGAGACGAGTCCTGGCTGGAAGACTTGATGGCGATCTGTGCTGGGTGAATGAAAGGCACAGATGAAGGACTTCACCTAGAGACGTCACTGGTGAGTTAGTGTGTTACCTATACACTGACACTATACAGTGTATACTATATACAGATGTCCTGTGTATAATTTCACCAGTGATCACTGTGTTACCTGTACATTATATACAGAGCTCCTGTGTATAATGTCATTGATCACTATATTACCTGTACACAGACACTGCATACTAAATACAGATCTCCTGTGTAAAATGACACTTAAGGTGATAGTATTATGTTTTTTTATTAATGATCAGTATTGCAGTATTCAGTCACCATGTGGTGGTAATTTGTGGTCTGGGCATGGTGCAGTGGTATTTGTCCCTTGTATGTGCTATTATTTGGTCACTTTGTGGTGGTGGTAATATGTGGTCTGGTCATGGTGCGGTGGTATTTGTTCCTTGTATGTGATATTATTCGGTCACTATGGTAGTAATATATGGTCTGGTCATGTTGTGGCAGTATTTGTTCCTTGTATGTGGTATTATAGGACATATGTGGTGGTAATATGTGGTCTGGACATGGTGTAGCGGTATTTGTTCCTTGTATGTGATATTATTGGTCATTTTAAATATTGAAAAATAAATAAAAATATACCTAAATTGTATTGCATATTTTAACAAATATTTAATAGGTTACAGTAGAGTAGAGCCCGGCCAAAAGTGTCTACCCTGTTATGGTGGCGGCTTAAAAAAATATTTTATCCAAAGCAAAAGCTGCCGGCTATATGTTCATCAAAATGAACAAGTCATGGATCTTCAATGACTTTTGCACCCTAGTCGCAGACTGGGCAGATTAGGCGATGGTGTAGTTTTTACTGTCATGCGTTAATCTTGCATTATTGCACTCTGTGCCACCTTTGTGTTTTTTCTGTGCCTGCTTTTGCTACTTCTGCTGATGTTACAAACAATTTTTAGAAATGATAGACTCTAAGTTGGTTCTCCATCTGGTGGGTTGCTTGTGGTGGAAGGTGTGTCAAAGACCTATTATAATATTTCTACTCTGTGGAAATTGATGCCACTTTAGTGGTGTGTGACAATAATTTTTTGAAATGTGGAGACTCCAAGTTGGGTCTCCATCTGGTGGGTTGCCTGTGTAAGCAGGGCTCCTGCCCTTACTTTCAGCCAACTACCTGTGCTACTTTCCTTACATTTTTCTACCAATAGTACTGCATGAAACTGATGTTTGCGCCATCTGAGTGTGGAATAATAATAAAAATAATTGGAAGTGTTGCATGAGGTATCACGGCTCCCAGCTAAAAAGGCTTACAATGCTCCCTTAACCACCAGGTCCTCATTGAAACTTCAATTCCAAGATATAAATGCTGGGACCCTGATACCTCATGCATAGCCCATGGCTAACTGCTGCTGTGCTATTTGCAAATTTCTACTGTGGGTCAATTGATGCCACATTTCATGGTGTCTGCCACTAATTTTAGCTAATTGGGAAGCTTTTTGCCTCCCCTTAAGGTGATGTGTTTACATTTGCTTTGGCCTCCCATTGAATCTAATGGTGTTTGGGTATGTTCAGAGAACGTCTAAACATTTGGCGAATCGAACTGAACCGAACCTTGAAAGGTTCGCTCATCTCAAATGGTGACTCCTCAACACTCACCTTATGCTGACACCTGCACTCCCTATCATCCAGGATGGGTTCTTCTACATTGTTAGATGCCTAATCACAAGCTAACCCTGCTGTCTTAGCCCTAGATAGAGAGCTGGGCAGCAAGACACTAGTCTTACTACTACAATTAGACAACACAGGGAAAGGGACACACAGTGGAAACACAACAAAGGATATCCACAGGAATGAAAAGGAACACAAACAACTTTTCCAAGAACACATTGGCTTCTACAGGAACACAACAGCTATTCCAGGTAAGTAAGGCTCAGGATAGTAAAACCTATTGCTGGCAAGAGAGGAAACCAGAAGTGAGTTTAAAAAGTGAAGAAGTATACCAATAAGCAGAAGTTGAGATCAATGCCAGATGGAATCTCAGCAGATTTAAACCAAGGACTCTTAGTCTTAGCCCCTTCCGTACCAAAAGAAATGGGAAAATCACATTTGAAGTGCTTTTGAATGGTTTATATGACAGAAAGTACCCAAAAGTGACACCATTCTAAAAATTGCACCTCTCAATGTGTTCAAAACCACATTCAAAAAGTTTATTAAGCCTTCAGGTGCTTCACAGTAATTAAACTTTTCTTCACAAAAATTTACTTTAGATGCAATTTTGTTATTTTTGCAAGGGTAACAGGAAAAAGTAGACACCGATATTTGTTGTGCAATTTCTCCTGAGTATGCCGATACCCCCACGTGTGGGGGAAAACCACTATTTGGGCACAAGGCAGAGCTCGGAAGGAAAGTTGCGCCATTGGACTTTTTGAATGTAAAATTTGCTGGAATAATAAGTGGATGCCATAATGCATTTGGATAGCCCTGATGTATCTGAATAGTGGAAATCCCTTACAAATAAAACCATTTTAGAAACTAGACCCCTCAGGGAACGTATCTAAATGTGTGATGAGCACGTTGAACCCCAAGATGCTTCACAGTAATTTATTATGTTGAGCCGTGAAAATAAAAATCAAATTTTTCCAACAAAAATGTTCTTATAGCTCCAATTTTTTATTTTCACAAGAGTAACAGGAGAAAATGTGCAATAAAATATATTTTGCAATGTCTCCTGAGTATGTTGATACCCAACATATGGAGGAAAACTACTGTTTGTGTGCACAGCAGAGCTCGGAATAGAAGGAGAGCCATTTGACTTTTTGAATGCAAAATTTGCTGGAATCATTAGCTGATGCCATGCTAAGTTTGGAGAGCCCTTAATGTGCCTAAAGAGTGGAAATCCCCCACAAGTAACCCCAATTCAGAAACTAGACCTCTCAAGAAACTTATTCTAATGTGCACTGAGTACGTCAAAACCCCAGATGCTTCATAGAAGTTTACAAGGTATAGCAGTGAAAAAAAATCACATTTTTCCCACAAAAATGTTTTTAGCCCCAAAATTTTTATTTTCAACAGAGTAGCAAGAAAAAGAGACCACAAATTTGTTGTGCAATTTCTCCTGAGTACGCAGAAACCCCATTTGTGAGAGGAAACTACTGTTTTGGCGCATGGCAGGATTCAGAATGGATGGAGTGACATTTTGGAATGCAGATTTTGATGGAATGTTCTGCAGGTGTGATTTCGCATTTGGAGTGGCCCGGATGTGCCTAAACAGTGGAAACCCCCCACATTTGACCGCATTTTGGAAACTAGACTTCTCATTGAACTTATCTAGATGTGTGGTGAGCAACTTGAACCAGCAGGTGCTTCACAGAAGTTAATTATGTCGAACTATGAAAATATAAAATTCCTAGCCATGGCCTAGTTATCGACGCATTTCTTCATGTAGAACTGCCCTATTGTGGTTCCCCTGATGAGTCCTACATGATGAAATGCATCGGGAGGCAGGATAGGGCTAGTACTTCCACTGGACTCTGTGTAGGGAACAGTATAGTATAACCAACCCCCTTACACCCGGTGAGAACGTTCCTTTAACTGATATTTTGACTGAAAGAATGATGGGTCATTTTTGGAAGTTTTATGCATTTCATTTTTCTGCATATACAGTATTTATAAATGAAGGGACACCAGTCCATTTATCTTTCTGGATGCCCTCTGTTGATGTATAGGTTGTCTCCTGTGGTATGAGGACTTTTTTGCTTTGATGTGTGTTTTATTTCTCACTACGCCCTCAGTCTGGGCCTTCAGTGGCATGATTTGCAAGTGTTCATGTCTATGCTGACAACAGGTCTGTGTCAGGAACACTGCACTGCACTTGCTCACTGAGACAGTGCGCGTGTCCTGAGTACAAAAACAGTGCTCAAAGATACCTGTGGAGCGGGGCAGCAGTGGTGACGATGTGTGCTTCAGACTATCAGGACCTGAAGCACGTGACTGCTGGGGGCGTGGCCTAAGCTCCACAGAGCTAGGAGCTGCAGGGAACTCCTAGAAAGGTAACTACGGTCAAGTTACCAAGGGGCATAGACAGGGACGTAAACCAGATCAAGCCGGGTCAAAGCACGAGATAGCAGGACAGTACCAAAGGGTTAGACAGAGCGAATAGTCAGGATGTAGCAATAGATCAGAAAACCAGAACGGGCAATGGATGATACAATAGGGACAAACTGTAATGGAGTAACAATAGCCAAGCCAGGAGGTCAGAACCGGAGGAGACAATAATACCAAAGCGTGAGACAGAGAACTGAGTGAGGGGACAGACCGGGTCATACACGGGAATCAAACAAGCAATGCAGTATCCACGCCCAACAGGGGGGTCAGACACACAGCCAGAATAGCAGTATAGCTGACAGCGAATCCTAGTCTGGAGTGAGTATAAATACCCCTCCCAGATCCAAAGAGAGACCGGCAAAAGTTAACCCTGTGAGAAAAGGACATTAACCATGTCCTAACCATGATAGTCTGATGCCTTTAGCAGGAGAACCAGTGCAACCATCAAACTGAATCTTTGTGTATCAGAGGATTACTAGGTTTCACTGTACCCACAGTATGGTCATTCTTTATGACCCAATGGGACATTGCTAGCAAGTCCTACTGCATTCTATTAGCAATTGAACCTCTGATGTTTGGTGTAAACCCACACATTGATTTATGCTATCAGTCTGAGCTCATTTTGCACAATACTCATTTGCACTTAAGCATTTTTTATTAGGTCATTAGGTGACCTTTATATTGCTTAATTAATTAAGTTATATTTTACCCATTTGCTATTTCCTAATCTATTTTTACAACCAAAAATGTTGTTTTAGCCCCAGATCTTACATTTTCACACTGGGAAATAGGTAAAAATGTCACTAAAATGTGTTCCACAATTTCTGCTGAATGTGTAAATACCCCATTTGTGGCTGTACAGTACTGCTTAGCCATACGGTGAGCCTTAGGATGGGCGGAGCGCTGTTTTCCTGCTGTAGCGCAGATTCTGATAGAATAGTTCGCGGACCTCATATACAGAGCCCCTAAGTGCTAGAAGAGCAGAATCCCCTCTCAAGTGACCCTATTTTGGTAGCTATACAACTTTGGAAATGTATCTACAGGTGTAGTGACGATTTTGACTCCATGGTTGTTATCAAGAAACCGCAACCAGCCATTGTGGTGCCCATACAATGTAGTCCCAAGTAGTTTGCAGTCACGCTTCAGGAGACATTAGGCAGGCTGTCATTGCTACAGAAATGCCAAACATGTGGATGCTAAATGTGGTTTAGGAACACTATGGTGATCAGAAGGCAGGAGGCTTTTGGATTTGGGAGTGCAAAATTTGGGGAATTTCTTTTAGGGGGTGAGGAGATATAGTGCTTTTCCAGAGCCTTTCTACTACCAGTAACATGGAAGTCCCCTATAATTCTGTTAACAGGTGACGGACCTGAGAGAGGACTTTATTTTTTTATGTATTGATTTGAAGCTTTTGTAGGGCTTATTTTAAGATTTAAGATCAACTTTATCTGGCGCTCTACGCTGAGCACTTCCATCGGGGTTTACATATTAATCTCTGAGTGAAGTGATTCAGATGAAAAGATGAAATCTCCGAGGGATCCAATCACTATAATGCGGCAGCAGAGTTAAGGCCCTTTTACATTTAGCGATGCACCAGCGATCGGACCAGCGATCCGACCCGGTTAGGATCGCTGGTGCATCGCTAAATGATCGCTAGTGAGCTGTCACACAGAAAGATCTCACAGCAATGCAGCAGCGATGCAGCAGCGCACGATACTCACCTTTCACACACAGCGATCCTGACGTCCTCCCGCCCGCCTCCGGCGTCGCTCGTCTCACACAGCAGGAAGCCCAGCAGGAAGCTGACGATGAGAAATGGTGCCGCCCGATCTCGCGCGATCAGCGATGGACAGCGGGGGAGCCGGTCGGAGGTAAGTATCACACATAGCGATATCGCTAGCGATATCGCTATAACGTCACAAAATCAGTGTGTCACTTCACCGTCAGACTCAGGGCCTGCTGTCCCGGCCTCGGCCACTAGGAGGCGCCGGACGGTCACATCACCGTCAGACTCAGGGCCTGCTGTCCCGGCCTCGACTACTAGGAGGCGCCGGACTGTCCCATCACCGTCTGACTCGCGGCCTGCAGTTCCGGCCTCGGTCTCTGGGAGGCGCTGTGCTTCAACCCCGAGTGATGGCGGCGATGGGTATGAGCCTCCTGCGCAGGCGTCCGCTGAACACAGGCTTCGCTCCTCGGTCAGTCATGAAGGGGCTGGTGCATCACCATCCAGCCTGGTCCTGGGGGCGGTCCGGATGACATCATCAGTCCAGCAGCCTGTGAGGGCTGATCTGATCCCTCAAATACCTTGGGACTGCTCTTGCAGGCCGCCGGATATATTCTTGGTTCCCCTGCGTGTTACTGTGTGAATTGCTGTTTGACTGACTCTGACTTTTGCCTGGACTTCTGACTCTGCTTCTGCCTAACGATTCTGTACCTCTGCTGCCCTCCTGGTTTATGACTCTTACTTTGGCCTGGATTCTGACTCTGCTTCTGCCTAACGATTCTGTACCTCTGCTGCCCTCCTGGTTTATGACTCTTACTTTGGCCTGGATTCTGACTCTGCTTCTGCCTAACGACTTTGTACCTCTGCTGCCCTCCTGGTTTATGACTCTGGCTTCGGCCTGGAATCTGACTCTGCTACTGTCTACTGTTTTTTTACCATTTCTGCCTGACTGGTTTAGTCTCGGATATCATTGCCTCTGTGTCCTGTATTGGAACACCTTTCTGGCGACCGTCCTGCTCTGGTCATTGCTCCTATTCAGACAGCGCCTCCTGGGCTCTGCTATAAATCCAGATCCCTGTATAGGGGTAAAGGGTATCAGTGTTTCTCGGGGTGCTGTCTGGCTGCAGTCCAGACCGCAGGCAGACGTCACACAGTGACGTTTTAGCGATATTGCTAGCGATATCGCTATGTGTAAAACCCCCTTTACTCTGGACTCTGAGAACAGAAACCACTGATACATACTAATCACCAAATCAGATTAGATAACTTATCAAAGGACTAAATCACCGTAGTGAAGGACACTCCAAAACAGATAAATCCTACAGAGACACACGGAGTAAATGTCCACAGCTATTTACAGTTAGGTTCATATATATTTGGACAGAGACAACATATTTCTAATTTTGGTTCTAGACATTACCACAATGAATTTTAAACAAAACAATTCAGATGCAATTGAAGTTCAGACTTTCAGCTTTCATTTGAGGGTATTCACATTAAAATTGGATGAAGGGTTTAGGAATTTCAGCTCCTTAACATGTGCCACCCTGTTTTTAAAGGGACCAAAAGTAATTGGACAATTGACTCCAAGGCTATTTCATGGACAGGTGTGGGCAATCCCTTCGTTATGTCATTCTCAATTAAGCAGATAAAAGGCCTGGAGTTGATTTGAGGTGTGGTGCTTGCATTTGGAAGGTTTTCCTGTGAAGGAAACATGCAGTCAAAGGAGCTCTCCATGCAGGTGAAACAAGCTATCCTTAAGCTGCAAAAACAGAAAAAACCCATCCGAGAAATTGCTACAACATTAGGAGTGGCAAAATCTACAGTTTGGTACATCCTGAGAAAGAAAGCACTGGTGAACTCATCAATGCAAAAAGACCTGGGCGCCCACGAAAGACAACAGTGGTGGATGATCACAGAATAATCTCCATGGTGAAGAGAAACCCCTTCACAGCAGCCAACCAAGTGAAAAACACTCTCCAGGAGGTAGGCGTATCAATATCCAAATCTACCATAAAGAGAAGACTGCATGAAAGTAAATACAGAGGGTTCACTGCACGGTGCAAGCCACTCATAAGCATCAAGAATCAAAAGGCTAGACTGGACTTTTCTAAAAAAAACATCTAAAAAAGCCAGCACAGTTCTGGAAGAACATTCTTTGGACAGATGAAACCAAGATCAACCTCTACCAGAATGATGGAAAGAGAAAAGTATGGCGAAGGCGTGGTACAGCTCATGATCCAAAGCTTACCACATCATCTGTAAAACACGTCGGAGGCTGTGTGATGGCTTGGGCATGCATGGCTGCCAGTGGCACTTGGTCACTAGTGTTTATTGATGATGTGACACAGGACAGAAGCAGCCGAATGAATTCTGAGGTATTCAGAGCCATACTGTGTGCTCAGATCCAGCCAAACGCAGCCAAACTGATTAGTCGTTGTTTCATACTACAGATGGACAATGACCCAAAACATAAAGCCAAAGCAACCCAGGAGTTTATTAAAGCAAAGAAGTGGAATATTCTTGAATGGCCAAGTCAGTCACCTGATCTCAACCCAATTGAGCATGCATTTCACTTGTTAAAGACTAAACTTCAGACAGAAAGGCCCACAAACAAACAGCAACTGAAAACCACCACAGTGAAGGCCTGGCAGAGCATCAAAAAGGAGGAAACACAGCATCTGGTGATGTCCATGAGTTCAAGTCTTCAGGGAGTCATTGCCAACAAAGGGTTTTCAACCAAGTACTAGAAATGAACATTTTATTTACAATTATTTAATCTGTCCAATTACTTTTGGTCCCTTTAAAAAGAGGGTGGCACAAGTTAAGGAGCTGAAACTCCTAAACCCTTCATCCAATTTTAATGTGGATACCCTCAAATGAAAGCTGAAAGTCTGAACTTCAACTGCATCTGAATTGTCTTGTTTATGATTCATTGTGGTAATGTCGAGAACCAAAATGTTGTCTCTGTCCAAATATATATGGACCTAACTGTAGCTTCAAAAAGTGTATCAAAATTTATTGAGAGCATAAAAAATTATAAAAATCACAAGCATAACAAAAATCATGATAAAAACAGTTTATCGAAGACTAAGCACAAAGAAACTCTGTCTGGCCTCTGGACAGCGATGTCCTTCTTTTTAGAGGTGCAAAAGACTGTGGTCAACTGCGCTTTTATGCACGCTTAAAAAGAGCTTCATAAATCTTATCCTGTTACCTGTGCAGTTTTGATAAATTTCAGATCAATGGGCGTGACATTTTTTTCGTCTCATAAATTAACATATCTTACTGATTAATTGATTAACCCCTTTATGACCGGCGTTTTTTTCGGCTTTGCGTTTTCGTTTTTCGCTCCCCTTCTTCCCAGAGCCATAACTTTTTATTTTTCTGTCAACATGGCCATGTGAGGGTTTATTTTTTGTGGGCTGAGTTGTACTTTTGAAAGACATTATTGGTTTTAGCATGTCTTGTACTCGAAAACGGGAAAAAAATTCCTAGTGTGGTGAAATTGCAAAAAAAATGCAATCTCATAGGTTTTTTGTTTGGCTTTTTTGCTAGATTCACTAAATGCTAAAACTGACTGGCCATTATGATTCTCCATGTTATTACGAGTTCATAGACACCAAACATGTCTAGGTTCTTTTTTATCTAAATGGTGAAAAAAAATTCCAAAGTTTGCTTAAAAAAAATTGTGCCATTTTCCGATACCTGTAGCATCTCCATTTTTCATGATCTGGGGTTGGGTGAGGGCTTATTTTTTGCATGCTGATCTGACTTTTTAAGGGTACCATTTATGTGCAGATATGATCTTTTTATCGCTCGTTATTGCATTGTAATGCAATGTCGTGGCGACCAAAAAACGTAATTCTGGCGTTTTGATTTTTTTCCCCGCTACGCCGTTTAGCGATCTGGTTAATCCTTTTTTTAATGATCATGCGATTCTGAATGCGGTGATACCTATTATGTGTATGTGTGATTTTTTTTTATTGTTTTATTTTGAAAGAGGCGAAAGCTGGGAGATTTAAACTTTATCTTTTTATTTTTTCATATTTTTTAAAACATTTTTTTAATTTTGGCATGCTACAATAGCCTCCATGGGAGCCTAGAAGCTGCCTCTACTTGATTGGCTCTGCTACATATGGGCAATGAGCAGATCGCCAATATATGTAGCAGAATTACAGCATTGCTATAAGCGCCAATTACCGGGTGGCGTTCATAGCAATCCGGCATCAGCAACCATAGACCTCTCTATGAGACCTCTGGTTGTTATGCCAACGCATCGTTGAGACCCAATCATTTGACGGGGGGTCAGCAATGCGCGTATTTCTGGCCCGGCGGCCGGAAACGCATGGTTAACTAGTTAACCATTTAACTAGTTAATAGGCGCGGGTGGATAGCAATTCCACCTGCGCCTATTGCAAGCACATGTCAGCTGTTCAAAACAGCTGACATGTCCCGGCTTTGACGCGGGCTCACAGCCGGAGCCCTCATCAAAGCGGGGGATCTGACCTTGGACGTACTATTGCGTCCAAGGTCAGAAAGGGGTTAATCTTCTGCAGTGTGTATTTTATATTCAGGATTTTATGTTAGGCTTTTATTTTTGTATTTTATGTGTTTGTTTTACTGTCCAATGTAAATAATGTTGATACTATTGTTGTATCCTGCGCATTGAATTCAACTGATGTAGAGACTGACAGAGGAATAGAACATGAGGACAAGGGAAGAAGGAAAGCTGCATATTTCATTACAGATTACAGTGCAGTCAGCCTGTAATGTGAAAGACCACAGACAGGGTTGTTAGTCTAGAAAGGATATGACAAGCGTATGAACAAGTAATTTACTTGTATCTTGTGTGAGAAGGGAATGGCAGAAATGAGAAATGTTTTTTAGATGAAGATGGCATGAAGTTGCAAGAGCGTGAATATGATTACTGATGTTAAAAAAACAAGAAAAAATCATTTTTAAGCAGCAAGAAGCTTGGGAATCTGTAGAAATTGAAATGCTATCTACAAAGATTATATGAGCTGTAATAGTTGATGGAAACAGGCATTTAGGTATTGTTACTCACGATATTCACACCTATAGGACATTTAGGCAAAGGGATACATATGCAAAGACGTATATAAAGAAAAAGCTGCACTAGACAAAAAAAAACACCTCTAGTGGTGTATTACTAAAAAATTAAAATGAAAAAACATCTCTGCGCTATACAGTGTGAACTTGTGTTATTAGTCCTATAAGATACCATCCACACTAATCCCCATCAATTGTGCAAATGCCTGCTTGATAAGTTGAATTGTTAGTCACGCAGAGCAAATTGCAGTAAAAAAAGGAAATGTTCAAGACAACAAGCACATCATACGCCATGCAATGAAAATTTGTAATCCAATAGCCGTAGTTGATAAAATGAATACCATGGTTGGAAGGCACAGTTCATAATTTACTAAGACCAATGGTTAATGGAGTTGGCCATGTAATAATTTTTGTTGATATTTAGTTAAGCCCTTTGTAAGGACAATTCTTTAATCGTTATTACCCAAAGCTGACAAACACAGGTCAGTAATCGTCCACAGTTTTGATCTTCGTGTTGCCTTAGCCACAGGACAACAAAATAAAGTAGCATTTAATCTTGTGTCTGTTCTATGCACCACAGACTATAATAGTCATGTGTCAGTGGCTTTACATTGATGCTTGCAAATAATGAAGCAGGGTGTTTAACTTGTAACACAAATAGCAAATAGAAATCCTTGTGGTAAATACCTTACATGGACATTTCCACTGGTATAGGGAAGATACTCACACGAGTTGGTGGAAAGAGGTCTCAAAAGTTCGGTGCAGCACACCTCAAAACAGGAAGTGCCGGAGGGTGACTCACCAGATGTGGTCCGTACCACATGTAGGAGCAGTCAGTGTGACCACTCGTTGCTTGTGTACGGAGTCCCTAAGGGTCATACTTTCCTTTACGCATTATGGAGCTACTGCTGTCTTCTTCAGAGGGCATAACAAGTGTCTTCACATGCTGACTGCTCCTACACGCAGAACAAACCACAATTAGTGATAGATTTAATTTGGCGTAATGACTTTCCGTGGCTTTTTGCGCCTTTCTTTCTTCATGTGTTTAATTAATTTTACCTGTTATGATGAGTCACCAAAGGAGGAAAAAACAAAATACCAGCTAAGTCCAGAAAAACCAGAGAGGTTGGCAGCTATCGGATTGCAGACCCCTGAACCTATCCACAACAACTAGCAGTAGCCGTGGGGGGTTCCTACGGTGCCCTAGACCCCTTGATCACAGCCGGAGAGCTACATAGCCTAAAGACAGAAAGGGGAAAAACTAAACTGCCCCAGAGCAGACCCCAAAGCAATAGGCAGCCCCCAACATATAATGACAGTGAAGCAAGATAAAACACTAACACAGATAGAAATATAGGTTGAGCAAATGATGGGGCCCAAGCTAACTACATAGGACAGGATAGGAAAGCTGCTGTCTGCCATCCGCAAAAACCCTATCAAAATAAGCCAACCGACTGATAGGAAAAACAGGCCCTGAAGTCGCTAGGCTTCAAAAGACTATATCAGCACTCAGGTATATTCTGAAGACAGAGCAAAAGATCAACAGATCAGAGACAAAAATGGAATTCAGCTCACCCCCGGCTGGGGATGGCAGAACTCCCAAAAAACAAGGCAAAACAAAAACAAAACTGAAGAGTACAAAGCAGAGCAGAAAAACTTAGCTTTGAGATGCAGGAATCAGACTGGTCTCCAAGAATCCAGCAGGAAAATCACCAGCCAGGAAGAAGGGCGTCGGCAGGCTTGTATCCAGTCCTCAATTCCAGCCACCCAGTTATCATCTAGCTACCCAGGTGTTTGGTAATCAGTCTCACTACCTTCCTTCACCAGAGGAGGGAGTTCATCAGACCTCAATGGTGAAGGGAAAAATGAACTCACAACATTTACCTGTGTAATTTCTCATTATTACACAATTTAATTTATGAACATCTATGGTTTAATTTACTTGCCTGTGTAGATTGAATCAATTGATACCAACATCTGGGGAAAATGTCATGTCAACAGTACCTTTAGAAATATATTTACTTAGAAAATTGGTGAATTGTTCAATACTTATTTGACCCACTGCGCATATGTACAGTTCTGCTGAAAAGTTTACATACCTCGGCAGAATTTTTGCTTTCTTTGCCTTTTGTCAGAGAATATGTATTATAACACCAAAACTTTTTCTCCACTCATGGTTAGTGGTTGGGCGAAGCCATTTATTGTCAAACTACTGTGTTTTCTCTTTTTAAATCATAATGACAGTCCATAATATCCAAATGACCCTGATCAAAAGTTTATATACCCTGGTGATTTTGGCCTGATAATATGCATAGAAGTTGACACAAATGGGTTTGAATGGCTACTAAAGGTAACATACTCACCTGTGACCTGATTACTTGTAATCAGTGTGTGTGCACAAAAGCTGAGTGGGTTTCTGGGATCTAGAAAGACTCTTGCATCTTTCATCCAGCCACTGACGTTTCTGAATTGTGAGTCATGGAGAAAGCAAAAGAATTGTCAACGGATCTACGGTTAAAGGTAGTTGAACTGTATAAAACAGGAAAGGGATCCAAAAAAGATATCAAAGGAATTCATAATGCCAGTCAGCAGTGTTCATACTGTGATTAACAAGTAGAAAATCAGGGCTCTGTAAAAACAAAACCACGGTCAGGTAGACGAACAAAAATTTTGTCCTCAACTGCCAGGAAAATTGTTCAGGATGCAAAGAAAAACCCACAAATAACATCAGCTGAAATACTGGACTCTCTGAAAACTAGTGGTGTGGCTGTTTCAAGATGCACAATAAGCACTTGAAGAAAAATGGGCTGCATGGTTCACTCGCTAGAAGAAAGCCATTACTGCAAAATTGCCACAAAGTATCTCTCCTACAATACTCAAAACAGCAAAGAGACAAACCTCAAAACATCTGGAACAAGGTAATTTGGAGTGATAAGACCAAAATTGAACTTTTTGGCCACAACCATAAATGTTACATTTGAAGAGAGGTCAACAAGGCTTATAATGAAAGGAACACAATTTCTACTTTAAAGCACGGATATATTGGGGATGTGTGAGCTACAAGGCCACAGGAAACTTGGTCATAGTTGAAGGAAAGATGAATGCAGCATGTTATCAGCAAATGCTGGAGGCAAATTTGCAATCCTCAGTCCGCATGGGACGTACTTGGACTTTCCAATATGACAACGATCCAAAACACATGGCCATGTCGACGTGTCATTGGCTACAGCACAACAAAGTGTAGGTTCTGGAGTGGCCATCTCAATCTCCTGACCTCAATATCATTGAAGCACTCTGGGGAAATTTCAAGCATGCAGTTCATGCTAGACAGCCCAGGAATTTACAGGAATTGGAGTTTTTTTGCCAAGAAGAGTGGGCAGCTTTACCACCTGAGAAAATAAAGAACCTCATCCACAGCTACCACAAAAGACTTCAAACTGTAATTGATTTTAGAGAGGGCAATACACGACATTAAGAAATGCGGTATGTGAACTTTTGATCAGGGTCATTTGGATGTTTTGGGTTGTCATTATGATTTAAAAAGAGAAAACACAGTAGTTTGACAATAAATGGCTTCACCCAACCACTAGCCATGAGTGGAGGAAAACTTTGGGTGCTATCATTCATAATCTCTGAAACAAGGTCGAGAAAGAAAAAATTCTGCTGGGGTATGTACACAACTGTGTGTGTGTGTGTATATATATATATATATATATATATACTACATATCACAAAGTGACTGGCCCTGTGTGATGCGACCCGACGATCGGTCGATCGGTCAGTCACAAAACCAACAAAGACAAACAAGAGGACACCGGGGACACATTTACAACGGTGGGCCCTGCAATAGGGACCGGGAAATGGACACATCCTGCTCTCTCCTAAGGAAGTGCCCTGAACTCTCTTGATGTTCCCTATACAGGTTCTTTCAACCTGTCGCTGAACAGGATACCTTGGTCCCTCACTTGCCCCGCACCTATCCCTTACTAGGGAACTGGCAAGTGCGGACACTGGTCCCACCGCTGTACTAATAAAACACCAAGGAAAAATAACAGACAGGGAAAAAGAAACAACACTTAGCTTCCTCTGCTGTCATGCACCGGACAGTAGAGTAAGGCACCTGAACACCGCTTTCAGTTGTATGGCTGCTGCACCAGATAAGCTGCTAACACCACTGCTCCAGATAACTCCTCTCTTTAGAACGGTTGGTTTCCAAAGGACCTGTATTACCAACAGTCAACTGGTGTACCAGGTGACCTTATATAGGAAGGAGGGAGTGGTCACCACCAGCAATAACAGACTCATAAAACATGGAGTAACTCCAGTGGCCACCGGGGGCAAAATCTGACATTAACCCCCAATGGTCTGAAAGGAAAAAAGTTTATATATGACAATCCCACACTGACACAGATCCAAAAATGGATCGTGACACTACATATGCAACCATACACGTATGTATATTTTGGATCAAAGCTCAAAACTAAAATGACTTTTGCTTGCTATGCTGCTAACTTTGCTGTGATTTCATGTTATTTAATAACATTCGGATACTCATAGCCATCTTGTGGACTCACTAATTAGAAATCTGCTCACACATTACTTCATGCTGCTTGAAAAGCTGTCTTTTTTTCCCTCATCATTATTGCTGACATCCACAGAAATATGAATTTACAAAAGCAGACTACTTTTTGTTTATTATACTCCACCTACACATTCTGTTTTATTTATCGCATCTCCACAAGTAATATTTGCTTCCATATGATTTGAACTAATATCATTTTTTATATTGCAATTTGAAAATGCTGTTTTACATTTATGAAACACTTCCTTGTTCATTAAGTAACCTCAACAACAGTGGAAGATTGCCAATCCCAAACCTGTAAGGCAAGGACAAGTGGTTTATTAATATAAAAAGTATGACCTACCCACCCAGAAACTCCTGTCAAAAATAAAAGTTGTCGGTGCTTTTGAGTTCTTATTTGTGCCATCTTGTGTTAGTTTACTTGTTTGTGCTCCAGACCATTAATACTTTCAGTTTAGTAATCCATATTGATAGCTGTAGTGTCACGTTGACCCGTCCTGTGTGACGCGACCCACAGGCCAGTAACTGTAAACAACAAGACGCGGCACGTGATACAGTCCTGTGTGACACGGCCCGCAGGCCGGTAACTAAAACAACAAGACAAGGGGAAGGCAAAACAGTTACAATGGTGGGCCCTGCAATAGGGAAAGGGGACGTGGAGACCTCCTGCACTCCACTGAGTCAGTGTCCCTAACGCTCCTAACGTTCCCTATGCCAGTTCCGCACCGGGCGCCGCTCAGGATACCTGTCGCCCTAGCACACCCTACACCTATCCCTTGCTAGGGAGCTGGGTGGCACAGGCACTGGCCCCACCGCTGTACTAATACACACTAAGGAAAAACACAAACAGGGAAACACCACTTAGCTTTACTATTTTGCACTTGCTCCTGGGAACAGAGTCCACCACCAGAATGCAGCTCTCCTCCTGAATCGCTGCCACCAAGCTCTGTCAGAGCTACAAGGAAAACCCCTATGACTCCTTCCACACCAGGGCTAAGACAGAGCTGCAAGGAATGCTCTCCAGCTCCTTCCTCCACCAAGGATAGATGAAGTGAACACTATCACCAACGCTGATTGCAACACCTGTGACTCTTTTATAGCAGAGCCAGCAATCACACCTGCATTATAAACATGTGCACTTAACTAAAGAAACAGAGTGCAATGATGCTCACCACTACCGGGGGCAAACTTAGAACAAACGACACCACAGTGCAATAATCCTAATGGCCACCGGGGGCAAAAACCACAGTAAAGCACAGCTTAAGAAAAAAAAAAGGTTACATGTGCTTTTATCTGTCCTGATAACCCATGGATCATGACATGTAGCAGGCTGTGCTGTTGGTAAGAAAGGCATGTGCCTCCTTTGATGCTCCCCTAATAACTGTTTCTGGCTTCCTGGCAGCTTGGCGCTTTATCAATATGTACCTGTAAAGCACCACTCCAGCATTTATTTTTATTTTTCTGCTAGATTGTTGACACTAAAGTAAGTTCCCTGCTCCTCATATACTACTTACCAGTTGCCGTCTTCATCTTTTATCGGACCACTCTGGTGGGTCTTTTGCAGGTTACGACCTATCAGATCGCTCCAGTGTTTTCTAGGTGATCCAAAAGTCACTACACAATTTAAGTTTGTGAGAGCCAGAACGAGGCCCTCGTAAACATTGAGATCTTGTAACTGTTATTTCTAGTTTCCACTCTTTCAGAAGTTGAGGTGACAAGATTGCGGCACTGGACCGGAGAGGTGTCAAGAACAGATGAATACAGTGGCTAGTGAGTATAATACTAGGGGCAGGGAACTTACATTAATGGCACCACTCCAGCACTGAAATAAAAAAAATGTTGGGGTGTTGCTTTAAATCAGCAATGGTGGCAACATAATGTCACGGGATTACCGCAACAGTGTGGAGACAGAAAACCGCAGAGTCTGATTGCTCCTACTCCGTTCCTGAGAACAAGCACTTCTTCATTTTAAATGTGTTTATTTCTGCTGGCAGAACAATGATTAATCGGCCATGTTGAAAATCCCTGTAATTTTCCCTTCATAATCTGTGCTCTGTTACTAATACTTGTCAAAGCTAGCATTTGCTGCATGGCTAATGGTGGGAGAGGAATACATATGCGAAGGAGAGTTGAAGGAGTTATTAGCGACTGTTGTTTGGTTTGTATGTGTGGTAATTCCTTATCCTTCTCTGTTTCGGTTTATTCCCCTAACTTCACACCCCGGTGCATTTCTCTGTTACATATGAGTGAATATGTTGTATGCCTGGAGTTTTCTGTTAACCCTTGTCTGTGTTGCCTTGTTTTCGGGTTGGTGTACTACAGTACATAGTAGCGCCCCCTCTTCCCTGGGTGGTAGAAGAGAACAGACAGAGGGCTAACTTAGGAGATAAGGCAAGGGTGGAGACCCCGGCATCTTTGCCATCGGAAGCATCCCGAGGAGCAGTTCGAGCTAGGGCACCCCTAGTGTTAGGGACAACGAAGAAGCCCATGATCGCGGATCTCCCGATAGTTGTATCATGACATTAGCTCTAACCGCCACCATTTTCTCTGATTCATGATGGATCCAAACTCTGTTTTGACAGGGCAATTGAAGCAGCTCATTCTGGAGGTGGTGGATTTATGCACAGTGGTATTGCAGCACTCTAATTCATGTGGTGTGGGAATCTTGTCTCTCAGGCAAGCTATAATGGAGCCCAAGGTCACATTGCCTGACAAGTTCTCTGGGGGGCGTGACAGGTTTGTTGTTTTCAGAGAGGCCTGTAAACTGTACTTCAGGTAACGTCCAGTTTTCTAAGGTACAGAGTAGCAGTGTGGGGATAGTAATCTCGTTTCTTCAGGGAGACACCCAAGCATGAGCGTTTTCTCTCCCTTCTGACTCTCATTCGCTTCAGATGGTGGAGGGATATTTTCAGGCACTGGGCCTTATGTTATGAATGAGTCACCGGAGGAGAAAACAAAAATACAAGCTAAGTCCAGAAAACCAGAGAGGTTGGTAGCTATCGGATTGCAGACCCCTGATCCTATTCACCACAACTAACAGTAGCCGTGGGGGGTTCCTACAGTGCCCTAGACCCCTCGTTACAGCCGGAGAACTACATAAGCCTAAAGAAAGAAAGGGGAAATCTAAACTGCCCCAGAGCAGACCCAAAAGCAATAGACAGCCCCCAACATGTATTGTCGGTGAAAAACAGATGAAAACACAAACACAGACAGAAAGACAGGCTGAGCAAACGATGGGGCCCAACTAACTAAATAGGATAGGACAGAAAAGATGCTGGCTGCAATCCGCAAAAAATCCTACAAAAATGTCCCAACCGTCTGATAGGAAAAAAGGCCCTGAAGTCGCTAGACTTCAAAATCACTATATCAGCACTCAGGTATATTCTGAAAATAGAGCAAAGAGATCAACTGATCAGAGACAAAAATGGAATTCAGCCAGTCCCAACCAGGACTGGCTGAATGCAAACACTAAGGAAACCAGACAAAATCTCATGGAATAATAGCAGGGCAAAAACTTAGCTTTTAGTAGACAGGAACTAAAACTGGATGCCAGAGCTCAGAGCAGAAAGATCACCAGCAAACCCTGCAGGGCGTCGGCTGCCTTATATCCACTCAGAAATTCCAGATGTCTAATCACACTCCGCCTGTTCAGATGACAGGTTCTTCCCATCCTAATCAATTTCACTATCTCTCTTCACCAACAGAGGGAGTTCATCAGACATCAAAGGTGAAGGGGAAAATGAACTCACAACAGTACCTCCCCCTTGAGGAGGGGTCACTGAACCCTCATCCACGCCACCAGGGCGATCAGGATGGGCCCGATAAAAAGCACGAACCAATCTTTCGGCATGAATATCAGATGCAGGGACCCAAGAATTATCCTCCTGGCCATAACCCTTCCATTTAACCAAATACTGGAGTCTCTGTCTAACCAGACGAGAATCCAGTATCTTCTCAACCTCATATTCCACATTACCTTCAACCAATCCAGGGTCAGGAGGTGCCACCACAGGAACTACTGGCTCAACAAACCTCTTTAACAGAGACTTATGAAACACGTTATGGATCTTGAATGTAACAGGAAGAGCCAATCGAAAAGAGACCGGATTAAGAATCTCCAAAATCTTGTAAGGTCCAATAAATCTAGGTTTAATCTTTGGAGAAGTCACCTTCATAGAGATATTCTTTGATGACAACCAAACCATATCACCTACCTTAAACCGGGGACCAATGGTCCTATGCCGGTTGGAAAACCGCTGGGCCTTTTCCTGGGAGAGAGACAACTTTTCCACCACTTGGTCCCAGATCTGGTGCATTCTCTCCACCACAGTGTCAACACCTGGGCAGGCAGAAGACTCCACCTGCCCTGAAGAGAATCGAGGATGAAACCCAAAGTTACAAAAAAAAGGTGACATCAAAGTGGCAGAACTAGCTCTATTATTTAAAGCAAATTCGGCCAAGGGCAAAAATGAAACCCAATCATCCTGATCAGCAGAAATAAAACATCTCAAATACAACTCCAAAGTCTGGTTTGTTCTCTCCGTCTGCCCATTGGTCTGAGGGTGAAAAGCAGAGGAGGACAACTGAATTCCCAGCTTGGAACAGAAAGTCCTCCAAAATCTAGACACAAACTGAACTCCTCTGTCAGATACAATGTTCTCAGGAATCCCGTGCAAGCGAACCACCTGTTGCAAAAACAAGGGCACCAACTCTGAGGAAGATGGCAACTTAGGGAGTGGTACAAGATGGACCATCTTAGAGAATCTATCACAAATCACCCAAATAACAGTCATTCTCTGAGAGACAGGCATATCAGAGATAAAATCCATTGAAATATGGGTCCATGGCCTCCTGGGCACCGGCAAAGGCATCAACAACCCACTAGAGTGAGAACAAGGTTTAGACCGGGAGCAAGTCCCACAGGACTGCACAAAATTCCTGACATCACGTGACAAGGCGGGCCACCAAAAAGACCGACTCACCAAATCTCTAGTACCAAAAATACCTGGATGACCATCCAATGCGGAGCAATGAACCTCAGACATCACTTTTCCTCCACTGGTCAGGAACATACAATTTTCCAATGGGACAACGCTCAGGTTTGTCCTCCTGAAACTCTTTCAGAGCACATCTCAAATCGGGCGAGATGGCAGAAAGAACTACCCCCTCACCTAAGATGGTAGCAGGCTTGGTCACAATAGGAGAATCAGCAAAGAAACTCCTAGAGAGGGCGTCTGCCTTGACATTCTTAGTGCCCGGAAGAAAAGAGACCACAAAATCAAAACATGTGAAAAACAAGGCCCACCTAGCCTGTCTAGGATTCAAGCGTTTGGCCGACTCCAGGTAAATCAAATTCTTGTGGTCAGTAAGGACCACGACTTGATGTTTAGCTCCCTCCAACCAATGTCTCCACTCCTCAAATGCCCATTTCATGGCTAACAGTTCCCGATTCCCCACATCATAGTTATGTTCGGATGGGGAGAACTTTCGGGAAAAGAAAGCACAGGGATTCATTTTAGATGTTACAGGATCTTTTTGGGACAAAACAGCTCCTGCACCAATCTCAGAAGCGTCCACCTCTACCTGAAAGGGGAGTGAGACATCAGGTTGCCGCAAAACCGGGGCAGAAGTGAACCTTCGCTTCAGCTCCTGAAAGGAAGAAACAGCCTCCGGAGATCAATTCAGCACATCAGCACCCTTCTTAGTCAAATCAGTCAATGGTTTGGCAATACCAAAAAAATTAGCTATAAATTTAGGATAAAAATTAGCAAAACCCAAAAACTTCTGGAGGGCCTTCAAAGAAGTGGGCTGAACCCAATCATAAATGGCCTGTACCTTGGCCGGGTCCATTTCAGTAGTTGACGGAGACAAAATAAATCCCAAAAATGAAATCCTCTGTACACCAAAAAGGCATTTCGATCCCTTGACATACAGGGAATTCTCCCTCAAAATCCGGAACACAGTCAGAACATGTTCCACATGAGAGTCCCAATCCTTGGAAAAGATCAAAATATCATCCAGATAGATGATCAAAAATTTATCCACAAAATCTCGGAAAATATCATTCATGAAGCGCTATAAGACAGAAGGGGAATTAGTGAGCCCAAAAGGCATCACCAGGTACTCAAAATGTCCCTCCGGAGTATTAAATGCCGTCTTCCATTCATCCCCCTGCTTAATGCGAATAAGATTATACGCCCCCTGAGGTCAAGTTTGGTAAACCAGCAAGCACCTTTATCTCTGGAGAATAGATCAGAAATCAGGGGTAACGGATACTGATATTTAACAGTAATTTTGTTGAGGGAACGATAGTCAATACAAGGCCTTAATGAACCATCTTTCTTGGCCATAAAAAAAACCCAGCACCTAAGGGTGAAGAGGATGGTCTAATATGACCCTTGTCCAACGACTCCTTAATATAGGATCGCATAGCCTCGTGCTCGGGTACAGATAAACTGAAAAGCCGACCCTTGGGGAATTTACACCCAGGGCTCAGCTCAATTGCACAGTCATAACTCCTATGAGGAGGCAAAGACGCAGACTCATTCTCACTAAATACATCATAAGAATCAGACAAATAGTCAGGAACATCATGCGACTGGGGAGAGGTGGAGAAAACAGGAGCGTCACTAAGGGCACAGCGACAACCCCAACTCACCACAGACACAGATTTCCAATCCAAAGCTGGATTATGGATTTGCAACCAGGGAAACCCCAGAACGATGGTATCATGCAAATTATGCAACACCAAAAATCTGCAATTTTCTTGATGGTCTGGGGCGACCCGCATTACCACCTGGGTCCAAAACTGAGGTTTATTCTTCGCCAAAGGAGTAGCATCAATACCCCTCAAAGGGATAGGCGTCCGCAGAGGTGTCATAGGAAACCCACAACGTTTAGCAATATCCAAGTCCACCAGGTTCAGAGCTGCTCCAGAATCCAAAAAAGCCTTAGCGGAAAATATGGACAGGGATCAGATCAGAGTAATTGCCAGAAGAAACTTAGGTTGAACACCACCCACAGCAAATGTGTGTCCAAAACGTTTCTCTCGTTTAGGGCAGACAGAAATCATATGAGAGGCATCTCCACAGAAAAAACACAGCTTATTACGCGTTCTGAACTCCTGACGTTGCGCCCTAGACAAAACTCTATCACATTGCATAGGTTCAGACATTTGTTCAACACGTGACAACACCTCTCGTACAGTTTTGCGTTCACGCCAACGCCGATCAACCTGAATGGCTAATGACATAGAATCGTCAAGACCAGAGGAAACAGGAAATCCCACCATATTATCTTTTACGGTTTCTGACAAACCCTTCCGAAAGAGAGCTGCCAAGGCACCATCATTGCAGATAGTAAGGACCGCCTACTTTCGGTATTTTTGACAGTACAACTCTACAGAATCCTGACCCTGGCTCAATGCCAACAGGGCCTTTTCAGCCTGATCAATAGCATTGGGTTCATCATACAACAACCCTAAGGCCTGAAAAAATGCGTTCACATCAGTCAGAATAGGATCAGCAGGTTTCAAAGAAAACGCCCAATCCTGGGGATCGCCGCGCTGCAAAGAGATGACAATTTTAACCTGCTGTGCGGAGCTCCCCGATGAGTTAGGCTTCAAGGCAAAAAATAATTTACAATTCTTAAAATTCAGAAATTTAGACCGATCCCCAAAAAACACATCAGGAGTAGGGATCTTTGGTTCAGCAGCATGTGAATGAGCAAGATAGGCAAAAATTCCCCGCACTTCAGCAGTAAGCTGCTCCACACAATTAGACAATTGCTTAATCTCCATTGAGAAAAAATTCCTCCTACGGCCTCAGAGAAATAGAGGAAAAAATATACACAAAAAAAAAATTCTGACACTTTTTTTTTTTTTTACAAATCTTTCCTGCTATTGAGTACCCTAGAATCTGCGGTATGGCTGGTGATTCTGTTATGAATGAGGCACTGGAGGAGGAGAAAACAAAAATACAAGCTAAGTCCAGAAAACCAGAGAGGTTGGTAGCTATCGGATTGCAGACCCCTGATCCTATTCACCACAACTAACAGTAGCCATGGGGGGTTCCTACGGTGCCCTAGACCCCTCGTCACAGCTGGAGAACTACATAAGCCTAAAGAAAGAAAGGGGAAATCTAAACTGCCCCAGAGCAGACCCAAAAGCAATAGACAGCCCCCAACATGTATTGTCGGTGAAAAACAGATGAAAACACAAACACAGACAGAAAGACAGGCTGAGCAAACGATGGGGCCCAGCTAACTAAATAGGATAGGACAGAAAAGATGCTGGCTGCAATCCGCAAAAAATCCTACAAAAATGTCCCAACCGTCTGATAGGAAAAAAGGCCCTGAAGTCGCTAGACTTCAAAATCACTATATCAGCACTCAGGTATATTCTGAAAACAGAGCAAAGAGATCAACTGATCAGAGACAAAAATGGAATTCAGCCAGTCCCAACCAGGACTGGCTGAATACAAACACTAAGGAAACCAGACAAAATCTCATGGAATAATAGCAGGGCAAAAACTTAGCTTTTAGTAGACAGGAACTAAAACTGGATGCCAGAGCTCAGAGCAGAAAGGATCACCAGCAAACCCTGCAGGGCGTCGGCTGCCTTATATCCACTCAGAAATTCCAGATGTCCAATCACACTCCACCTGTTCAGATGACAGGTTCTTCCCATCCCAATCATTTTCACTACCTCTCTTCACCAGCAGAGGGAGTTCATCAGACATCAAAGGTGAAGGGGAAAATGAACTCACAACACCTTATATATGATGACCCCGATCGTGTCTCTTTAGCCGAGTCCACACTACACCAACTTTAGCAAGGAGGAATATTGCTCTGAGTTCCGGAGGTGGACCACGGATACCAAGTGGAATCACTCCATAGTCTGTTCTGTGAGGGGCTTACAGTAAGGGTGAAGGATGACTAAACTCTGTAAGAGACTCCTGACTCCTTTGAGGCAGCCATGTCTCTGGTGATCCGAGTTTATCGCTGTCTTTGCCAGAGACATAGGGAATCACCTCTGGGTGTGGGAGGTCCAGGGTCAAGGGAGGTCAGCACTGAGTACTGTGTAACGCATACAGGAGGGTGTGGCATCACATCCTGGTAAACTGTCTGTTGTTCGACGTAAGAAGGGAGTGTGTTTCTTTTGTGGTAGAAAGGGACATTTCATGGGCATATGTCCTTCCCGACTACACAATAAACAACCGTTGGAAAAACTAGATGGCCCAGGTTGCGGGAAGGCTAGCAACCCGGATGTACTTGTCACCTTTGTGGGCAGGACATTTTTTTCTACCAGCCGTAATCCACATAGGTGAATTTAAGGTGGACATGTCTGCATTTCTGGACAGTGGGGCGGGGTTTAATTTGATCGACGCTAGGTTCATCCACATACTCTGTCCAGTCCCATACCCATAATTGCCAACAACGCTGCCCCCTTGAGATAGAGGCATTTTACTCATGTTATCTGAGACTTGCGACTTCAGTTGGGGGCCATGCACAGTGAGGTACTGGACTGTGGTGTGCTAGAGGGTCTGCACTGACCTGTGGTACTGTAACTTCCTTGGCTTGCTCTGCACAATCCTGTAAAAGACTGGCAGACTCAGGAAGTAGCTAAATGGAATGTGTATTGTCAAGTACACTGCTTGGTTACCCAGTTAGTTAGGGTGGATACCCACTCTGTGCCTAGTTACCTGTTGGATTTTGGGAATGTGTTCTCTGAGCAGGGGAGTGAAGAACTCCCTCCCTATTGTCCTTATGATTGCGCCATTAATCTCATTCCTGGTGCCAAGCTGCCCAAGAGCAGATTCTATAATATCTCTCGTCTGGAGAGACAGACCATGAAGCACTACATCATGAAAGCCTGGCTAACGGTCATATCAGACTATCCTCGTCCCCAATTGCCACGGGGTTCTTTTTGTAATGAAAAAAGATGGGGGTTACCTGGATTTCCAGGAACTTAATGCGATCACTGTGTGTGATCCATATCCGCATCCTCCCATTCCAGACCTCTTTAACCAAATTTTAGGGGCAAAATGGTTCTCTAAGATGCACCTCAGGGGGGCATATAATCTTATCTGTATTAAGTAAGGTGATGAGTGGAAAACTGCATTCAATACGCCTGAGGGACACTATGAGAATCTGGTGATGCCTTTTGGGTTGACGAATGTGCCTGCCGTCTTTCAACACTTTATAAATGACATCTTTAGTCAGCTGTTAGGCAGATTCATTGTAATCTACCTGGATGACATACTAATTTATTCACCTGACCTTGAGTCGCACCAGGTACATGTCAGGTAGGTCTTACATATACTCTGAGACAATAAATTATATGTCAAACCCCTTTTCAAAGATATGTGTTGTCTTCCACCTGTTTTCACATGGATCCTGTCAGGAAAATATGAGCATCTTCCATGATTTTGATTACACATACAGAGCTATCGGCTGCAGCCCCTTGGTTTTTCAATGACACGTTGCCCCTCCCCCCTTAGGTTGTGCAGTGTAACACTGAGCCTCTCAAGCTGCAACCCCCTCTTCCCCCTCCCTCGTTCTCCCAGTTGGAATGGCACATAGCTGCAGTCTCTCTGCCTGTGGGTAATTCGATCCCACTCTTCCCCCCTCGAGAATGTGGCTTATGACTCTAACTGGTTAAGGGCAGTTCTGTAGCAAATGGATTGGAAAGTTCCTTTGTTCATTCAGGATCGAATATAATAACACAGAATATTCATAGAGGCAGGAAACTTATATTTTTGGAAACTGCATGGTTAGAGCTATCCACAGGTGGGTTTTGAAGCTTCGGCGCCTGCCAGAAATCAAGTACAGGGTATATGCTTTCCAGTACCACATAGATATATGATGTTCGGTCTTAAATGAAAGATAATTTGGTAAGAAAATATATAATATTCCTGTCGACACTCTAGAAGCCTCACAGCCAGAGTTATGACAATTTTTTTTGTAACTTTCAGAAGGGGAGTACAATCCCTAGCTTCACCCACCCAGTGAGGTCAGCCAGGAAAAGGCACTAAGATGCTCGAATAGGAAGTTGTCATTTGCCTGGGGCACCAGCTAGGAAGCTGTGCTGATAGACCATTTTCCCTTAGGGAAGGCGCCCCTCCCCCCTCCACACGGTGTGCCATGGACTCAAGAGTGTAAATTCTTATTTTAATCCACTTTATTTTGTAATTGTCTGTATACACTGTATTTTGTCTCTTTTTGTAACATCTTGTATATTTTTGTAAACACATATCCTTTCTCGAGTAAATCTATAAATTTACTAGATTCATTTCTCCTTGCTCTATAACGTACTACCATGACCTCCCCGCTGATTATGCTACTGTGTGGGTTGGCTCCTGACCCAATATTGATTTTCATGCAGAACGAGGAGTTGATGGCAGCACAGTATTCTGGGGATTTGGGAGACTGGCAGTGACTGAACAGAGGTTTTATGTATGTATTACCTGCCCTGGGTCTGGGGACATACATACCGCCTTCACTGCAGAGTTCCCAGTAGCCAATACATGGAAAAGCAGCCTTTCTGGTGACTACTTATCCTAGGTGTAGTTCCCCGACTGACCTGAGGGTAAGGGGGTGCCAGAGAGCTGCATGTTCCAAAACTGGAACAGAAGGTGGAACCAAAAGTTGTGGGTGGTTATATGACTCACAACCACCAATAAATAGTAAATTTGTGACCATTGGAGGGATATAATAAATCGCTGACAACTGGGGGCAACCTCATACTCCCCTGTTCATGACATATTGGTGGCAAAGTGGTGGGATAATAGAGCATTAGCGATCTGGTTTGAGCAATCATTCCTCTCACTAAAAACTTGCATGGTTCTTGCGAGGACCCTGCACAAAACGTTTTAGAGAACAAACTCAGTGTGTATTATTGCTGAGACAATGCTGTGTATATTGCAGTTACCCACTCCCCTTCTCTTTGTTTTTCTGTCCTATCTTTTATTTGGCAATTATGGCTATGCTGGGAGAGGCCTTGTATAAGCAGCAGTCCAAGGACACTCTTATTGCCCTTTGCACGTTGAAGCAGATTGACTCCACGGGCAAAACCAAGGCCCAACTGGTTGCTACACTGATGCAATGTAACACAGAGCCAGTCCATGTCCAGAGCCCTGGTGACCCAGAAGCCAGCCCAAGTACATGTGGTGCTGCTGCGGAGGTCCAAACGGTGACTGCCAGCCTTACTTACAACCAGGGTAGTGTGGACCCCCACCTGCGAATAGCCTTTGAGCAACTCCACACATACAATTGGGAGGAATGTCTGAAGCAGACCCTGCAGTTCCAAGAGAGGGAAGAGCGACAGGCCCAAGCCCAGTGAGAGGCCGCCGAGGTCCAAGCTCGGACAGACCATGAGCTGGAGATGGCCAGACTCGGGGCAGTACCATCTAACCCATGGAGCGCTGAGTCCAATAATGCAACCACTCCTAAACCCCAGCCAGAGAACTTTCCAATGATGGAAAAGGACAGTGACTTGGACATTATTCTGTGGGGATTTGAGAAAGCCTGCAGACTGTATAAGCTGCCTGTGACCTAATGGGCCCGATATTTAACCCCAGGGCTCAAAGGAAAAGCTCTGGAGGTGTTTGCTTCTCTCCCTCAAGACCAAGATGGAGACTATGAGGCCATTAAGCAGGCCCTGATAAAGACGTACCAACTGACTCCTGAGGTTTACCGTAGAAAGTTCCGGAACCTCAAATGTGGCCCACAAGACAGCTACAGTGATGTGGTGCATGGACTCAGTACCCATTTTGACCAGTGGATCCAAGGACTGTCAGTGGACACCTTTTGAGATGCTGCGGGACCTGATGATAAAAGACCAGTTCCTACATCTTTGCCCAGCTGAGGTGCGACAGTTCATGATGGACCAGGAGCAAAAGACGAAGATAAAGCAGCGCAGATCACTGACACCTACGAGGCCAACTGTAAACCGGAAGCGAGTCACTGCCATCTGGAAAGGGGATAAGCCAACCAACCCCAATACCCTTGTCAGCCGACTCACCGGAGGCTTTGTCCCCTTTGCCAACACCAGGCCTACATCTGACCCTCGCCAGTGCTATTTCTGCAATCAGCCTGGACATCTCAGCGCCACTTGTCCGGAGAAGATGAAGAAGAACCCCCCAGTCAAGGCCTCAAGGCCTAATGCAGCAGTTCTTTTGGTGGGTGGGGCGGGTGGGAGGGCCTGTGAAAATTTGCAGCACGTCACCATGGGACTACAGGCCTCAAGGACACCGGGGCGGAACAAATCCTCATCCGACCCAAACTGGCAACCCCTAAAGAGATTATTCCAGGGAAAACCCAGACTGTCACTGGGATTGGGGGCGTCCGATGTCCATTGCCGATGGCCCGGGTTTTTATAGATTGGGCTGACGGGAGCGGGGTGATGGAAATGGAGTTGTCTGGAAACTTGCCCATCGATGTTTTGTTGGGGAATGATTTGGGGAGAATGTTCACATATTATGTCCCTGAGACCCCTCCCCAATTTGATACTGAGGGTAATGCTAATGATAATTATGTGAATAAGCATGCTTCACCTGACAGTGATTTAAAAACACATGTGACATGCACAAATGTGCTGGTAAAAAGATGACAAGAAATACAGGGTATTTAGTCGATACATTTTTTTGCAAAAAAGTGTATACCAAGCCACTCCACCTCGTCAAGATAACCCTTAATGGAGCAGTCCCTATCTAATGTATTTAAAAGCTGAACATATGAGCAGTGTCTAAATGAACAGGATTAAGACAGGCGCTTCCTAGCATGGGCACGTGGTGTAAGACGGCTCTTTATGTGCATGTAACACGAGAGGGGTGGGGTCTCTCAAACCATGCAAAAGCAAGGAAAAAATGGATTAAAAACACATGCGACATGCACAAATGTGAACAAGTCAGTCAGACAGTGATCACAAGACCCACTGACAGAAACACAAAAAGAAAGCACAGAATAACAAATGTGCAAAACACGTTGACGAGGTGGAGTGGCTTGGTATACACTTTTTTGCAAAAAAACGTATCTACTAAATACCCTGTATTTGTTGTCATCTTTTTACCAGCACTTGCTGATTATTGTCATATTTTTTACTGCAGGGCATTTTTGCACATTTGTTATTCTGTGCTTTCTTTTTGTGTACCTGACAGTGATTTACCTGATAATGCTTTACCTGGCAGTGATTTACCCAATAATGCGTTACATGATTACCTGATAATGATTTATCTGGTAATGATTATGTTTCTGAAGGTACAAGAATACTTAGCCATGTCATGCTGCTGGGTTAGATGGCTGAGGAACCCCTAACAGGAGCAAGTTACAGTGCTAAGGTTAAATGAAGAAGGTCATGCCATGCAACTGACTAGTGCCACAGAGGAAGGTAACTGCCTTGGGGTGGTGGTACCCATAGCCGAGCAGGCTAAGACTGTGGTAATCACCAGAGAGACGGCCTACGTTGCCGCTGTAATCTGCAGTCAGAGTGCTCAAAATGCTGATAACGCCCTGCCTTCTGGACCCTATTCAGTCAGAGGGATGACTAAACCAGAGGCGGACCCAGAGCAGGTCCCAGAGTGTTCCCATGAGGAAGGGACCTTGACGTCACTTCTGGCTGCCTCCAGCAAGGAGTTCCAGGCTGTTCTGCTCTCAGATGCGAGCCTGGAGACCTTGAGACACCTTCGAGACTGATAAGTAGAGGGTGTTCTGGGAACGAGGGAGGTTGTACCGGGAGATAGCTTCCATTAATTCCCAAAATTAGTTGTTGAGGGATAGACAGCTGGTTGTCCCCTACCAATTTAGGGGTGAGTTGTTACGGATTGCCCATGAGATTCCACTCACTGGACACTTGGGGATCAGCAAAACTAAGGCCCGGCTGTCTCAACACTTCTATTAGACCAAATTGGGGACAGATGTGACAAACTACTGCAGCTCCTGTATCACCCGTCAAAGACTGGGAAAGTCAGGGCCTGCCCCAAAACTCCCCTGATCTCTTTGCCAGTGTTAGAGGAGCCTTTCCAGAGGATTGCTTTGGACATTGTGGGATCACTGACCATAATCAGCAGCTCTGGAAAGCAGTACATCGTTACTGTTGTAGACTATGCTACCCGGCACCCTGAGGCAGTGGCTCTGTCCTCAACTAGGGCAAATAAGATGGCAGATGCCCTGTTGGCCATCTTTTCATGAGTATGATTTCCCAGGGAGATGCTTACCGACCAGGGGACTCAATTCATGTCTCGCATAATGGAGGCTCTCTGTAAGAAAATGCAAGTGAAGTGTCTGGTATCAAGCGGGTATCACCCCCAAACCAATGGTTTGTGTGAACGCTTCAATGGTACCCACAAACAGATGCTAAAAATGTTGGTTAAGACCCAAGGACACAACTGGGAGCCGTACCTCCCACACCTGCTATTCGCTTACCGAGAGGCGGTTTTCCCCTTTGAGTTCCTGTACAGCAGGTGAGTCTGGGGACCACTTGGGTTGGTAAGGGAATCCTGAGAAGATGAGCCGAGCCCTTCAGAAGTGTCCATCGTGGAGTATGTCATGCACTTCCATGACAAGATGCAGACCTTGACACAGTTGGTGCATGACAACATGGCTCAGGCTGCACAGAAGCACTGGTGCGACCAGAATGTTCGGGAGCGAACCTTCCAGGTGGGTAAAAAGGTGAGGGAGCTGATCCCTGTACCAAAGGATAAGTTTCAGGCAGCCTGGGAAGGCCCATACATCGTACACCAACAGCTCAACCCTGTCACGTATGTGGTCACTCTTGACTACGCTCAGAGTAGGTGCAAGTCCTTCCACGTCAACATGATGAAAACTCAACAAGAACGTGGAGCCTGAGTCTGCAACCTGGCCGAGGACGGGGAGGGAGACCCCCTCCTGGACATGCTGACGAAAATTGAGGCCGGTTGGACTACAGAGGAAGTGGAAGTAAGCGCCTTGCTACCTGCACCCCAGTGGTCGCAGGTGCAAGCCATGCTAGAACTCTTTTGGGCTTTGTTTACCAACCGACCCAGAAGGAATGAGGTAGTGGTCCACAAAGTGGACACTGGGAACCATGCTCCCCCTAGAGCGGACTCAAGATCGGATCTCTGACAAGGTGCAGCATGTCATGCGCCAGGAGATCAATGAGCTGTTGCAGCTGGGGATTATTCAATGGTCCATGAGCTTGTGGGCCTCACCTATAGTCCTGGTGCCAAAGAAGGATTGGAAAACCTGGTTCTGGGTGGACTACAGGTGGCTCAAGGCCATCACAGCCTCTGATGCGCACCCAATGCCACACATCAAGGAGTTTTTTGAACAGTTAGCTGGTGCACATTATCTATCCATTATGGATCTGAGTGAGAGATATTGGCAGATGTCCACCTTTATCACCCCCTTCGGACTATACGAGTCTAAGGTCATGCCTTTTGGCATGAAGAATGCCCCTGCAACATTCCAGCTGACGGTCAACCACGTGCTTCCAGGACTGGAGAGGTGCGCAGTAGCATACCTGGATGACATTGCCATCTTCAGTTCCACCTCGGAGGAACACGTTCAGCATCTCCAGGAGGTGCTTGGGCGCATCCACCCAGCAAGCCTGACCATCAAGTCAGAAACGTGCCAGATGGGCATGAGAGAGGTCCACTACTTGGGACATGGGGTAGGCGGGGGGGTTCTATGAGGCCAGAGCCTGGGAAAGTGGATGCCATCACATCCTGACCCACCCTCAGGACCAAGAAGCAGGTAATGTCCTTCCTGGGCACTGCAGGGTACTATAAGCGCATTGTACAAAACTATAGCAGCCTTGCGAAGCCCTTGACAGACCTCACCAGTAAAAAGCTACCCCATACAATCGACTGGATAGACAACTGTGAGGTGGCTTCTAGGGCTTTGAAAACAGCCCTGAGCAGCTCTCCTGTGCTAAGAGCAGTCAAAAGCAGTTGGTTCTTAATACAGACCGTCGCCAGCAAGTTTGGCCTCAGTTTTGTACTTAGCCAGGTCGACTCGGGGAACCAAGAGCACCTCATCCTCATGTTCTATCTGAGACAGAAGCTTCTGCCTAGGGAAGTGGCCTATTCCACCATAGAGAAGGAGTGCATGACCATGGTTTGGGACCTGCAATGTTTGCAGCTCTACCTGTGCAGACACACCTTCACCGTAGTGACAGACCACAACCCCCTGAGCTGGCTGCACATCGTGTCAGGTACCAACGGAAGGTCGCTACGCTGGAGCCTTGCTCTCCATCAGTACAACTTTACCGGCACCCACAAAAAGGGCAGCAAGCATGGCAATGCAGATGGGTTATCCCGACAGGGTGAACCCGCAGAGGTGCGCATTGAGGTGTACTGAGAGGTCCTGCCTATGTAGCACAGTCCAAAAGGGGTGGTGTCAGGAAAATATGAGCATTTTCCATGGTTTCGATTACACATACAGGGCTATCGGCTGCAGCTCCTTGGTTTTTGAATGACACGCTGCCCCTCCCCCATTAGGTTGTGCAGTGTAACACTGACCCTTTCAAGCTGCAGCCCCCTCTTCCCCCTCCTTCTTTATCCCTGTTGGAATGGCACATAGCTGCAGTCTCTCTCTGCCTGTGGGTAATTCGATCCTACTTTTTCCCCTTCCCCCGGGAATGTGGCTTATGACCCTGACTGGTTAAGGGCAGTTCTGTAGCAAATGGAATGGAAAGTTCCTTTGTTCATTCTGGATTGAATATAATAACACAGAATATTCATAGAGGCAGGAAATTACCCGAAATTGAGTAAAGGGTATACGCTTCCCAGTACCACAGAGATATATGATGTTTGGTCTTAAATAAAAGATAGTTTAGTAAGAAAACATAATACTTCTGTCGACACTCTGTGAGCCTCACAGCCAGAGTTATGGCACTTATAAGTCTTTTAGTAACTTTCAAAAGGGGAGTACATTCTCTAGCTCCACCTACCCAGTGAGGCCAGCCAGGAAAAGGCATAAGACTAGGATGCTCGATTAGGAAGTTGTTATTTGCCCGGGGCACCAGCGAGGAAACTGTGCTGATAGGCCATTTTCCCTTGGGGAAGGCGCCACTCTCCCTCCACCACACGGCGTGCCATGGACTCATAAGTGTCAGTTCTTATTTTAATCCATTTTATTTTTTAGTTGTCTGTATATACTGTATCTTGTCACTTTTTGTAACATCTTGTATATTTTTGTAAACACTGCCTATCCTTTCTCAAGTAAATCTATAAATTTACTAGTTTCATTTCTCCTTGCTCTATAACGTACCACCATGACCTCCTTGCTAATTACGCTACCGTTTGTGTTGGCGCCTGACCCGATATAGATTTTTATGCAGAACGAGTAGCTGGTGGCAGCACAGTGTTCTGGGGATTTGGGAGACTCTGGCAGTGACGGAACGGAGGTTTTATGTGTGTATTACTTGCCCTGGGTCTGGGGACATACATAATGCCCTTACTGCAGAGTTCCCACTAGCCAGTACACAGCAAAGCAGCCTTTCTGGTGCCTACTTATCCTAGGTATAGTTCACTGACTGACCTGAGGGTAAGGGGGGCGACAGAGAGCTGTAAGTTCCAAAACCAGAACTCAAAGTGGAAAAAGTTGTAAGTGGTTATATGACCCACGACCACTAATAAATAGTAAATTTGTGACCATTGGTGGGATATAATAAATCTCTGAAAAGTGGTGGCAACCTCACACCCCCCAGTTCATGACAGATATGGTGAAAGTCCAGGTTGTATTGGATTGGGATCATCCAGAGGATTTGAAGGCATTACAAAGGTTTTTAGGTTTCGGCAACTGCCACTGTAAATTTATAAAGAACTTTTCGGTAGTAACCAAACCTCTTACAGATATGACCAGGAAGGGGACAGACTTCTCCAACTGGTCCAGTCCTGCCAGGGAGGCATTTGTTACATTAAAAAGGTGTTTTTATCTGTGCGGAATCTTATTCGGCCTTACATCTCTCAGCCTTTTATCGTTAAAGTCAATGCATCTGAGGGGGGAGTGGGGGCTGTATTGTTGCAGGGTGCATCTCCTGGTAAATGGCAAGCATGTGCTTATTTTTCTAAAAAACTGTCACCAGCTGCGAAAAATTATGACATTGGTAACAGAGAACTCTTAGCTATCAAATGGGCTTTTGAGGAGTGGCGTCATTTTTTGGAGGGAGGAGCGGTTCAACCAATGATGCTGATTATGGATCTTAAAAATCTGGTATACTTGGAATCGGCAAAACGTCTAAAACCTCGACAGGCAAGATGGGCATTATTCTTCACCAGGTTTAACTTTTTTGTCACTTATAGCCCGGGGAACAAAAACATTAAGGCAGATACCTCATCCCTTGCTTTCCTGATGGAGAAAATAAGTATAAACTGATACCTAGTCTTCAGAGAAGGGTGGTCATTGCATCTATATACACCGATCTGGAAAGACAGATGTTGAAGCTCAGGGGAATGCCCCTGCTGCCTGTCCACTTGGTATCTGTTTGTTCCTGCTAATCTCCTTCTTAGAGTCCTCACTGAACATCACAATTCAGTGTTGGCCCGAAATCCAGGTAATAAAGCCACTGCTGATCTGCTTACTCGGTGTTTTTAGTGGCCAGGTGCTCATTAGGATGTCCAGGGGTATGTAGCCGCCTGCAGTGTCTGTACGCATTCTAAGACCTCTCATACTCGTCTGTCGGGGGCTCTCCAATCATTGGAGATTGCCAGCAGATCTTGAACTCATTTTTTGGTAGTTTTTATCACAGATCTATTCGTGTTGGCAGGGAATACTGTAATTCTGGTGGTGTTAGATTCAGTAAAATGTCTCATTTTATAGCTTTATGAGCTTTACTGAACTTGAAATCCTTGGTGCAAGTTTTCAGCAGGGAAATAATTAGATTACATGGGACCCTGGCCGATATTGTTTCTGATCAGGGGGTGCAGTTTGTCTCCAAGTCTTGGAGGGCATTTTACACCCGTCTGGGGATCCATTTGTCATTTTCTTCCACTTTTCACCTGCAGTCTAATGTGCAGACTGAACAGGTTAACCAGAATCTAGAGACGTATCTCATGTGTTTTGTTTCTGAAAATCAAGAAGACTGGATCACCTATTTACCGTTAACCGAATTTCCTGTAAATAATCGTCAATAATCGACCGGTAAGTCCCATTTTTTGGAGCATATGGGTTCCATCCTCAGTTTAGTTCTTTTAATGGTAATCGCCCGTTTAGATTACTGGAGGAAGAAGGGTTTTCATCTTCCATTTCTACGATATGGTAGGGGGTTAAGAATAATTTAAGGAAAATGGGATCCAAATATAAGAATGTGGCTGATGGGAGACGTTTGGTGGGTCTGAACCTGTGTGTTGGTGACTTGGTGTGGCTGTCCTCTAGGAACATTAAGCTGAAGGTTCCGTCTTGGAAAATGGGACCCAGGTTTATTGGTCCATATAAGATCATAGCCATTGTCAGTCCCATAGTATTTCGTCTTGCCTTACCGCCTACATTTAGGATCCATAATGTACTTCATCATTCTCTTCTTAAAAAATATGTTGCTTCTTCTTTACCATTCGGATTATGGAGGATGTTATTCTTAGGTCAGTTTCAGAATGAAGGGAGCACATAGGGCGAAAGACAGAGATGAGAGAGGAGATATAAGGTGGTGCAGAGCTGTGGAGAGCTTTGTGGGTGAGGGATATGAGTTTATACTGTATTTTGTAGTGAATAGGTAACCAGTGTAATGACTGGCACAGAGTAGAGGCATCTTTGAAGTGATTGGATAGAAATATGACCCTGGCTGCTGCATTCAGGATGGATTGGAATGGAGAGAGTTTGGTTAGAGGGAGACCGATCAGAAGAGAGTTGCAGTAGTCCAGACGAGAGTGAATAAGAGCGACAGTAAGAGTTTAAGCAGTTTGAAAGGTGAGAAAAGGTCAGATTTTGGAGATGTTTTTAAAATTCAGATGACATGTGGGACCAAGTGATTGGATATAGGGAGTAAAGCAAAGCTCTGTGTCAAATATAACCCCAAGACAGAGGGCATGCTGCTTAGGAGTTATGGTTGAATCCTCCAAGGTAATTTCAATGTCAGGTAGAATTAGGTTAGTAGAGGGGAGAAACACAAGAAGTTCCATTTTGCAGAGATTCAGTTTCAGACAGAGAGAGGAAATGATGTTAGAGACAGCGGACAAACAATCCTTGGAATTTTGTAGTAGGCTGGGGGTGATGTGCAGTTAAGAAGTGTATAATTGGCTGTCATCAGCATAGAGATGATACTGGAACCCAAATCTACTGATTGTTTGTCCTGGTGTAAGGAGGTGAGATATAATGCCCTTCTTGATCCCTTCCTCTAATTACCATTGATTTGTTAATGTTTACATATTGCTAATGTTGATAATGTATATGTTGAGTGCTTGCAGTACTGCTACATATGAAAATGGATTACCCCTCAGTTTATTGGTACTGCCACATTTGTATATGTGTTACCATGCTCTTGAGACTGTGTTTCATAATCTTATATTGTATGTATTGTAAAGTGACGTACATTGATATTTATGTACAGTTTAGGGTAAGTCAGTGCATCCTCTTTGGGGGACATTAGAGGAAGGCACTTTAGTAGATAGTTCTTATACATAGGATAAGTGTAGTTCTATTGTGGGACACTAGATGTGGGCATACTAGTGGGCCTTATAGGTATAACTGATAGGATGTTTATAGAGGGTTATGTTGTGAGCTCATTTTCAGGTTTGCCTCTGGCTTCTGGTGAGGGTTATGGAGCTGGCTGTGCTGACAGGAGTAGTGAGTTCTCTATCTGGACTCCCTCTGTTGGTGAAGGGAGGTAATGAAGCTGATCTAAATGGCAGAGACCGGCCACTTGAGGAAGAGGACAGCGATTGGACATCAGGAGTTTCTGATTGGATGTAAGGCAGCCGACTCCCTAGTTTCTTGCTGTTGATTTTTCCTGACTGTGGCTCCTGGTTTCCAGTTTGGTTCCTGCCTTCCTAAAGCTAAGTTTTCTCTGCTATTGTTCATATGAGTTTTTGTCTGGTTTACTTAGTTTTTGTGTTCAGCCAGCCCTGGCTGGGACTGGGCTGAATCCCCATTTTGTCTCTGATCAGTTGATCTCTTTTGCTCTGTCTTCAGAATATACTTGAGTGCTGATATAGTGATTTGAAGTCTAGCGACTTCAGGGCCTTTTTCTATCAAACGTGTTGGACATTCTTTTTGGCAGGGTTTTTTGCATGATTGCAGACAGCAGCTTTTCTTTCCTGTCCTTTCTAGTTAGCGAGGGCCCCATCGTTTGTTCAGCCTATCTTTCTACCTGTGTCTGTGTTTTCATCTTGTTTCACCGACAATACATGTTGGGGGCTGTCTATTGCTTTGGGGTCTGCTCTGGGGCAGTTTAGATTTTCCCTTTCTTTCTTTAGGCTTATTTAGTTCTCCGGCCGTGACGAGGCATCTAGGACCACCGTAGGCACGCTCCACGGCTACTGCTAGTTGTTGTGGATAGGATCAGGGGTCTGCAATCCGTTAGTTTTCTGGGCTTAGCTTGCTTTTTGTTTTTTCCTCCTCGGTGACTCATTCATAACAGGGTTAATTGTAGGAGGGGCTGCCGGATAGTAAAAGAAAAGTTTTTAGGAAGTTAAGGCAGATGGGGCCAGAGTGCCCTAATGTCCACATGGGCTATAGGCCCAGAGAGCTTGGCAGCCATGCAACGTTAAAGTATGGCAGCCCACATTACCTACCCCCTGTCAGGAAGACCGCTCTGCGCTTGCTCACTGAGTCAGTGTGCGTGTCCTGAGTACAAAAACTGTGCAAAAAGATACCTGTGGAGCGGGCCAGCAGTGGTGACAATGCGTGCTCCAGACTAACAGGACCTGAAGCACATGACTGCAGAGGGCGTGATCTAAACTCCAGAGAGCTGAGGAAAACTCCTAAAAGGGGTAACTACGGGACAACATTACCAGGGGGCATAGACAGAGATGTAAACCAGATCAGGCCGAGGTCAAAGCACGAGATAGTAAGACAGTACCAAAGGATTAGACAGAACAGATAGTCAGGACAAAGCAATAGATCAGTAAACCAGAACTGGCAATAGACGGTGCAATAGGGGCAAACGGTAACGGAGTAACGATAGCCAAGCCAGGAGGTCAGAACCAGAGAAGACAATAGTACCAAAATGTGAGACAGAGAACAGAGTGAGGGTACAGACCAGGTCATACACGGGAAGCAAACAAGCAATGAAATATATACGCACACCATGGGTCAGACACACAGCCGTAACAACAGTATAGCTGACAGGGAATCCTAGCCAAGAGTGGGTATAAATACCCCTCCCAGATCCAAAGGGAGGCCAACAAAAGTTAACCCTGCGAGAACAGGACATTAACCATGTCCTAAACCATGACACGGCCACTGTGTGTCATAGCAGTGGGCCAGAACAAGAAAGGAAGATGAGGCAAATTTTTACCTGGGCAGATGCTTTTAGGACAGATGTTGGTTGGACTGAGGAGATGAAGGAAGTTGGAGCTCCAATGAGATCGGTACAGACCGGCCGAATGCTTTACCAGAGGCAACCAAACCTGGTGACTGATGATTTTGAGTCTGGGGAGGAACAGGCTGAAGAAATTGTCATCATGACGAGGTCAGGGCAGGAAGGAACTGGGGAGCAGTCTAGGACGGTCTGGTCCTGTCCGGGCGTGTACTGCACAGAAGCGACAGCCAGAGAAGGAAAGATGAGGAAACCATTAAATGTCACGATGTACCAACTGTGGATGTAACGTGTGAAGTATTCGGTAAAGAAAATGTTAAAGTTAACTTGGACTGTTGCAAACAACAGAAAAAAATACAAGGAAAAATGGAATGCCTCACCGTGTCAATGTGCCTGGTAGCCTTGAATTTGCCAGCAGCAATCCCAAAAATTCCATCTGATTGTCGGATCACAATGAGAGGAAGAAAAAAGTTGTGGGATCACACAGCTGAAAAATAAAAAAACAATTCTTTATTTCACATAATCATAAAAACGTGTAGATATATCCACAAAGCGATAAAAACAGAGTCACATTCTTACGCGTTGTACATTCTATGACTAAGGGCTGATAGCCAGAAACACGTAAGAATGTGACTCTGTTTTTATGCATTTGTGGATATATCTACACGTTTTTATGATGGTGTGAAATAAAGAAGAATTGTTTTTTTTTATTCAGCTGTGTAATCCCACAACTTTTTTCTTCCTCTTAACTTGGACTGTGTCTCCATTGCTGGGGGTCGCCTGAAGGAGGGAACTTCGTCGCCTGGGAAGTGACCAAATGAAGCTGAATTTGGAGATGCAGGTATGCTGAAGAGAAGAGTACAGTTTTCTGTAGGGGATGGACTGGACATAGATGTTGCAGTAATTCAGGTCACGACTACAGTCCTGTCCCTCCCTTACACAGGAGGGGCAGTGTATAAAGAGACATTTTGTGTGCAAAGTGTGGTTGGAAAAGTGAAGGAGCAGGTAGGAAACAAGCAGAAACTCCTGTAACAGGATTTTGCATATAAGCAGAAGTTGAGACTCAGGAATCACTGCACCATTCTTATAGCTGCATGACTATACTGGAAAGTAGCTGTGATTGCTCCATTGGAATTGAATCTCTGTTAAACTCTTGTTTATCTGGATGTACCTGTGTATTCATGCAACAAGTAAAGTTTATCAGTAGCCTCTCTGGCTGCCCTGTTTTCTGGAATATTTGGAGTGCACCACATTACATCAAACTACAAGGAAACAAGTTAATTAATTGCACCCTGGCATCAGGAACTTTGTTTTCTTTTATTTTTGTTCTTGCCATAATGAAGTGATACCATCTGCACACCATATGATGGGTGACCTATGGCATTGTAGTGTATAATGGCATTACACTTGCACCTCAAGCAAAAATTTGCCAGCCAGATCCTAAATATATCTGCTACAATAGAAAGAATGCATCATCTGAAAATAATTCCTTTTGCTGTAGACATAGTTTTTTCTAAACAAAATTGATGACAGCTCCAGCTAATCGCTGGGTTCAGTGGCTCATGCCATCTTCATCAACAGAGCCACTGAAACTAGTAAATGGCTACAGTTGTCACATGCCACTGGCACTGGGGCAGGGAAAGGTGATTAACGGGTTTTATTATATTTACATAGTGCAAGTCTATGGGCAGAAAATTAAAGCAGAAAATTGACTTTAAAATAAACAGCAACAGCAAAATTACACACTTCACAACACCACTTGTGAGAGTTGTGTCATCAATAGCAGTGACTTCCATAGGAAAACATAATTTCAAGAAGGGCAAAAGCAAGATCCTTTGCCACCTTGTAATCAACAAAATTTGTCATTACTATTTGTGAATGAGGACAATTTGTTTGTTACCCTGCATAATACGCTAATGCTATATTACCAATTAGAAATAGATATTCACAATTTTAGTTTGTTCTCTTTTTTAGAATAATTTCTCCAGCCAAACCTTAAAGCATCACTCCAGCATTTTTTATTTTTTATTTCACCACTGGAAAGATGTCACTAATATAGTTTACCAGCCACTCCAGTCATTTTCTGCAGCTTATGACTTGCCAGATCACTTCGATTTTTGCTAGAGTTCACTTCTCAATGGAAGTCTAAGAGCCAGAACGAGCCTCTCATAGACAAAAGTAGCTCATGACCACTACCTCTGAGTTTCGGTTGGGCAGAAGCTGCCGTCTCAAGATAGTGAATCGGCAAAAAAACAAGAGAAAGCACTACTGCAAGAATGCACACTACATCAAGATAATGAAAATACAAAATCTTTATTAGCGCATACTGACAACCAAGTGAGATTAAAATGTGGCGCCCCTGAGGCTAAGTACTGCACCTCCTCCTGAGGTGTGGTGCCCCACCATCCAGGTAAGGTGGAGGCTCCTGACCACACTTCAACACCTGCACCCCACACCACAAAGTAGTGTAGCAAAGCACCTTCGGCGGCTCCCTGCTTGGAGTGTAGCAAAGCACCCATTGGTGGCTCCCTGCTAGGAACACGAAACGTGCTGGGTGGTGGGTGGAGCTGAGTGACATTAAAGAGAGCGGGAAGAGTTTAGGTGGAGGATTGTTGTTCAGTGAGAGAGAGAAGAAGATCCCCAGAGAGAGGGATAGATGGATGGAAGTGCTGCAGCAGATCCCAGTGACCTGGATCTGCTGGCACAGGAAAGGAAGAGAGAGAGAGCGACATAGACTGAAAGCCTGATTTTCCATAGAAAGAAAGTTTAGAACGGAACGTGAGCAGTAAAAGAGAACAGAGGACGTGGGTTAGAAGAGAACCCTTCCTAGAAGTTCTAAGCGCAAGGTCGGGGCCCGGTCCCCGAGGTTGTATGGATACTAATGGTCCTGCAGCAGACACCGGAGGAATAGAAGTAGTGACCGCTTTATTCCCACACAAGACTTGGGGGCACAACTGCAACTGGATAGTGAGCCAGGACTTAGTAGCAAGGAGTCCCCGAAGCAGGCTACAGCTGTCTGCCATACAAATAGAGTTCATAAGAACATCAGACAGGAGGAACTCCAGTGTAACTCAGTACTAGGAGTACTTCATTTAAAGGCGCTATAAGAGGAGACGTTCAGAAAGGCACATGTTGGCGGAGTGTGGGAAAGGAGTATTCCATCTGGCCTGGAGGTTGACTGAGTCCCTAACCCGGAGGACACGGCACGGAAGCGGGCACCGGTTTCTACAACAGACTGTGAGTAAAGCTTTGGAACTACATGCCCTGGTGTCCTCCACTCATTCCTGCGCCACACACCTGGCACCACTACATCCCTGTGCCTATACTGCACCATTCCTGCAATGCTTATCTACACTGCCCTGGGACTACAGCTTCACCTGTGGGGAGCTATAACATCTTTGCTGCGCCATACCATCTGTCCCAGAGGATCTGCTTGCTTAACACCTCCCTTGCCGAACACCACAGTTGGCGTCACGAATCACTTATAAACTTTATTCCCAACTCAACCCCTTTTACATGGGCGCCCAGGGCCATGGACCGGGTCACCGCTGCTGTGACAATCCCCTCTGAGAGACCAGCCCGGTACCGAGTACCCCACAGCCCTGGGAGGGCGACCCAAAAACATAATTAAAAACACATGGCTTAGGCTAGTTTCACACTAGCATTTCTGTCATCTGCGCATGGCCGCCGATAAGCCCCGCCCCCTGCCGCGCCCCCTCCTGACATCACCGCCTATTATTGCACATGGCCGCATGCGATCTGCGCACCCTATCTTTAATATAGGGTGCGCTGACCGTGCGCTAGTAGGATTTTTAAGTGCGCTGCGCACTTTTGTAGGTGCGCCGGTGTGCGCCAAATACAGCATGTTGCATTTTGGCGCGCTCGACGCACCTACAAAAGTGCACAGCACACTCAAAAATCCTACTAGCGCATGCTCAGCGCACGGTCTGCGCACCCTATATCAAAGATAGGGGTGCGCTGATCGCATGCGGCCATGTGCGATAATAGGCGGTGATGTCAGGAGAGGGCGCGGCAGGGGGCAGGGATTATCGGCGGCCGTGCGCAGACGGCAGAAACGCTAGTGTGAAACTAGCCTTAACCACTCAGGTTACCCCAAATATACATAGGCCTAAAGCATGTTACACATAGTAGTGTGCGTGACCAATAGTGCCGAGAACAAAATGGCTAATACGGCTAATAAGGTATGGGTCCCTAAGCCAGGGGTCTCAATAGCCCCTTACTGTGCATGGACATGCAGTAGTGCTTTCTCTTGTTTTTTTGTGATACCTTTTTACTACTGTTTTGCACCTTCCTACATTTGTCAATATTGTTGTGCAACTGGTTTTACTTTTTTCAAGATAGTGAATCGGGACCAGAGCGGCGCTGGTAGGAGAAGACAGCAGTTGGTAAGTACTGTATATTACTAGGGGCTGTGAACTTAATTTACCACTTAAGAGCTGTGTAGGGGTTGTACTCAATCCGGTGTGATGGGAAGAAAACAGGAGGCATGTTCCTTTAAGAGTTCATGTAGGTTTATTGCTTCATAAACCCCAGAAGCACAAACAGAAAGTAAACAGCCTTTAGATCATGCAAAACAAAGTAACAATATCCATAGCAGGGCTCTGCTTCATCAGGCCTGTGGTCACACATGCTTGGTTAGAGTCCAGTATTCAGTCTTGGTCTGGAGCCAAACACACATGAGGCTTTCTCCCTTCTAACACACAGACCATGTGCCAAACAGCAACCTCCATTATATAGGCTGTAACAACACCCAGTAGCGTGGTATGTGGGTAGCCAGACCCTCCCATCTCTCATAGCTACCCACAACCCGGACCCAGGTGCACCAAACAAACCACTTAGTACTTAGTGCACTAAAGAAAATACTCCGTGTTATATAACAGAGAGCAGCAATCTCTGTGACACATACCTCCCATCAACTACGTGGCCATTAGCCTCCTTACATACCTCTCCCCTCTGCCTAAAGCCGTGGGGCTTGGCACTTTCTACTACCAGACAAGGGATTCTGGAGAGGGCATCAGCATTACCATGTAGCTTCCTTGCTCTGTGTTCCACATGAAAGTTGAAATTTTGCAAGGATAAAAACCAGCAGGTAACCCTTACAATTTTACGCTTTGTTTCCCTCAACCATCAGTGGGGCATGTTCGGATAATAATCTAAACTTACGTCCTACCAGATAGTACCGTAACGTGTCCACAGCCCACTTTATGGCCATGCACTCTTTCTCTACGGCTGAATAATTCCTCTCACATCAGGATAGCTTCCTACTCAGGGAGAGAACAGGGTGCTCCTCCATGTGTATCTCCTAGGAAAGGACTGCTCCTAAACCGACATCTGAGGCATCTGTTCGGAGTATAAACTCTTTCCAAAAGTCTGGGGCCTCCAAAATCGGTTGCTTACACAGAGACTCTTTCATCTTTCATTTTGTGAAAGGCCATCTCTGTCTCTTCAAGCCATTTAACCATTACTGATTTCGTCCCCTTATGGAGGTTAGTCAGGGGTGCGGCCATCATGACGAACTTCGGGATAAACCTCCTGTTGTATCCCATGTTTCATAGGAAGGGTCTAACTTGCTTCTTGGACAGTGGCCTCAGCCATGTTTGAATTGCCTCCACTTTACTGATTCGGGATTTGATCTTGCCTCGACCCACTACATATCCCAGGTACTTGGCTTCTTCTTACCACAAGGCACACTTCTTCAGGTTTATTGTAAACCACACCTTCCTTAGAGCATCAAACACCGCTTGGACCTTCTCCAGATGACTCTCCCAGTCCGAGCTAAAGATAACGATATTGTCCAGGTATGCAGGGGTGTCTTGCTAATGGGGAGCAATGAATCTATTTATAGGTCTCTTGAAGGTCGACAGAGCCCCCTGCAACCCAAATGGCATCGGACGTACTGGAAGCATCTGTCCGGCATGGAAAACACAGTCTTCTCCTTGGCTTCCTATGCCATGGGAATCTGCCAATATCCCATTGTCAAATTCAAGGTGGTTATATACCTTGCGGTTCCAAGTCTCTCGGTTAGCTCATCGACACATGGCATTGGGTAGGCATCGAACTTGGAGACCTCATTCAGGTTCCGACAATCGTTGCAGATCCTCTATTCACCATCGGGTTTTGGGACCAGGACAATCGAGCTCGACCATCTGCTCTTGGACTCCTCAATGACCCCGAGTTTTAGCTTGCGTTGCACCTCCTTGGAGATCACTTCTCGACAGGCCTCCAGAATCCCATAAGGCTTCATGTTTACGCGTCATGTGGCTCAATCAGAAATTCATGTTCTACGACCTTCGTGCACCCCAGCAAATCCAAGAACACATCCCTGTTCCTCTGGAGCAACTCTCGGCACTGCTGTTTCTGGGCCTTCAACATGGTCTCCGCTATGGCAACGCCTCCAACCTCACCTCATGGGTTGCTCAGCAAGCACAGAGTTTCAACCAGCTCTCTGTCTTGCCATGGCTTGATGAGATTATCATGGTAGACCTGATATGCTTTCCGTCTTCCTGGTTGATGAATCTTATAATTTACATCACCAAGCTTCTCCACCACCTCATACTGCCCTTGCCATTTCGCCAAGAACTTGCTCTCCACCGTCGGAATTAGCACAAGAACTCGGTCTCCTGGATTGAATTATCGCACTCTGGCTGACCGGATATAGACCCTGGCCTGAGCTTCTTGTGCTTGGAGGAGGTGTCCTTTTATGATGGGCATCAACTTCGCAATTCTCTGCTGCATCAGTGCCATGTGCTCAATGATGCTTTGGTGGGCCGTGACTTCGGCTTCCCAGGTTTCCTTGTCTATATCCAGGAGACCTCGCGGATGTCAGCCTTACACAAGCTCGAATGGCGAGAACCCCAAGGAGGCCTGTGGAAGCTCGCAGATGGAAAACAACAGATATGGTAAGAGACAATCCCAGTCTCTACCATCCTTTTCTATAGCTTTCCTCAGCATGCTTTTCAGTGTTTTGTTGAACCATTTGACAAGGACATCTGTCTGAGGATGGTACACTGAAGTCCTCAACTGGGAGATATGCAGGACCTTGCATAACTCCCTCATCACCTTATTCATAAATGGTGTTCCCTGGTCAGTCAGAATCTCCTTTGGTAAACCTGTGTGGGCAAAGACAAGGACCAATTCATGGGCTATACTTTTTGCAGAGGAGTTTCTCAGGGGAATTGCTTCAGGGTAGCGAGTGGCATAGTCCAGGATGACCAAAATATATTGATGCCCATGAGCATATTTCACCAGGGGACAGATCAAGTGCATAGCAATTCTCTCGAATGGCACTTCGATGATGGGCAATGGCACGAGGAGACTCCGAAAGTGAGAGGTGGGGGTGGTTAACTGACACATAGGGCAGGACCTGCAATAGTTTAATATTTCCCAGTGACAACCAGGCCAATAGAACCTCTGCACGATCTATTCCTGGGTTTTTCCACTCCCAAATGTCCCCCCAGATGTGTGAATGGGCCATGTCCAACACCTTCCGTCCAAAGGGGCCCAGAACTATTAACTGCTCCAACAACTCCTCCCTTATTTTCGTGACCCAGTACAACAACTCCCCACTCATTATAAAATAGGGAAGCCTTGTGTCAGCCCCCGGCTCCTGTGCAACCCCATTAATGACAGTGACATTGTTAAAGACTTCTTTCAGAGTTGGGTCCCTATGTTGGGCACCCCAAAATTCTCTCCGGTCCGACCCTAACTCCGTAATGTAAAACACAGGGGACACTTCCTCCTCATCCCCCACAAGGACACAAAAGAGAAACCCTTTTGCCTCTGGTAGTGGTGATACCTTATTAGGGTTAACTGGTTCTCTATTCATGCCAGCGACCTCAGAACCCTTCCCCCACAGATCCCAAAATAAACAAAAGTCCTGGCCTATAATTATAGGGTGCAACAAGTGCCGAACAATGCCGACCTCATGGGACTCAGTACCGTGGGCCGTTTCAATGTCCACTCTGGCTATAGTCCTTTGAATCACCATGTATGCACCGAACGCTGACCTTTTTCCCCGGATCAGTTTGAATGGAAGAGTGGCCCTCACAAGGGTCACTAAACTCCCAGAGTCTAACATTGCTGTTACCGCTTGACTGTTCACCTTCACGGGACACACTTGAGGCCCCTCATTGGGTGGAGAGATCACACAGCAGGCCAGATATGCATAATATGAACTACGGTGTCCCATGCTGCGGTCTATCTGCTCAGTGGTAAGGGGACAATGCGCGGTTATATGTCTTGGCCCGTGGCACTTCCAGCAAAGAGCATCACCTGTAGGGACCTTGGGCACTCCCTCCCCTGCCCCTTTGGACCTTGGACACCCCACTCCCTTTTGTGCCTCCACCCCCTGTTGGGACCCCCAGTATGGAGTGGTCTGCCTTCCCAAGGAACCTTCAATCCCCTGGTATTTCTTGACAAGTTCGACCAGTTCATTGGCATTCCAGGGATCACCCTGGGCAACCCAAGTCTGTATGGCCATTTGCAGGGAGTTCACAAACTGTTCCATGCATGAACACCCATTCTACCATCTGCGCAGTCGTGGAGGACTCTGGTTGCAGCCACTTCTGGACCAGGTTAAACAGGTCGAACATTTGGGAGCGAGGTGGTTTGTCCCAGTGATATGCCAAGCGGTGAACCCGCTGTGCCTTGATAGTCATTGTCATCCCCAAGCGAGCGAGAATCTAAGTTTTTAGCTTGTCATACTCTTTGGCATCCTGCAAAGTTAAGTCAAAGTACACCATTTGGGGTTCCCCATCAAGAATGGCGCCATTACCTCTGCTCACAGCTCTGGCAGGGGCTTCTTCATATATGTGACCCTTTCAAACACTGCCAGGAAGGCCTCAATGTTATCCCGAGGAGATTTTTTGCAAAGCCCATCTCACCGCCTTCCAGACGTGGGCGTCATCTGCCGGACTTCGGGTTGGGGCGCTCATCCTGCTATGTATGGCGGTCACCAGAAGCTGCATCTGCTGCCACTGCTCCTACTGGCTGTGCTGGATCTGCTGTAACAACAGCCTGTTGGTCTCTTGCTGCTGCGACTGGACCAGGTGTTTCAGCAGGTCCTCCATTTTGTCTGGCGATGATTGCTACAGACATAACCCAGGACATCCAGTCCTTCCTGTAAAAGTTGCATGTCTCCACTGGGAATGCTGACCGCACGTCTATCACCATTTGTAGGGGTTGTACTCACTCGGGTGCGATGGGAGGAAGACAGGAGGCACGTTCCTTTAAAAGTTTATGTTGGTTTATTGCTTCATAAACCCTAGAAGCACAAACAGAAAGTAAACAGCCTTTAGATCAGGCAAAACAAAGTAACAATGTCCATAGCTGGGCTTTGCTCCATCAGGCTTGTGGTCACACAGGCTTGGTTAGTGTCCAGTATTCAGTCTTGGTCTGAAGCCAAACACACAGGAGGCCTTCTCCCTCCCATCACACAGACCATGTGCCAAACAACAGCTTCCTTTATATAGGCTTTAGCCACACCCAGTACCGAGGTATGTGGGTAGCCGGGTAGCCAGACCCGCCAATCTCTCATAGCTACCCGCAATCCGGACCCAGGTGCACCAAACAAACCTCTTAATGCTTACGTGCACTAAAGAAAATACTCTGGGTTACATTACAGAGCGCAGCCATCTCTTTGACACATACCTCCTATCGACTATGCAGCCATTAGCCTCCTTACAGCTGAAATAACAAAATACCGGAGTGGTGCTTTAAAGAAAATCTTATAAAAGCACTAGGTTATGAAATAACCGGGTTCTAAATTTTAGTTTTATTATTGTCCGTCTTGGCTTTGAGCTCCATCCATGTGGCTGCTGCTATAGCTCGTGAGAGGAGCTTAACTAGGCTGCTTCAAGTTTTAATTTTCTAACTGCTCACATATGCTAGTAAAAATTAGAGCTTCACGTTGGCACCAATACAAATCCAAACTTCAGGCAGCTTATAATCAGGTCACTAGTAGCTGCATACAGTCTATAAAGAGATTGGCCCAATAATGGGACATTGGTCTTTTCAATAGAAGCTCAACACCATAATATTATCAGAAAATATGGAAAATGCTTCACGTCAGTAATGTCAGTTTATTAGAAAAAATATGTTTACAAACTATTGGCAAAGTGAACAGCATTTGGTAGATATTAAAAATAAATTTAAAAATGATCCAATATACAATCATGCAAATAAGCAACAAAGGTATAATATACCGTAAAGCGGCAGGCTCCCATGTAATATTGGCTAGATATCTGTGTAACTACATTTCTAGAGTTCCAGCAATGATAATATAGTTCCACAATGTAGGAATTGTCCTCAATAATTTGTTCTATATCAGTATGGAAACACTGGCATTGAGCTATAGTAAGTGCAGAACCAGGGTAGCACAAAATCTTTTTGCACTACAGTTTGACATCAGAAGAGCAATAAAAATGATGGTTTCTAGGTGCCAAAGAAATCTGTATTTGATGTCAGTGCTATGCCTCCAACTGTGGCATATAAAAGATAGCAATGACACCCCTTACTGAGATATGGTGTAAGGATTTTCAGCTTATGATTTAAAACAAGCAACGATACAGATAGGTGAGTAAAATATTTTGTTACATTTTCAAGTCTTTACTTTAATCTTTGCTTGTCACTTGTGCAGAACTAAATCTACTGTACACAGGGCATTATTCTTAGGAGACCGCTGAGTAATGACTTTATGCTAATGCTCTTTTGTTTTGTATTTGTATTCTTTTTTTTTATTCTTTCAGACTAATATTTTTTTTTTCAGCAGAACATTTAAGGCTACTCATTAAAAGACAAGTAACCACGTTCTCATGCTGCTCATATATCCTGAAAGATCTGCAAGTCCGCATGTGTATTCATCAGCAGAGTTACAGTTTTTACAGATACCTAACAGTTTAGAAACAAATGTGTGTAGTAGCACTTCTTAAATACTCTATACATTGGGTACGGAAATGTTTCACTCTTTGTCTAATTGCAGCCATTTAGTAAATACAAAAAAGTTCTTTTTTTTTTTTCATTAATGTACACTCTGCACCCCATGTTGAATGTTTAGCGATCAGGTTAATCCTTTTTTTTATTGATAGATCGGGCGATTCTGAATGCGGCGATACCAAATATGTGTATGTTTGATTTTTTTTATTGTTTTATTTTGAATGGGGCAAAAGGGGGGTGATTTGAACTTTTGTATTTTTTAAATATTTTTAAAAACTTTTTTTTTTACTTTTGGCATGCTTCAATAGCCAAAAAAGAAGGAAAGACACTGCGCTAAAGCTAAATTTCAAAAGGATTGCCCATAACGTTGACTACAATACCAAAAAGCTACTCAAAAAGCTAAAGCGTTCCCTTGAAGAGTCTTCAATGCTTCAATAGCCTCCATGGGATGCTAGAAGATGCCATAGCCTGATTGGCTCTGCTACATAGAGGCGATGCTCAAATCACCTCTATGTAGCGGAATGACAGCATTGCTATGAGCGCCGACCAAAGGGTGGCGCTCATAGCAATCCGGCATCAACAACCATAGAGGTCTCAAGGAGACCTCTGATTGTTATGCCGATGCACTGATAACCCCCGATCACGTGACGGGGGTCAGCGGTGCTTGTATTTCCGGCCCGATGGCCGGAAGCGCTTGTTAAATGCTGCTGTCAGAGTTTGACAGCAGCATTTAACTAGTTAATAACCACAGGAGGATCACAATTCTGCATATGGCTATTGCAGGTACATGTTAGCTGTTGAAAACAGCTGACATGTTCCAGCTCTGAGGTGGGCTCGCCACCGGAGCCCACTTCAAAGGGGGAGATGCGACGTGTGCTAGTACGGCGCATGTTGCAAAGGGATTAAAAAGGTTGATTTTAGCTACTGTAAGTGTTTTATTTGAATACCTATTTCATTATTAAACTGTATATGAACATGGTTGATCATACTTACATCATGACACAGTAATCAAAACATGGATTTACAACATGCAATCTAAAGAATTGAATAATTTGAAAAGAAAAGCATAGCTTACATGCTACATAACTGTAAGTATGTACTGTATATTCACAGCTCAGTGTCCTATCTCACAGAATTTAAAGAACAGTGAAACCTCCACCCTTTTGAATAGTTAGATGAAGTACACAGGAAAACAAATACATTTTGCAGGCAGAAAAAAATAGTTAATGTTATCGGGTCATATTGACCTGAACAGTGCAAGTGTAACAATCAGCGTGTAGCAAAAAGTAAACAAAAAAAAACAAAAACAACACTCATAGTAAGAACCCCTCAAATGAGGAAAAGTCAATTAATCACAAGTTTCAGATACGCATAAAAAAAATCTGCATGGTCTCAATTTTCATTTCGGGTCATATTGACCCGAACAGAACAGCAGGGTTATTCATAAAAACTGAAATATCACATGGTCATAATTATTCAGACCCTTTGCTCAGAGACTCATATTTAAGTCACATGCTGTTCATTTCCTTGTGATCTTCCTTGTGATGGTTTTACTCCTTCATTGGAGTCCAGCTGTGTTTAATTAAACCGATAGGACTTCATTTGTAAAAGCACACACCTGTCTATATAAGACCTCACAGCTCACAGTGCATGTCAGACAAAATGACAATCATGAGGTCAAAGGAACTGGCCAAGAAGCTCAGAGACAGAATTGTGGAAAGGCACAGATCTGGCCAAGGTTACAAAAGAGTTTCTGCAGTAATCAAGGTTCCTAAGAGCACAGTGGCCTCCATAATCCTTAAATGGAAGAAGTTTGGGAACAGCAGTCTTCTTAGACCTGGCCGTCCAGCCAAACTGAGTAATTGTGGGAGAAGAGCCTTGGTGATAGAGGTAAAGAAGAACCCCAAGATCACTGTTGCTGAGCTCCACAGATGCAGTAGGATGATGGGAGAAAGTTCCAAAAAGTCAACTGCAAAGTCAGCTCCACCAGTCGGGCCTTAATGGCAGACTGGCCTGATGGAAGCCTCTCCTCAGTGCAAGACATGTGAAAACCTGCATAGAATTTGCTAAAAAACACATGAAGGACTCCCAGACTATGAGAAATTTGGTGATAATTCTAAGCTTTGTGTATGGAGAAAACCAGGCACTGCTCATCACCTGCCCAATACAATCCCAACAGTGAAACATGATGGTGGCAGCATCATGCTATGAGAGTGTTTAAATTTTGTTGCAGTGTGTTAGCAAAGTTATTGACATCAGTTTGCTGTTAAAAATAGTTACCTACAGGCCAGCTATTTAAAACTGGTTTGTCCGCCACAAGGATCACATAAACGTGCGTTTAAAATTCTGCCATTTCTGGCCTCCATTTAAATTTTTTTGCAGTGTGTTAGCAAAGTTATTGACACCAGTCTGCTGTTAAAAATAGTTACCTACAGGCCAGCTATTTAAAACTGTAGTTTGTCCATCACATAGACCACAGAGGCGTGCGCTCAAAATTCTGCCATTTCTGCTTCCATTTAAAACCCTGCTGTTATGTTTGGTCAAAAATGACCGGTTTTGAACTTTGATATTTTTTTTAAAATTCATTAAGCGGTTCTGAAACTTGTGGTTACTTCTATTTTCCTAATTTGAGGGTTTTTTTCTAAGGGTACTTTTTTTTTTTGGTTTAGTTTTTGCGCCACATTTTTTTTTACACTTGTACTATTCCGGTCAAAAGTGCCCGAATAGCATTTTATGCTAATTTCAGCCAATTTTTGAGTAAAACAAATGAGTTATAATTTCTTTTGAGACTATTTATTGCATCTACTATTGTTTATGAAGTAAACAGTTGCTTTAGGTGCAGATTTACACATGCTTTCAGTACAAACCATACGCATTGGCTTTCAGTACAGTTCTGTGCAATTTTTTTCTCTGTATGTTATTTACCCTGCTTTTCCTCTAAAAATAAATAAATTCAGTTGTCACCATTGTATATTGTAAAAGAAAAGAGTTTTTTTTTTATTTTCCTTGTGTTGGTTCTCTGTGCAAAGCAGACCTGAAAAGCTAATGAGTCATGTCTGCCAAATGTTTGTTTTCTTCTCTGCTATCTCAGCATTCCAGGGGGTGGTGTCTGGTGTCTCTTTTCTTATCTTATCAGTAAGTAAGCAGTTCAGCCAGCCATTTCAGTCTCAGTTTTGTTGGAGAGAAGATCTGGAGACATCTGAGCCTTGAATGCAAATCTGTACTGGTATGAGGCTTATAAACTTGTGTATTATTGTTGTCCTGAATGTAAACAATAGAATTATGTGAAGATTTTCTGAAAAAAAATGATTTTTTTTTATTTTTTTAAACTATTTTACTATTTTTTTCAAAATGTTTGCACGCATTTTATACTATAGTTAATTTTAGTTATAGTTATAGTTAGTTATAGTTGTTATAGTAGTTGTAGTTGTTTAAGTTAGTTAGTTAAGCTCAAATTTGTAATTTCTGTGCAGAATTCAATAAGCCCTTGTAACATTTATAAACACAAAATAAATAAAAAAATTGAGTTTTTTACGTATCTTTTTTATAATGACCAACCATGTTCACATACAGTATAATAATGCAACAGGTATTCAAAAAAATTTTTTTAAGTAGCTAAAACAGCATTTTAATAGGTCCGGTCAAAAATGACCGGAGCAGTACAAGTGTATAGTGGAAACGAACAAAACAGCAGGGTTAAATTTTGCTGCAGTGTGTTAGCAAAGTTATTGACGCCAGTTTGCTGTTAAAAATAGTTACCTACAGGTCAGCTACTTTAAACTGTGGTTTTCTGTCACACAGATCACATATAAGTTCGCTCCAAATTCAGCCATTTGTAGTGAACATGGAAAATATTGTCCTCCATTTAAAATTGGCAAGGCACATGGCAAGGGAAGGGGAACTGGAAGTGATGTTAATGGTGGTGGTGCATGCCGAGGCCGTGGGCAAGCTGAAATTGTGCCACAACAAACACCCACATCTTCTCACCTGAACTTCCTGTCCCAATTACTAGGATACTGCAGCACACCACCCAGAGCAGTGTCAAATGGATGTTGGTTGGATAGCAGATAATGCTTCCAGTCACTTACCATCACCACCACCACCCTGTCTTCCACACAGTCAAGTCTCAGTAGCCGTGAGTCTGGACCACATATTCCTCACCCTGATCCTCTTTACTCCCACCATGCTGAGTGCCCTGAGACAACTGATCCCCCACTTGGACACTCCGAACAGCTGTTCACTTTTCCATTTATAGATTCGAGCCTCTCGCCTGGTCCACTTAAAGCGGGGCAAGAGGAGATCGCATGTAGCGATGCCCAAATATTTGAGCAGCCACCGTCACACGAAGGCGATGGTGAGAAAGTGTCACAAGAGGTGGAGGTGGACAATGATGAGACACAATTGCTAGAAAGTCAGAAGGAGGACCAGGGTGCATAAGTGGAAGACAAGGTGGTAGATGATATAGTAACTGACCCAACCTGGCAGGAGGACATGCAGAGCGAGGACATCAGCACACTGGGGGAGGGAGGCATAGCACCCCAACAGGCAGGAAAAAGTAGTGTGGTGACCACAGACAGAAGGCAGGCAGCCACTCACGTAACACCAACACAAAGGAAGTTGCCAGTACAATTATTATCTACTGATAACCCCAAAAAGGCCATTTGCACCACCTGCCAGTCCAACATCAGAAGGGGTAGCAAAAGTACCAGCCTGACCACCACCAGCATGATCAGGCACATGGCAGCAAAGCACCCGACTTCTGTCTGCGGGTGACACCACTGCTTCTTCTGCTGTTGTGCATGCAAACCAATCCCCTGTCCATGGTGCATGCAATGATACCTCCTGCGCTGCACCTGTCATTGCACACATTCAACTAGCACCATCAGCAAGCACGTCCACGTCCTTGTCCCAGCGCAGCTTTCAATTGTCCATACCCCAGTCCTTGGAATGCAAGTGCAAATACACAGTCGACGCCTGACAAGTCAAACTTCTAGATTCCCACATTTTGCGACTGCTTGCGCTCGAAATGTTGCCTTTTAGGCTCATGGAGATGGAAGCTTTCCACAACCTGATGGCAGCTGTCGTCCTTTGGTATTTGGTCCCGTGCCGCCACTATTTCTCCCGATGTGCCGTTTCCACATTACACAACCACATGTCCCATAAAATTAGCCATGCCCTCAACAATCCAGCTACTCTGAAAGTCCACCTAACCACGGACACGTGGACAAGTGCTTGTGGGCAGGGATGGTAAATCTCACTGACAGCACACTAGGTTAGCTTAGTGAAAGTCGGGACTCAGGCGGAACTTGGGATGGAACATATCCTCCCAGTGGATGGCCATGGAACAAGGAGGTGGAATAAGATTCTGCAGGTGAACAACTGGCTACGTCGATGGTGCCGTCAGCAACGATTTGGATTTATGGATCACGGAGTGAATTACCTTTACGATGGACTACTTGCTAGAGATGGAGTGCACCTTACGAAGACTGGAAAACATGTATTTGGAAGTCTCCTTGCTACACTTGTAAGGAGAGCTTTAAACTAGGACAACATGGGAAGGGAAGCAAAAGACCAGAAAAAGCCATACACCTGACAAATGCTATTGAGAACTCTGCTATTAGAAGTGGAAAGGAAGAACAAAGACAAAAGAATCTAAAAAATAAAAATATTGGAGGAAGAGAAACCAATCACAAACTAAAATGTTTCTATACTAATGCACAAAGCATGGGCAACAAACTAGGAGAATTGGAACTACTAACACAGGAAAAGAAATATGATGTCATCACTGAAACTTGGTGGGACAATACACATGATTGGAATACAAGGCTAGAAGGATACAACTTATTTGCAAGAAACAGACTTGATAAACGAGGAGGAGGTGTCGCATTGTTTGTTAGAAACGTGTATATCTGCACAGCGATTGAAGCTTCAGAGACTGGGAGTTCTGTGGAAACTGTTTGGGTAAGAATACAAGGACAGAACAATGGAAAGGACACCATTGTAGGCATTTACTACAGGCCGCCTGTGCAAGCTGAAGATATGAATGAACTCTTTATGCATCAAATGGCCTAGTTCTCCAAAAAATATGACATAGTTGTCATGGGAGATTTCAACTATCCAGACATTTGTTGGGAATCTCTCTCAGGCAAAACTAACAGGTCAAGGAAATTCTTATCGTCTCTTGCTGACAACTTTATCTTCCAAAAGGTAGGGGAGAAAACAAGGGGAGCTGCTACCTTGGATCTAATCCTTATAAACAGGGAGGAAATGGTTGAGGAGGTAAAAGTGGCTGGGACCCTAGGGTTAGCGACCATGCTATTTTGGAATTTTGGATAACTAGAGGAGGAAGACCTGTGAAGACTCAGACGTCAAGGTTAGATTTCAGAAAGGCAAATTTTAAGGGATTCAAAAAGAGAATTGGAGGGATCCAATGGCTGGATATTCTTAAAGACAAAAATGTCCAGGAAGGATGGAGGAAAGATGTATATCTTTGTACCGTGTTAGCCAGTAGATAGAAAAATATTCAGGATTGAGAGTCCTCAGTAGTTGATACCTTTTAATGGCTAACTGAAAAGATGGTAATACATTGCAAGCTTTCGAGACTACTCAGGTCTCTTCATCAGGCTAGACTAATACAAAATCTGAAGTCACATATTTATGCACAATACAGCCTAGAAAAAATGCAATAGATAAGACAAGTGACGTGAAGCAGAACTATCAATATGGGAGAGGGAGAAACATAAATATAAACATTGGACCAGTTCATAGATAAGGAGTCTGGATGTTTTATGGTCCTCTGATTGGGGTCTAGTTCTGTGTTGCCCTGCAAGGTTTTAAAAGGAAATTCCTTAATTGATGTAAAAAGACATAAATCCATGCGACACATTCATTCCAGCACTGAGAGTGTCAAAGTTCGTCATAAATTTGTACTCCCAAACTCGTCTCTCTATCTGAGATGTGAAGTTACCTTTCAATACCAGTAATTTCATATCCATGCTGCTGTGATCAGGGATACAGAAATGTTTTGCCACAGGTAGATCCATTCTTTTTTCTCTTATTGTGTGACGATGAGCATTCATCCTTGTTCTAAGCTTTTGCCCTGTCTCCCCCACATACAGACCCCCAGTTGGACATTTAGTACAAATAATTAAGTACACCACATTAGATGTAATGCAGGTGAAAGTACCTGGGATCTTGTAGTCCTGATGTGAGTTGGGGATCTTTATCTTGTCCGTGGTCATTATAAATGGACAGGTTTTACATTTTTTCTGGTTGCAAGGAAAGGTTCCTGCAGCTGTTGGAGAGGACAGGGAGCTTCTGACAATGATGCTTCTTAAATTTGGGGGCTGCCTAAAACACAGCAGTGGGGGGTCTGGAAAAATTGATTTTAATCGGGCATCTTTTTGTAGTAAAGGTTGTAATTTCCGTGCAGCTCCCCTTAGCACCTCCAGATTTGGGTTGTAGGTGACTACTAGAGGCACTCGGTTATTTTCTTCTTTAGCTTTGTAATGTAGCAGGTGATTCCTTGACAATCTGGTGGCTCTTGTAATTTGGTTTTCAATTGTCAGGAAGGATGGGAAATCTTGAAAAATGAAATTCTCAAAGCACAATTGCTAACAATTCCGAAAAGAGGGAAGAATAGGAAGCATTTAAGGAAGCCAGGATGGATCAGCACAGAACTTAAGCACAAGCTAAAAAGGAAGAAAAAAATGTTTATAAAATGGAAAGAGGGAGGCATATCTAAAGAAGAATATAATGCTGTCTGCAGAACCTGCAGGGCACAAATCAGATTACTAAAGCTGACAATGAATTGAGGCTTGCAAGAGATGTCAAAAGCAATAATAAAGGATTTTGGGGATATGTCAAAAGTAAAAGAAAAGTCAAAGATGCTATATGATTTTTACAGGATGAAAATGATGAACTGGTAAGACAGGATGTTGAGAAGGCCGAACTTTTAAATTCCTATTTTGCATCTGCTTTCTCTCAGAAAGGAAATGTAACATCAACTGTTCTTCACTGTCCTATTAAGGGAATAGAAGAATCCAGGATATCTATAAACAGAAAGATAGTGAGGAAACACTTAGCTAACCTAAATGAATTCAAGTCTCCAGGTCCAGATGAATTACACCCCAGAGTACTGAAGGAGATAGCAGAAGAAATTTTTGAACCCCTCTCCATAATCTTTGAAAATTCTTGGAGAACAGGAGAAGTCCCAGAAGACTGGAGAAGAGCAAATGTTGTTCCTATCTTCAAAAAGGGGAAGAAGGTGGACCCAGGCAACTATAGGCCGGTGAGTCTGACTTCTATACCAGGAAAGATCTTTGAACAAATTATTAAACAACATGTATGTCAGTACCTGGATAAGAATGAAGTGATTAAACAGAGTCAGCATGGGTTTGTAACTAATAAGTCATGTCAAACTAACTTAATTTCCTTCTATGATGCAATAACTGATTGGGTGGATCAAGGAAATGCTGTAGATATAGTATATCTTGACTTCAGCAAAGCATTTGACAAAGTATCTCATACAATCCTTATTGAAAAAATGACTAAGTATGGAATGGACAAGGCAACTGTTAGGTGGATTCATAACTGGCTTAGTGATCGGACCCAAAGAGTGGTCGTAAATGGCTGCACATCCAGTTGGAAGAATGTCTCAAGTGGGGTACCATAGCGCTCTGTCCTGGGCCCTGTATTGCTCAACATCTTTATCAACGATTTAGATGAAGGAATTGAGGGTAAACTGATTAAATTTGCTGATGACACAAAGCTAGGAGGAATAGCTAATACTAGAGAAGAGAGAGAGAGAGGATTCAAAAAGATATAAATAAACTAGAGAAGTGGGCAGCAACTAACAGAATGGTTTTTAACAGGGAAAAATGCAAAGTACTACATCTGGGCAATAAAAATGAAAAAAGCATATACAGAATGGGAGGAATAGGGCTAAGCAACAGCACATGTGAAAAAGACTTGGGTATACTAATAGATCACAGACTGAATATGAGTCAACAGTGTGATGCAGCAGCAAAAAAGGCAAATGCAATTCTAGGATGTATTAACAGAAGCATACAGTCTAGATCACGTGAAGTCATTATTTCCCTCTACTCCTCTTTGGTCAGACCTCATCTGGAATATTGTGTCCAGTTTTGGGCACCACATTTTAAAAAAGACATCAACAAACTAGAGAAAGTTCAGAAAAGAGCAACCAGAATGGTGACCGGTCTGCAAACCCTGTCTTATGAGGAAAGGTTGCAGGATTTGGGATTGTTTAGTTTGCAAAAGAGAAGACTGAGAGGAGACTTAATAGCTGTCTACAAATATCTAAAGGGCTGTCACATTGTAGAAGGATCAACTTTATTCTCATTTGCACAAGGAAAGACTAGAAGCAATGGGATGAAACTGAATGGGAGGAGACACAGATTAGATATTAGAAAAAACTTTTTGACATTTAGAGTGATCAATGAGTGGAACAGGCTGCCACGAGAAGTGGTGAGTTCTCCTTCAATGGAAGTCTTCAAACAGAGGCTGGACAGACATCTGACTGGAATGGTTTAGCGAATCCTGCTTTGAGCAGGGGGTTGGACCAGATGGCCCAGGAGGTCCCTTCCAACTCTACGATTCTATGATTCTATTATTCTATATCCTCCCGATGATGAGGATTGCAGGCCCTAGGTCAATCTGGGTTGCCCCCACAGTCTACAGCTCCTGCACCTCCTCCTCATCTTCAACCTCCATCTTCGGAATGACCTCATCAGTCACAAGTTGGAAGCACTGCAGCACTGCCTCAGTCAAGCGGCAACAGGCTGTACTGAAGCTTATATGCTTAGGTGACAAACCGCACAATGCTGAAGGGTTGTGGACAGCTCTGAAAGAACAGGCAGATCTGTGGCTGACACCACTGAACCTACAGCCAGTCATGGTCATATGTGACAATAGCCGGAACCTGGTGGTGAGGGAAGCTCACACACGTACCATGCCTGGCCCATGTGCTTAACCTCCTGGTTCAGTGGTTTCTCAAAACCTACCCAGAGGTGCCAGATCTGCTTGTCAAAGTACGTCACCTGTGTGCCCATTTTAGAAATTCAGCAAAAGCTTACTCCACCTTTGACGTGCTTCAGCAGCGTTTGCAGCTTCCAGTTCACCAACTGGTGTGTGATGTCCCCACGCTTTGGAACTCAACTTTGCAGCTGTTGGGAAGGATTTATGAGCAGAAGAGGGCAGTTGTTGACTACCAGCATCAACAAGGCCATCGGTATTCAGTTCTAACTCCACACATAAATCTTCATGAGTGGACATGGATGTTAGACATATGTACCATCCTTCAAAAATTTGAGGACTCCACCAAGATGGTGAGTGGCGATGATGCCATAATTAGTGTCACCATCCCACTTCCCTGTGTTCTGAAATGCTCTCTGCTCACAATCAAGGAGGATGCATTTCAGGTAGAGCATGATGAGATGGAGCAAGGAACCATACAGGGTGATTACACACAGCCCAACCTCATCTCATCCCAACATGGATTGGGTGACAATGAGGAAGAGAAGGAGGAGGAGGAAGAACATGAGTTAGTTTCATGAGCCATAGACGGTACTACCTGCACAACTGTACACCTGTCGTATGTTCAGAGTGGATGGCCTGAGGACAGGGAGTAGTAGGAGGAGAGCATGGTCAGTCATTCTCTTGGTGAGGACACAGAAGTCTTGCCTGTTAGCAGTCTGGCACCCATGGCTGACTTTATGTTACACTGCCTTTCCTGTGACCCTCATGTTCTCAAAATTTTGGGTGACAGTCTTTACTGGTTGGTGACAGTTCATGTCACAAGGAGAACTTTCTACCTCTTACTCCTGTTGCGGAGAGGTCTACTAAAAGGGGGCAGTGCCCTCATTGCGGAATTATTGAAAAAATTCCCATCTGAAAACACTGGAGGCAGAGGTCACAGTTCGTTGGACAACCAAGGAGTACAGGCGAGAGACACAACTCCAATCCAGCAGAGGCAGGGGAACACTGTCAAAGTTCTGGGAGAGTTTTCCAAGCTGGACATGTGGCATAAACTGGTTCTCCACTCCTTGGAGGTCCTGGCCTGCCCTGCCTATAGCGTTTTATCAGAGCGGGTTTTTAGTGCCGCTGGTGGAATTATAACTGATAAGCATATCTGCCTGTCAACTGAAAATGCTGCCAGGCTTACTCTTATAAAAATGAACAAGGGCTGGATTGGGCCAGACTTCTCATAACCACCGAATGATAGTAGCATAGCATAAACTCGAATCCAGTGACTTTTTTGGGAGGTCTATTCCCATGCACCTCTTCACACCCACACATGGGTATACGCTACCTGATTTTGGCTATTTGCTGTTGTCTTCCTCCTTCTCCTCATCCTCATCCTCCACCACCATATCACAAGGGTGACTGTGGTCGGTGATGCAACACCCACTTAATTTTTTTTAAAGGGTGTTTATGATGCCCGTAAAAAAAATTGTTATTCAGTATGTTCATGTATATCCCCAGGGGTAAATGTCAGCCCATACACTTAGTGCATGGTCATTACAAGTATAGGAGACCCGCTGCTTTCTAATGGCAACATGTTTTTATGAGGCCCTCCTCCACGTTTCTTCAAAAGGACATCAGAGTGCCTCCAAATTTTTGGCAGCCCTTGCATTCACTGCATAGGCAAACAGTATGGGAGACCCACTTCCTAATAATGGGAACATTTTTTCATGAGGCCCTCCTTTACGTCTTTTCAAAGGGACATCGGTGTACCTCCAAATTTTTGCAGCCCTTGCATTCACTGCATAGGCAAACACTGTGGGAGACCCACTTCCTAATAATGGGACCATTGTTTTCAGGAGGCCCTTCTCTACGTCTCTTCATAGGGGCATTGGAGTGCATCCAAATTTTTGGCATCCCTTGCATTCACTGCATAGGCAAACACTATGGGAAACCCACTTCCTAATAATCGGAACATTTTTTCATGAGGCCTTCCTCTATGTCTCTTCAAAGGGGCATTGGAATGCCTACAAATTTTTGGCAGCCCTTGCATAGCCGGCTAATGGCTCTCTAAGAATAGTGAAGGCCGAATGCTGGCCCTTTAAGAATAGTAAAAACCATCTGATGGCCCTATAAAAATAGGCTTTGTGACTTTCAGAGTCCCTCCTTCATAAATGAAGCAGGATGTGTCAGATGATGTGTCACACACCACATAGCAAGATAAGGTTGTAAAATTTTAAAATGACTTTTCCCAGTGAATGCATTTGTCTTGGTTGAAAGCAATGCTAAAGTTCAAAAACGCTACGTGTGAGCATAGCCAAAGGTGTGGAGTAGCATTTTGTTTTTGGTTATTTATTGTGCCTTATATACAAGTCATTACCATTGAAAGGATGTTCCTTAACATATTTCCCAGGAAAATCCACTTTGGATTTGTTTTTGTATGTTTTATTGTGAGTGTGTAAAAGTGGCGTAAGACTCTGACAACATTGTTCACAGCAGTGACCTGGGAGTCAGAAATGCTTCCAGGGGTCTTCCCCATGCTGCTTCCATGCTGTCATTTGAGCACTGTTCCCATCGATTTCCACATTTTCTAGTCCCTCTGCAGATCGCCATGGGGGGAGGGGTGCCGGAAAAATGCTCGAGTTTCCCATAGACTTACATTGGGCTCGTTGTTCAGGTCGAGCACCCGAGCATTCCAATTTGCTCGACCCGAACAACGAGCACCCGAGCATTTTAGTGCTCGCCCATCACTAGTATAAGATAGTATGATGGTATGACATAATCAGCTGCCAAAATGAGAAGGAAACTGAATTGCAGCACAAATTAGCAGTGGACACATAGAAGCACCAAAGATAATATAATAATTTTTATGCTTAAATAACACTTTGCAATAGCTATTAACAGCATTTCTAGACATACTGTAGCATGATCTTATTGAAGAGATAGCACATTTAAAGGAGATATCCAAGACCTTAAATTAAAAATGCATGTAGTTGCTTACAGAGTTATCTACCTGCCTGTTGTACTCCGTGTCGGTCATTGTCCGCTCCTGCCAGAAATTTAGCTGCTCCCTCTCAACAGAGCAGCGTTTTTTCTTCCTGTTAACAGAGCAGAACTACTGGCAGCATGCTGATTGACAGCCGGCTTCCCTTAATTAGGCCACAGATAGACAGCTGTCAATCAGCATGACACAATTAGCCCTGCCCTGTCAACAGGAAGAGAAACTGATGCTGATACTCTGTTTACGTGACATCAGTGGAAGTCTGTGTCCATTACGTGATGGCGGAGAATGGTCCCGGGAACAGCAGGCAGGTAGGTAGCAGATATACCTCTTTAAAGACAAATTCTTTAGGCTCAGTCACTGCTATTACGTATTACATCTCTGCAACATTCACTTGGAGCTGAGCTGCTATATCAGACACAACTAATAAACAAGGATGACACTGTTGTTGGAATAAAGTAGTGTTTGTTTTTTAATCCTACACAACCACTTTACAAAGCAACAGCATTTAACAGAAATCTGCTAGCAAATTTGAAATCTGACATGAGGTAGGGACAGAGACCCTGATTCCAGTAATGTTTCCCTTAGTTTACTAGGTGCACCAGTTATAATAAATTAACTTTTTTTTCTGCCTCAGTTTTAGCAGAGCTGAGATATTGAGCTCTATATAACCCACCACACATCATTGATCAGCTTTCTGTGTACAATGTATAGTAACAGAAAGCTGCTAATCAGTACTGGGTGCATGGTTGGACTAGGAGGCATGAGGCTAGTTGTCCTGTAGTGATAATTTTCCACTGATAAAACATTGATTCTATTGAAACAAAAAAACAGAGTGCAGTAAGTTACACATCACTGTAATCAGGGTCTCTCCCACTCATGGTATTCTCAGATTGCATAGCAAAAGACCTGGTGACAGATTCCCTTTAACTAGCCCTTTATAGAAGTTTTAGCAGTCAGAAACCAACTAATCAGAATGTTATAATTATTCATTTTACTTGCTTACATAGCACCTTAAATTTCCACAGCAGATTACATGCATCATCATCACTGTTCTGATTGGGGCTTATAATCTAAATTCCTTCTTAGTATATCTTTGATGGATGGGAGGAAAACCCCACAATACAGGGAGAAAACACAACCTACTTGCAGAAATTACATCTACTATGATCCAATAGATCTGAGGTCATGTGCGCAAATTGAGGATTTGCAGCAGATTTCCCTGCTGCAAAAATAAGAGTGATGGCAGGAAAAGAGTGGTGAAGTATTTGCATTTTTGCAACATTTTTGCGTGCATACCGTATTTTTCAGACTATAAGGCTACGTTCACACGTAGCGGAACTTTCGCGGAAGTTACTGCGAGAATTTCGTAATTCCATTCCGCAGGAAAATTGCATATTAAATTCCCGCGATTTTCCCGTGGAAAAACTAGCGATTTGCAAGCGTAATTAGATTGCAGAATGCTAGCGTTTTCCAAGCGATCTGGAGCATCGCTTGGATGGAGAACTGATTGACAGGTTGGTCACACTCATCAAACACAGTGTTTAACAAGTGTGACCAACTTTTTACTACTGATGCTGCCTATGCAGCATCAGTAGTAAAAGATAGGATGTAAAAAATAATTTAAAAAAATAAAAAATATTGTTATTCTCACCTTCCGGCTTCCTGCGCAGCCTTCCCGCCTCTCTCCACGATCCCGGTCCCAGTAATCCTTTGCGCGAATGACCGCGAGACGTCACGCTCCCGCGACGTCATCGCGAATGACCGCGAGACGTCGCTCCCACGAGACCGGTCATCGCGGTCATTCTCGCAAAGGATTACTGGGACCAGAAGATGCCGGGAGCGTGGAGAGAGGTGGGAAGGCTGTACGGGACACCGGAAGGTGAGAATAACAATATCTTTTATTTTAATTCTATTTTTTACAGGGATATGGTACCCACAGCCCGGAGGACAGTCTCCTTTCCTCCTGACCGTGGGTACCATCCGCAAATGTTCTGCTTACTTTTCGCATGGTGTGCACAGCCACATGCGGAAAGTAAGCAGAACAATGCATTCCTATAGGTGCGGGATCGCCACGATTCCGCTAAATTAATGAGCATGCTGCGTTTTTTACCGCAAAGTGATTCCGCCGCGGAGGAAACCGCAGCATTAGCACAGCATTGCGGAATCCCATAGGAATGCATGGGATGCTTATTTTTCGCGTTTTCGCGGCAAAATCGCACGTTTAAAAATGCCGCGAAAACGTGAAAAAACCGTGACGTGTGAACGCGGCCTTAGACACACCTTTTTTCCCCAAAATTTCGGAGTAAAATGGGACAATCCAAACTCTCAGACCGGGGTCCGCAGCATCACCCCACTCCTGCTGCAGCGTCCCTTACCCTTGTGACCCCGCTTCACTACCGCCCACACTCCCACCCTCCGCCAGTAAGCTAGCATAAATTCAGATTATAAAACAGACCCTCATTTTATTAAAAGGACTGTTTTACCTATTTTCCTCCCCAAAATTTGAGGTGCATCTTAAACTTTGTAAAATCCAGTACTTGATGCATTTTTTTCTTGGGTCTTATTCAATTCATTTAAATGGGTGAAAATTCTTAAATAATTAACATGCTGCAGATTTGAAAAAAAAAAACACTTTGAAGGTTCAATTCTGCAAATATTATTCACTTTGCTGTTACTGTAAAACACAGTATGGTGGGGCCAATTTAGTGCCCTGCACTCCTTGCATAAGTCCCTGGTATATTTCATATGTCATGTAATTTTTATACATTGTATATTGCATTGTACTTATGTTTATGTGTTGTAAAGATATGGGGATAGTGTAGGACTTAGACCAGTAGAGGGAGCACAGTAGAATAGGATAGGGATTAGTTGGACCAATAGGATTTTGTCTGGTTAGGAAGGCCTAAGAGAGAGTAGTTGGGGAGAGCTTCCTGGAGTTAGTCAGAGTGTGTGTGAGCCGGGAGCAAGGACTGGACAGTCGTGTCCAGGGGGAACGTTTAAGCAGAGGAGCTCAGCGGTCCAGGGCCTAAGAGCTGACAGTCACACATGGTGGAGGAATATCAGGGCAGCATAAAAATGGTAGCAGCTAACTTCATGAGAACAACCCTTAACATTCGAGACCTACGGCCTAGTAAATAATGGAAGAGCCATTGTTGACTTCACCTTCGGAGAGGGAAGCGGGCAGGGAACTTCTAAAGCAGATTAGTCTGACCAGTCAGGAAGCTGCAGTACTGGCGGATTCAGTGGATATTCCTGGACGAGAAAGGGACAGTGCAGGGAATGGAATGGTGATATTCTGCAAAGAATCTTGTGCTGTTTCTGTGACCAAACTGGACGAGCTGAGTGAAATTGTTTTGTTGAAGATGAACCTGGACTCTGTGTATCATTGTGTGGTGTTAAAAGAAAAGGAACCCCGGTAGTGTGGAATGGACCCTGACTTACAAGTGAGTGGACTACAATGTGTTAATGTGGAGGAGGGCCAGGGTGTGCCAGTACTGCCATCGTCAGCCACGACTACCCCCTGGCCTCTGTTTCAAACATGCAATGCAAGAACGCAATGAGTGAACCAGCTCCTTCATGATGACAGCTATCACTTTTCCATAAAAATGAGTGTCAAGCTGCAACATCATCATTACATTGATAAGAAATCTGGCTAATTTGTTTTTCTACTATTACAAGAGGTCAGTTTCATTTTATAAATGGTTATAAAAAATGAGAGGCTGTGTAAGATTTTCTTTTTTTACTATATTCTTACCACATTACTCAAATAGTTTTTTAGTGACTTTTCCTTCTATTAATATGAAATGAAACACAAGAAAATATGGAAAAATTAATTTGCATTTCCTCATTCCACATAATTTTATAGAACATTGTGTTGTTTTATTTTTGTAGCTCTCTTCATCCTATATTGATGCGTACAATATTTTAAGTTATTTATGCTTTCCTATTACAGCTATGGTTTCCCGTCTGATCATGTCAACTTTTCTTATTATATTTGGTCTCTGCATGTTGACTGAGAAGACTCAGGGGAGTTTCCTTCATTTTTTCTCGCACAGCGATGCTTGTAATATGCAGGTAATAGGACAATATTTTTATTTCAAATTATTTTGAGATGCAGGCTAGAGTATTAATATGTCCTTTAAAGAGCTGTTTAGTTATGCCTCAATTGGCTATAGAAGTCCCGCTTGTTTATGAGGTCCACATATTGCCATGTTAAACAAAAAGAATATGCCAATCCACAAACAGGGTGTTGTTATGGATTTTGGTAACTAGTCCACAACTGATCCATAAAAAAAACATGATGCAGATTTAAAATCTAGACTACATGTCCATTTATGTGTTAATTTTTTTGTGTGGATTGCATTTAATACATTTCCCCTTTAATGTGCTTTGATCCCTGAATAATTGGATCTTTCTTTCATGTGAGGTTCTGCAGATGAACAGAAACTAACATTGAATGCTTGAGATCTTTTCTCATGTATGGTCTACAACTGCAAGACAATTCTCTATTCTTACTTTGCTAAATTGCATTTTATTGTTTTTCCAGTAGGCTTCTATCGCTTTAATGTTGAATAAAAAGTAACGTAATCTTAGCTAAATATTGCTAACTCAGGTTTTTGTGTTTTAATCTACCCTTTCGAGAAAGGGTGGACCATGCAAGAAATTTTTACAACAAAGATCAGAAGGAGGTGATCTACGAAATGTAGGAGGTCTGGAAGAAGATGTTTTAAAGGTACAGAGTGTTACTTGTTTCACTCTTTTTTATCATATAGATACATTATGACAATTTCCATAGAAAAATTGTTTCATGTCTAGCAAATCTACCTGAATAATTTGGGGTGGGGAGCTTAACTTATCTTTTGGACTGCTGGTGAATCTTCTGTGTTAGGCTACGTTCCCACAATGAGCTTTTGATATTGCAGAGTTTCTGCACCCATTAAGTAAAATAGGTTAGTTGCATTTTTTCAAAAATATGCAGAGTAAAAAACTCACCAAAAACTCATCATAGAAACGTAGTCCTTAGGTATAATAACAGTTATCAGGATTGATTTAATCACTAACATGAATTAAAAATTGCCAAAACATGCACCAGTTAAGCAAAATACCGTATGTCACTACCAGAAAGCTCTGATGCCACTTAGTACATTGGAGAGGCATCAGAAAAATCTATAGAGCGTCCTTGAAAATTGACAATGAATATAATGGTCTGCCAACAAATATCCAATGGTCAGCTTTTGCCACATTCACGTGTTCAGTATTTTATCTCAGTATGTGGAAGCCAAAGCCAGGAGTGGAAAAATTGGAGGAAAAGTATATTAGAAACACGTCACCACTTCTGGATTTATCACCCACTCCTGGTTTTGGCTTACAGATACTGATGTAAAATACTGACCAAATGCTGAACGTGTGGCCTTACTATGATCCATAAGTAAGCATCATGCTTTGTTGACCATATATTATGATGTGGAGAGGCTCATTGACATGTAGCCATAGAAGAAAGTCTCAGGTTTCACGGTATAGATGGCACAGCGTAAAGTAAGGGTGTCACAACTTGAAGGCATTGCATCTGTAATTTTCTCTAAAAATTGAATCCGTTGTTAGAAAAGCACAATGCAAATGTATGTTGTTGTTGCTTTTAGTGCCTTGATGAAAGAAAGTCACTAATCATGGTAGTGACTATGCGTTTGTGCAAGTTAACCTTTGTTATTATGCAAAAAATGATGAGACTAATCAACACCCTATTTAAAAATCCTGCTGACCACATAGGAGCTGGTTGAGGGCTTACATCATTGAATTTAACCCAGAAAGAATCAAATGTGATTGTAATCCAAATCAAATGTGACATGCTTTAGAGTATATATTGGTCATATATTCAGTATACAGTATGGTCCTTGTTATTCCTTCATGCATCCATGCAAATAATGTTCATTTCCTTTATTCACAGCTAAAAGCTCCTGTTGAGATTGAAGTTAGATTGGACTCACAGCAAATAGAAAATTATCGAAACGCTGTTGAGGACATGTTTGGAGGTGAACCACAAAAGTCCTAGAATGCCAAGAAGTTGACTCTTTGTAAAAGAAAGTATATTCATAAAGCGCCGATCATTATGGCTATGCAACACGAATAAATACGCTAACATAAAATGTGCATAAAAATGCTAAAATCTTATAGATGTATTGAATAAATATAAAATTCCTCAGTTCTGTATTCTTGGCATAAAATGACTGGGACGTGTCGTGTTAATCTGTATGAAAATGTTCAGCATTACCCTGTAAGAGACTGATTCTGTTTCCATGACAATATGAATGCTTTACGATCACCGGTGTGGTGTGGCAGCATGATCAGAACATGGAGGTAAACAAAATAAATAACTCCTGCAGAAGGAGAATGGAAGCACTGCAGCTTATCCTACATTATTAAAGAATGCATGCTATTAATCTATGGCCCATCATTTTGCTACCAACATGTTAGACCTCATTTATCTAAACTGTCTGAGAGAAAACCTGGACTTGGTACCTGTTGCAACCAATCCAAGTGTAGCTTTATTTTTTATAGAGCAGCTTAACAAGTGAAAGATGAATCCTGCTCAGTTACTATAAGCAATAAAATAAGATTATCTCCTGATACAGTAGACCCAGTGTATGTTCCATTGTTTAGTTTATAAACTACCAAGACTTAGAGTCGATCCTCCATGGACGGATTCGCTCATCCCAAAATCATCTTTTTATTTCTTTCAATGGCACATATATCTTTATTTTGTTATTTTATACAAAAAATGCTAACTTTTCCTATATGAAACCCAGAGCCCTTAGAGCTGCCTATATTGCATCACCGACCCATAGGCTCCCCTTTAATGAATAACAAGTACAGACAAGTATCCAAACTATGTACAGATCAATCCAAACCAAATCCAGAGTTATCATCCTATGAAAAGCAAAGCTCATCTTAGACTAAAGTCCCTAATACACAATAGACTAAAGTCAGCCAAATCCATCAACATAGCCCAGAAGTCTAATGTGCATGTGGGCCTAGGGTCTCTCACCCAACAAAGCCAATATTTTGTTCCCCATGAGAAGTCTGGCAGCGAATCTCTCAGAGAACTACAAGCTGAATGCTCTTGTATATGGAGAAGTTAGTGGAGAACGTTATCAGTCAAAACATCTTTAAAAAGCTATTTAATGTGTATGGAGGCTTAAGGTCCTGATTCATCAAAACTGGTGTTTTGTATGCAAAAAAAGAAAATAAACTGAAGATATTGTGGTGTAGTAACTCAAAAACTCATACCTAAAATAAGATTTTATTTAATTCACTTAAAATCATTACATCAACAAATACTAAATAATGCCTACAGCAGGCAGATTTTTCAAAACAAAACAAAAAATAATGTCTGGAATGAATGACCCTGATGTGCCCTGTTTCACACCTGCATCTAAGATGTCACTGCTGTCTGAAGTTATGTATCTACTGACACGGAGTATACCATTTGCCTCCTGATGAACTTATATAATGGAAGGGAAACGCGTTGAGGCATTTTTATGGATTCCAGATAAGATAATTTTTTATTTGGTGTTTAATAGAGCATTGTGCAATAAGTCTGTATTTTCTATGGGATGGAATCTCCAGCGCTGGACTTCAGTTAAAAATTCATCATTTATTGGAAATTCTTAAAATCGGACAGAAAAAAGTATGAATAAGGACATACAGGCAGATGGGGTCTCTGGTGGTCTCCAACCAACGCGTTTCGACCTAGAAGGTCTTACTCATGGTTCACACTAGACCAATACTGACGACTACAAATAATACAAAGACTGGTAAATCACAGGTGTTGGACGAAAGAATTAATGAAAATAGGGAGTATCCCTACCAGTTAACTCTTGCAAAACACTCAGTCTAATGTGGAGCTGAAATATACATTAACCCTTTTACCATTAGTAAATGAAACAATGTAAACAAAGACTTGTTGGAAAAACAGAAAAAAAAAAAATATAAAAACTAATGAAAAGATATCATAAGAATATAATGAATGGCAAGAAAATAAAAAAAAAACAAAAAAAAAAACCTTCATTAATTGATATAATATTAATAAACAAAGTAACAATCGTAAAAATTATCAAAATAACCAGAATTAAATAGGACTAAGTAAATGTAAATATACAGAAGAAAATATCAATCTAATTGCAATATTAAATCAAGTCGTTTGTTCAGACCTAATGGTACTCTTGTATTTAATTTAAAAATCCAGAAGGATTCACGATTTAATAATTTTCTCCTGAAATCACCTCCCCTAGTAGATCTATAGACTTTCTCTATTGCTATAATTTTGAGACTATCAGTTTTACCTCCATGAACAGTTTTACAATGATAAGAAACTGCTGAGATATTATAATTGTTGCTTGCAGCTTCTGACAAATGTTTCCTAATTCTCTTTTTAAGAGGTCCTATTGTACAGCCTACATATTGTAGGTTACAAAAAACGCATTCAACAACATATATGACTCCTTCTGAATTACAATTTATGTGAGACTGAATAGGGTATGATATGCCAGTAACACTAGAAGTGAATCTGCTGGTTTTAACCACATAGTTGCAGACTTTACAGGGATGATGTCCACATTTGGAAAAGCCTTTATATGACAACCAAGTATTATTTTTAGTTCTCCTATTACTGATAAAAAGACTGGGGGATAAGATATCGCTCAAAGCAGGAGCTTTCCTGGCTATGTATCGTATCTGGGTATTGTCCAGAATTTGACCAAGTTTATTATCATTGTGTAAAATAGGTAAATATTTTTTGACAATGTCCGTTATCTTATTGAATTGTGGACTGTACATGGTACAAAAACTAACTATAGGACGGTCATGATTATTACAGGGGGCCCGTGTGCGATTCTTTTTCTTGTTACCAGTAATTCCAGTGTGTACAAGGCTCAAAGGAGATTCATTCAGCAGGGTGTGTCTATCGATCCTGCTGACAATATTATCAGCTTTCCTTAGCATCCAATTGGCATATCCTCTGTCCTTAACCCCTTCACGACCTTTGACGCCACGTAGACGTCATGAAAAGTCGTGCCAGAACGACCCATGACGCCTATGTGGCGTCATGACTTTAAAGCCCCCCTGCGGGTCAGGTGACCTAGGTCACTGAAAGGTCACCCGACCCGCAGATACAGGGGGCTTTGTTCTTCGCCACAGGGGGCGTGGCTTCGCCCCCACGTGGCTACGATCACTCTGATTGGCTGTTAAAAGTGAAACAGCCAATCAGAGCGATAGTAATATTTCATCAATGAAAATTGATGAAATATTACAATCCAGCCATGGCCGATGCTGTTGTAGCATCGGACATGGCTGGAGACACCGATTCCACCCCCCCACCGGCGATCGCCCCCCCCGCAACTGAATGACAGCGGCGATCTGCCGCCGCTGTCATCATCTGCCCCCCTCCCATTCCCTCTGCTCCCCGCCAGATTCCGATAACCCCCTCACCCCCTCTCACCTCCCCCGGCACCTTCTAAGTCCCCCTGTCGCTCCCAGTGTCCGGCGGGTCCGGTTCATGGGCGCCGCCATCTTAGAAAATGGCGGGCGCATGCGCAGTGCGCCCGCCCGAATCTGCCGGCTGCAGATTCCATTCTTTCATTTTGATCACTCTCACAGTGATCAAAATGAAAGAAAAAGTAAATAAACCCCCCGATTATCACCCCCATAGGTAGGCACAACGAATAAAATAAAGAAAATATTTTTATTTTTATTTTTCCATTAGGGTTAGGGTTAGGGTTGAAAAGAGGGTTAGGGTTAGGGTTGAAAAGAGGATTAGGGTTAGGGTTGGAAAGAGGGTTAGGGTTAGGGTTGAAAAGAGGGTTAGGGTTGGAAAGAGGGTTAGGGTTAGGGTTGGAAAGAGGGTTAGGGTTAGGGCTGGAAAGAGGGTTAGGGTTGGAAAGAGGGTTAGGGTTAGGGCTGGAAAGAGGGTTAGGGTTGGAAAGAGGGTTAGGGTTAGGATTGGAAAGAGGGTTAGGGTTGGAAAGAGGGTTAGGGTTAGGATTGGAAAGAGGGTTAGGGTTGGAATTAGGGTTAGGGTTGGAATTAGGGTTAGAATTAGGGTTAGGGTTGGAATTAGGGTTAGCGTTGGAATTAGGGTTAGGCTTGTTTTTAGGGATGTGTTAGGGTTAGGGCTGTGGTTAGGGGTGTGTTGGGGTTAGGGTTGGAGTTAGAATTGAGGGGTTTCCACTGTTTAGGCACATCAGGGGGTCGCCAAACGCGACATGGTGCAACCATTGATTCCAGCCAATTTTGCGTTCAAAAAGTCAAACGGTGCTCCCTCCCTTCCAAGCCCTGACGTGTGCCCAAACAGTGGTTTACCCCAACATATGAGGTATCAGCGTACTCAGGAAAAATTGCACAACAACTTTTGGGGACTAATTTCTCGTGTTACCCTTGGGAAAATCAAAAATTGGGGGCTAAAATATTATTTTTGTGGAAAAAAATTATTTTTTCATTTTCACGTCTCTGCATTATAAACTTCTGTGAAGCACTTGGGGGTTCAAAGTGCTCGCAACACATCTTACATACGTTCCTTGGAAGGTCTAGTTTCCAAAATGGGGTCACTTGTGGGGGGTTTCCACTGTTTAGGCACATCAGGGGCTCTGCAAACATAATGACGACCGCAGACTATTCCATCAAAGTCTGCATTCCAAAACGTCACTACTTCCATTCCAAGCCTTGACGTGTGCCCAAACAATGGTTCCCCCCCACATATGGGGTACCAGCGTACTCAGGACAAACTGGACAACAACTTTTGGGGTCCAATTTCTCCTGTTACCCTTGTGAAAATAAAAAATTGCGAGCTAAAAATTCATTTTTTGAGGAAAAAAAAAGATTTTTTATTTTCATGGCTCTGCGTTACAATCTTCTTTGAAGCACTTTGGGGTTCAAGGTGCTCACTACACATCTAGATAAGTTCCTTGGGGGGTCTAGTTTCCAAAATGGGGTCACTTGTGGGGGGTTTCCACAGTTTAGGTACATCAAGGGCTCTGCAAATGTAACATGATGCCCGCAGACCATTCCATCAAAGTCTGCATACCAAAACGTCACTACTTCCCTTCCGAGCCCTGACGTGTGCCCATACAGTGGTCATCCCCCACATATGGGGTATCAGCGTACTCAGGACAAACTGGACAACAACTTTTGGGGTCCAATTTCTCCTGTTACCCTTGTGAAAAAAAATTGCGTGCTAAAATTCATTTTTTTTGAGGGAAAAAAATGATTTTTTATTTTCACGGCTCTGCATTATAAACTTTTGTGAAGCACTTGGGGGTTCAAGGTGCTCACTATGCATCTAGATAAGTTCCTTAGGGGGTCTAGTTTCCAAAATGGGGTCATTTGTGGGGGAGCTCCAAAGTTTAGGCACACAGGGGCTCTCCAAACACGACATGGTGTCCGCTAACGATTGGAGCTAATTTTCATTTCAAAAAGTCAAATGGCGCTCATTCCCTTCTGCGCCCTGCCGTGCACCCAAACAGTGCCCCCCCCCCACATATGGGGTACCAGCATACTCAGGACAATCTGGAAAACAACTTTTTTGGTTCAATTTCTCCTGTTACCCTTGTGAAAATAAAAAATAGCGTGCTAAAAAATCATTTTTGAGGAAAAAAAATGATTTTTTATTTTCACTGCTCTATGTTATAAACTTTTGTGAGGCACTTGGGGGTTCAAAGTGCTCACTACACATCTAGATAAGTTCCTTAAGGGGTCTAGTTTCCAAAATGGTGTCACTTGTGGGGGAGCTCCAATGTTTAGGCACACAGGGGATCTCCAAACGCGACATGGTGTCCGATAACGATTGGAGCTAATTTTCCATTCAAAAAGTCAAATGGCGCTCCTTCCCTTCCGGGCCCTGCCGTGCACCCAAACAGTGGTTTATGACCACATATGAGGTATCGGTGTACTCAGGAGAAATTGCCCAACAAATTTTAGGATCCATTTTATCCTGTTGCCCATGTGAAAATGAAAAAACTGACGCTAAAAGATAATTTTTGTGAAAAAAAGTACTTTTTTTTTTTTTTACGGATCAATTTGAGAAGCACCTGGGGGTTCAAAGTGATCACTATGCATCTAGATAAGTTCCTTGGGGGGTCTAATTTCCAAAATGGGGTCACTTGTGGGGGAGCTCCAGTGCTTAGGCGCACAGCGACTCTCCAAACGCGACATGGCAAGCGTTAAATATTCCAGCATATTTTCCATTCAAAAAGTCAAATGGCACTCCTTCCCTTCTGAGCCCTGCCGTGCGCCCAAACAGTGGTTTTTGACCACATATGAGGTATCGGTGTACTCAGGGGAAATTGCCCAACACATTTTAGGATCCATTTTATCCTGTTGCCCATGTGAAAATGAAAAAATTGATGCTGAAAGAAAATTTTTGTTGGAAAAATTAAAATGTCCTTTTTTTCCTTCCATGTTGCTTTAGTTCCTGTGAAACACCTAAAGGGTTAATAATCTTCTTGAATGTAGTTTTGAGTAGCTTGAGGGGTGCAGTTTTTAGAATGGTGTCACTTTTGGGTATTTTCTGCCATATAGACCCCTCAAAGTGACTTCAAATGTGAGGTGGTCCCTAAAAAAAATGGTTTTGTAAATTTTGTTGTAAAAATGAGAAATCACTGGTCAACTTTTAACCCTTATAACTTCCTAACAAAAAAATATTTTGCTTCCAAAATTGTGCTGATGTAAAGTAGACATGTGGGAAATGTTATTTAGTAACTATTTTGTGTCACATAACTCTCTAGTTTAACAGAATAAAAATTCAAAATTTGAAAATTGCGAAATTTTCAAAATTTTCGCCAAATTTCTGATTTTTTCACAAATAAACGCAAAAATTATCGATCTAAATTTACCACTAACATGAAGCCCAATATGTCACGAAAAAACAATCTCAGAATCGCTAGGATGCATTGAAGCGTTCCAGAGTTATTACCTCATAAAGGGACACTGGTCAGAATTGCAAAAAATGGCCTGGTCATTAAGGTCAAAATAGGCTGGGTCATGAAGGGGTTAAAGGGAAGGTGCCATCCAAAAAAATTTTTTTCAGCAATTGAAAAAATGTAAAGAATTAATGTTTACATTTTCTTAAAAAATATTATCGTTTGTTTTTAATTTTGCAAAATATGAAAAATAATTTTAAAAAGTTTGGCATTTCCACTTGTTAACACTAGGGGGAGCAGCTACTGAAATCTGGCACAAAAACCTATGACATCTATAGACACAGTGAGCAGCCATTTTGATGGGGCTTGCAAAGTTACTGACTGTCTTTGCATGTAAAGTCTGGATCAGAACAGGCCATCAATCAGCAGACATGTTTCCTGGATTTCTGTGGAGCAGACAAGCAGACGGTCCATCCATATGAATAAAACACAGCGCTCTTTGTACAATCCCTGGCACCGAACAGGGCGCCCCCCACAGACCAGCACACTGCTCTCCTGAAATACTCTGTGCTGCTGTCGCCCTGCTCCTTCCACCATACATCAGGCCCCTGTCCCCTCGGTTTCACACATCGCCAGGACGGGATCTGAGGAGAGGAATGGGGTCTTCGGTCACCGAGGATGGCAGGCAGCAAGGATTCTGGGAGCAGAGTGACAGCAGCACAGAGTATTTCAGGAGAGCAGTATCACACGGGATAGGATTAGATACACGGCTCAGCAGGCAGCATCACACAGGAGAGGATTAGATACACGGCTCAGCAGAAAGTATCACACAGGAGAGGATTAGATACCCGGCTCAGAATACAGTATCACACAGGATAGGATTAGATACATGGCTCAGCAGACAGTATCACACAGGAGAGGATTAGATACACGGCTCAGCAGGCAGTATCACACAGGATAGGGTTAGATACACGGCTCAGCAGGCAGTATCACACAGGAGAGGATTAGATACACGGCTCAGCAGGCAGTATCACACAGAAGAGGATTAGATGCACGGCTCAGCAGGCAGTATCACACAGAAGAGGATTAGATGCACGGCTCAGCAGGCAGTATCACACAGGAGAGGATTAGATACACGGCTCAGCAGACAGTATTACAGATATGCCCACACTGGTGAAACTTCCAGCCCCCCCCAATTATACACAAGACTATGGGCTGTATAAGTCACTGTCCTCCTCAGACAGCCATAAAAGCAAAGGTGTCAGAATACCGGAGATCACTGGGGCTGTGTGTGAGGAGGCGGAGACAGAGCAGGAGGATGCTGGAGCAGGAAGCACAGGGCTGAGCCTGGAGTAAGCAGTACAGAGGAGCATAGATGAAAGTCACCCGCACTCACCACTCTCCATCCTCCGGCTCCAGTGAGCGCTTCTCTCCTCTGCTGACCACCTTCTCCTTTTCTTCAGCCTCTCCTCACAACACAGGACCCGTTATGCCACAAGTGGTCCTGTGATAGAGGGTAAGTGGAGCTCAGCAGATAGCACTGGGCTACAGTAAAATGGTGCCCAGCCACACCTACAGCAGTGAATGGTGCAGCCCACAGGGGCGTGCCCAGTTCTCGGCTACAGAGGCTGCAATGTGCGGTCGGAAGCCGACCGCAGTCTCCTATGTGCAGGGACGGCCATATTTGCAGACTGTATGAGTCCTCCACAGATCTGCAAATCAAGATGTCAGCGCCCAGTGGCTACATGAAAACATTATTACAAACAAACCATAAATCCTGGTTAGTACAACATTTGCTGAAACAACATGTTTTGTAACTTACTATTTTTTTGCAAATTATATAAAATTGCGGCACCTTCCCTTTAAGTCTAGAGAGGGTTTTGTTTGATTCTTTGGCAAATGTTATAGGTGAGCTGCAATTTCTTTTTAACCTAATTAATTCTCCCACTGGAATGTTTTTAACCACGTGCTTGGGATGACAAGAATAAGCTTGTAAAATTGAGTTTGTATCTGTGAGTTTTCTGAAAGGAAAAACGCAGACCTTTTGGCTGTCAGGATTCACAGACAAAGTCACATCCAGATAATTAATAGAAAAATCTGACACTGTAAATGTGAATGAAAGATTAAACTCATTCATATTGATATAGCTAATGAAATCACTAATCCCTGAGATGTCTCCCTTCCAGATCAAAATCAGGTCATCTATAAAGCGACCATATAGTTGTATATTTTGTGAACTAATAGAGAAAGATTTAGTGGAGCTTGATAAAATAACAGAAATGACATATGACAATTTAACAGCACAAGAGAGAGTAGCAATGAAAGAGTTAAAAGATAATGCTGACATTTTGGTGAGACAGGCAGATAAAGGGGGTGGAGTAGTAGTGCTTAATGCTGGTCTGTATTATTCAGAAAATCTGTGCATTTTGAATGATTCTGCTACCTATTCTAAGATTTCTAGTGATCCCACGTCTAAATTTCAGTGTGATTTGTCAAAATTATTAAGTGATGGTTTAGTCACAGGGGCCATAACACAGAAAATCTACGATTATATTAATATCAAGAACCCTGTGATTCCTATTTATCATGCGTTTCCTAAAATCCACAAGGATTTGTTCCCCCCCCCCTTTTAGAACTATAATTTCGGGGATAGGGTCTTTTTCAGAGAAATTGGCAGAGTGGGTTGATCATTACCTACAACCTTTGGTCATTGATCTTCCAGGATATATCAGAGACACCAAAATGTTAATCTCTGCTTTGGATGATTATCATTGGTCACCAGAATATTCATGGATTACTTGTGATGTGGTGGGTTTATATCCGTCCATACCACACAATGTGATTATTTCTAGTCTCACATTCTTTTTGGACAAATATAGCACATATGTGATAGAAATTCAATCCTTCATTGCGGATGCAGTTTCCTTTCTTCTCTCACATAATTATTTTTCATTTCATGGAATTTTTTTCTTACAAAAACAAGGAGTAAGTATGGGGGGCAAATGTTCCCCAGCTTTAGCTAATATTACAGTAGCTGTTTGGGAAGAGAAATATATCTTATGTAACAATAATCCCTTTTCACAAAATATACAACTATATGGTCGCTTTATAGATGACCTGATTTTGATCTGGAAGGGAGACACCTCAGGGATTAGTGATTTCATTAGCTATATCAATATGAATGAGTTTAATCTTTCATTCACATTTACAGTGTCGGATTTTTCTATCAGTTATCTGGATGTGACTTTGTCTGTGAATCCTGACAGCCAAAAGGTCTGCGTTTTTCCTTTCAGAAAACTCACAGATACAAACTCAATTTTACAAGCTTATTCTTGTCATCCCAAGCACGTGGTTAAAAACATTCCAGTGGGAGAATTAATTAGGTTAAAAAGAAATTGCAGTTCACCTATAACATTTGCCAAAGAATCAAACAAAACCCTCTCTAGACTTAAGGACAGAGGATATGCCAATTGGATGCTAAGGAAAGCTAATAATATTGTCAGCAGGATCGATAGACACACCCTGCTGAATGAATCTCCTTTGAGCCTTGTACACACTGGAGTTACTGCTAACAAGAAAAAGAATCGCACACGGGCCCCCTGTAATAATCATGACCGTCCTATAGTTAGTTTTTCTACCATGTACAGTCCACAATTCAATAAGATAACGGACATTGTCAAAAAATATTTACCTATTTTACACAATGATAATAAACTTGGTCAAATTCTGGACAATACCCAGATACGATACATAGCCAGGAAAGCTCCTGCTTTGAGCGATATCTTATCCCCCAGTCTTTTTATCAGTAATAGGAGAACTAAAAATAATACTTGGTTGTCATATAAAGGCTTTTCCAAATGTGGACATCATCCCTGTAAAGTCTGCAACTATGTGGTTAAAACCAGCAGATTCACTTCTAGTGTTACTGGCATATCATACCCTATTCAGTCTCACATAAATTGTAATTCAGAAGGAGTCATATATGTTATTGAATGCGTTTTTTGTAACCTACAATATGTAGGCTGTACAATAGGACCTCTTAAAAAGAGAATTAGGAAACACTTGTCAGAAGCTACTAGAAGTAATTATAATATTTCAGCAGTTTCTTATCATTGTAAAACTGTTCATGGAGGTAAAACTGATAGTCTCAAAATTATAGCAATAGAGAAAGTCTATAGATCTACTAGGGGAGGTGATTTCAGGAGAAAATTATTAAATCGTGAATCCTTCTGGATTTTTAAATTAAATACAAGAGTACCATTAGGTCTGAACAAACGACTTGATTTAATATTGCAATTAGATTGATATTTTCTTCTGTATATTTACATTTACTTAGTCCTATTTAATTCTGGTTATTTTGATAATTTTTACGATTGTTACTTTGTTTATTAATATTATATCAATTAATGAAGGTTTTTTTTTTTTTTTTTTTTTTTATTTTCTTGCCATTCATTATATTTTTATGATATCTTTTCATTAGTTTTTATATTTTTTTTTTTCTGTTTTTCCGACAAGTCTTTGTTTACATTGTTTCATTTACTAATGGTAAAAGGGTTAATGTATATATCAGCTCCACATTAGACTGAGTGTTTTGCAAGAGTTAACTGGTAGGGATACTCCCTATTTTCATTAATTCTTTCGTCCAACACCTGTGATTTACCAGTCTTTGTATTATTTGTAGTCGTCAGTATTGGTCTAGTGTGAACCATGAGTAAGACCTTCTAGGTCGAAACGCGTTGGTTGGAGACCACCAGAGACCCCATCTGCCTGTATGTCCTTATTCATACTTTTTTCTGTCCGATTTTAAGAATTTCCAATAAATGATGAATTTTTAACTGAAGTCCAGCGCTGAAGATTCCATCCTTTATTTTGCTTCAGTCAACGCCCCTGATCAAGGTGACTCCGTGCGCAGGAGGATTATGGATCGTAACTGAGACTGGTGAGCTGACCTCCCCTTATTTTCCCTATCCTTCTACAACTGTATTTTCTATGGGGAATCTTTACATGAGAAGTACTATTTAAGGGTATTATCAGTAATGGTTATCCAGACAAGAACTGTTTTGTCTTTGTTCTCTAACTCATATTGGAAGTATCCAAAACATGTTGTGACAGTCAATTACTGCAGGGGTTTCTTGCTCTGGTGACCCTTATCTGTGTTTTGCTTTTGCAATCATGTGCATTCCCATATCTACCTTGGCTTGGATAGGCGCCCCTAGTTCTTATATGGCACTATAGCACCCTTGGTATTTTTTGACACCATTTAATATATTTTTTTATGTAAGGATTGGGTTATTTAGATAATCTCATTGACTATTACTTTTGAGCGGTCCTTACTCCCTCTCCCTTAACCACCTTCTGCCATCATTTGTACACGTTGGGTGATAGAGAGTTGGGAGGGTCAGGTTTGAGAGAAAGAACGGGATAGCCGACCTTGAGCGGGGGCGCCATTTTGCATATTATTTTGTGCGCCAAATTCTGTGGCAAGGTAGTTACAAATGACTAGGGCTCGTGGAGAGTAGATTTAATATATACCCCACCATTGATTCCCTACAAGTTATTTTCCTATCACTTTACTACTTGTTTGGGCATCCGTTGGTTGATGAATCAGTATTTGAACGTTTTGGCTTGCAGTGGTATTGATTACATGTTTTCCTAAGGGTCTAAGTGATATTGTATAGAATACCCTCTAGGAGGGCACCCCTCTTTAGGTTCACCTTATTGTCCTTTTTTTCCCACACGCTTCTTTTCTTCCTGACGCTGTGGCATCACTTCTGAGCACTGGTTGGTTTCGTAGATTGGTTGTGATCAATGCTGTAGCCATGGTCTTCTAGTAAGGATCTTGAGAGAGCCGACGGTGAGCAGGGGCATCACATTCTGTCCAAGTTAGGGTGCCAACCTCCACAGCCAGGAAGGGATGAAACAGGGTGCATCATGGTCATTCAGGACATTTTGGTAATCTCTACCACTATTTTTTGTTTTGCTTTGAGTAATCTGCCTGCTGCAGGCATAATTTAGTATTTGTTGATGTGTTGATTTTAAATGAATTAAATAAAATCTGTTTTTAGGTATTAGTTTTCATGTCAGCTGTTTTGTATGCAAATCTCTATGATGAGTGAGATAAATTCTTAAGGCAATGTAAATCACAATTAGCTTTTTGGTGTGTTTTTTAAGCTGTTTAAAATGCAGCATTTTACAGTTCCAGCAAAGTGGATGTGATCTATAGAAATATCATGCCCAGTGTGCTTTATTTTACTTAGCGTAAATTGACTTGTGATGCGTGTTTCAAATTCACAGCATGTCAATTTCTCTTGTGGGTACTGTCATGTGCACACATCACAGCTTGTGAGGTGGGGTGTACCTGCAAGAGTTAATTTATTTCCTCTCACTCAAATCCAGCACTCAGCTTCTGTTCTAGGCTGTAAAGTGAGCATAAATCACACGCCGACACATTCAGCACACTCCGATTTCTTATTGCTGCGGCCACCCAGGGCTGCCACTAGGAATTTCAGGGCCCCCTTCTGGCAACATTTTTGGGGCCCCCTTGAGACTCCACCCAGGCTTCATGCCAACCCCACCTCCACCCCTCAAACTGTCCACTGTCCCTCCGCTCTCTCTTGCAAAAACTCCACTTCTCATCAATCATACATTAACAATTCCCATCACTAGATCACACATAAAGCCAGCAGCTTTTGTTTTGGCCAAAAGATTTTTTTAAAGCTGCTATCACGACACTGTAGACTCTTTTGGCCGGGCCCCCTACTCTACTCTAACCTATTAAAAGTTTGTTAAGATATGTTATACAACTTAGGTATATTTTTATTTATTTTTCAATTTTTAAAATATAATATCACACACAAGGGACAAATACCATCGCACCATGACCAGACACTATGTTACCACCACATAGTGACTTATAATACTATATACAAGGAACAAATACCGCCACATCATGACCAGACACCATATTACTGTAAGGGGTGAAGCACAAGAAGGACAAGAAAGGGTTTACCTCCTCTGCTCTATGCCTGCAACCATATAGCTGTGCAGTAGGTTTGCCAGGGAGAGGACTAGACCTGGAACCGACTGAATCATAGGCCTGTCAGTAGCAGTGGGGAGGAGGAAGTTATGCTGGACAGGAAGGAAGCAGGGCAGAGAGCGGGAAGACAGAGCACGCTGAGGAGAGAGCAGCTTGGGCAGCATTCAGGACAAGACGCAGTCGCACTCTGGGGAAGAGACAGAACTCCCGTTCAGAGAGCAAATACCGGGGGACTGCACAGAAAGACTGCATCTCGTGAATACGTGAAACCGGAGTCTGCAGTGAGAGTAGAGGTACTTTGTGACCCCTGTGCAGAGAGAGCAGCCCATGCAGAGACAGCGGCCCATGCAGAGACAGTGACCCATGCAGAGAGAGTGGCCTTTGCGTGAAGCCCCGGTGCCTGCAATGTTAGTGCAGAGCCCCTGATTCCTGTGGAGAGACTTAACAGTAGTGTTGGAGCGAAGGACTTGGAGCAGAGGGGACCCCGTTTGCCTCGTATTCCCTCTGGCTCACGCAGTAACCCCTGAGACCCCGGCTGGGGATTATTAAAGACCACAGAGTTCACAGAGACTGGAGACGACAAGTGCAGCTGTTGTTCGGCGCCAACGTGGGAGAAGTTCGACCCTGCAAGCAAGTCCCCTTCAGACTGATAAGTTATTTCCAAGAAATACCGTTTATGATTGTTCATACCACTTGCCTATCTGATAACCTGTTTCACTTCTCTAATACTCGCACTGTTATAAAGTATTGCCAGTGTTAATCCCTGTAAATAAACCCCCCTTTAACTGTTGGGTATGTCACCACAGAACAGACGGACCAACACCTGCACTTTGATACATTACCACCACATAGTGACCTATAACACCGCATACAAAGAACAAATACCACCACACCATGACCAGACCACATATTGCCACAACATGGTGACCAATAATACCACATACAAGGAACAAATACCACCACACCATGGCCGGACAACATATGACCACCACTTTGTGACTGTATACTACAATAATGATCAGTAATAAAAAAAAACCACAATACTAATATCACCATATGTTGTTATGATTGGGTCACGGAGGAGGAAAACAAGACCAAGCTAAGCCACAGAAAACCAGAGAGGTTGGTAACTAAGCGGATTGCAGACCCCTGATCCTATCCACACAACTAGCAGTAGCCGCGGAGCATACCTACGATGATTCTAGATGCCTCGACACAGCCGGAGAACTAAATAAGCCTAAAGCAAGAAAAGGGGAAATCTAAACTGTCCAAGAGCAGACCCCAAAGGAATAGATAGCCCCCAAACATATATTGTCGGTGAGACAAGATGAAAACACAAACGCAGGTAGGAAAATAGGCTGAGCAAAACGATGGGGCCCACACTAACTAGAAAGGACAGAAAAGGAAAGACACTGTCTGCAATCACGCAAAAAACCCTGCCAAAAAATGTCCAACACGTCTGATAGAAAAGCACTGAAGTCACTAGACTTCGCCCACTATATCAGCTCTCTGCCATATTCTGAAAGCAGAGCAAAAAGAGGCCAATCTAATAAGGGACAAAAACAAACTGGCACAAGCAGTAACATAAGGATGGAAATTCAGCACAGCCCCAGCTGGGGCTGGCTGACCACACAAAACTGAATAGACAAAACCAAATCAAATGTGAACAATAGCAAAGAACACAGCTTGAGCATGCAGGGACTGAACTGGAAACTAAGACCTCAGGAGGCAGGAAAAATCACCAGCAGGGATAGAGGGAGTTGGCTGCCTTAAATTCAGTCAAAAACTCCAGATGTCCAATCGTCCTCCTCATTATCAGGTGGCAGGCCTCTGTTAATTAGATCAGCTCCACTACCTCCTGTAACCACCAGAGGGAGCCCGGAAAATAGAACTCGCGACTCCTCTGTCAATACAACCAGCTCCACTACCTTCACCAGCAACCAGAGGTAGGCCAGAAAGTGAATTCACAACAATATGTGCTGTATACACAGGAGATCTGTACTTAGTATGCAGTGTCAGTGTAAAGGTAATACAGTAATCACTGGTGACATTGCACTCAGGACCGCTGTATATAATATACTGTGTATAGTGTCAGTGTATGGGTAACACACTGACTCACCAGTGACGTCTCTAGGTGAAGTCTTTCATCTTTATCCTGCACAAATCGCCGTCACTTCTTACAGCCAGGGCTCATTTCTGCAGGAAATAACACAGTTATCTAGAGCACCGCACGCAGAACACATTGCTTATTTTTTCCCAACTTCTACACTACACCAAATGAAGAAAAAAAGGTGACATAGTGTCACTCTGCACAGTGATAGGACCGCCCCCCATTTAAAACAGTATACTCAAAAAATAAAATACATCACTGCGGTAATAATATCCCTTAATTAGCCTCTATGGTAATAATATCCCCCATCCTGGCCCCCGTGTGTCTCATTCCTGGCTCCAGCCATATGTTCTCCCATCCTGCCTCATGAGTATCCATTCTGCCTCATCTGATCTCCCCATCCTGCCCCATCTCTCCCATGATCCTGCCGCATCTATCCCATGATACTGACCTATTTGTCACATGATCCTGCCCCATCTGTCCCATGATCCTGCCCCATCTGTATCCATCCTGCCCCATGAACCTGCATCATCTGTCTCCATCCTGCCCCATGATCCTGCACCGTCTGTCTCCATTCTGCCCCATGGTCCTGCATCATCTGTCTCCATCCTGCCCCATGAACCTGCCCCATCTGTCTCCATCCTGCCCGATCTGTCTCCATCCTGCCCCATATTCCAGCCCCAACTGTCTCCATCCCGCATCATGCCTCCATCCTGCCTCCTATGTCTCCAGTCCTTCCCCCTGTGTCTCCAATTCTGCCCCGTGTCTCCAACCCTGTGTCTCCAGTCTTGTGTCTCCAATCCTGCCCCCTGTGTCTCCAATCCTGCCCCCTGTGTCTCCAATCCTGCCCCCTGTTTCTCCATTCTGCCCCTGTGTCTCCAATCATGCTCCCTGTGTCTCCATTCTTGCCCCCGGGTCTCCAATCCTGCCTCATTTCCTTCAACTTGCCCCATGTCTCCAATCCTCCCCCTGTCTCCAATCCTGCCCCCTGCATCCATTCTGCCCCCTGTGATTCCAATCCTACCACCTGTGTCTCCAATCCTGCCCCCTGTGTCTCCAATCCTGCCCCTTGTGTCTCCAATCCTGCCCCCTGTGTCTCTAATCCTGCCCCCATGTCTCCAATCCTGCCTCCATTGTTTCCACTATGCCCCCGGTGTCTCCAATCATGCCCCCTGTGTCTCCAATCATGCTCCCTGTGTCCCCAATCCTACCCCCGTGTCTCCAATCCTTCCCCATTTCCTTCATCCTGCCCCCATGTCTCCAATCCTGCCCCTGTCTCCAATCCTGCCCCCTGTCTCTATTCTGCCCCTGCATCCATTCTGCCCCTCGGGGTTTCCAATCCTACCCCCTGTGTCTCCAATTCTGCCCCCTGTGTCTCCAATCCTGCCCCCTTTGTCTCCAATCCTGCCCCCTATGTCTCCAATCCTGCCCCCTGTGTCTCCAATCCTGCCTCCTGTGTCTCCAATCCTGCCCCTTGTGTCGTCAATCATGCCCCCATATCTTTCATCCTGCCCCCATATCTCCATTCTGCCCCCTGTCTCCATTCTGCCCCTGGCAGGATGGACACATGTCTCCATCCTGCTGGCTTGCCGCTTTCAATAAAAATTAAAAAAAAAAAAACCTTTCTCCTTACCTTGCTGATCTCCTGTGGCGAGCGATCTTCCCTACAGGCTGAAAGCGTGCACTCGCCAGCGAGTGACAATGACGTCAGATGCCAGCGACGTGCACGCTGATGTCAGCTGCCAGCCTCCGATTGGCTGGTGGCTTTATCTATTGCCTTGCAGACCCGGGCTCACACGGCAATTAAGTAACTGAATCCTGCATCTCGGACACAGGGTTTAGTTACTGCACTGGCAGAATCCTGCTGCGGGGGCAGTGGGGCCCAATGAGCAGAAGTGACAGGGCCCAATGTGGGCACCCCCTCTGCTTATCTGGCCCCATACTCCAATCAGGGCAATAATGCCCTGATGGCGGCCAGTGCCACCACTCATCAAACACAGGGGGTGATGAGTAGTGATGAGCGAATTTGTTCAGAAAACAATCGCCAAAAATAAAATTTGGCACGAATATGGCAAATTCAGATTCATGATCGGAAACCCAAGCAAAATTGTATAAAATCGGTAAAAATTGGTAACATTCGTTAAAAGTGCGGGAAAATATTTGCGTTGTCACAAAAATAGTTTCAGCACTTTAGCAATGATAATGGTGGTGTATCATGAGCATTTGGCACGTGTTTGATGAGGGGAGGGGGTTTTCACAGCCTAGAAGCATTCTTGTAAGCACAGCACAGCAGTCTTTCTTCCCTAACTTTATGTGTGCACATTGCGGCTAGCCAATCAGGGCATAGGAAACACCCACAATGTCCTGACACAACGGCTTGCCTCATTGGCTGCTGAAATCACATGTCCCTCTCCATATAAATAGCAGACATCATGTTTTAGCACCATTTTAACACTGTAACAGCGCAGAAAGGCTGCTCCTGACGTTGCCACTGTTAACAGCAAGATTTCAGCTAGTTATTTAGGTGGTTGTATATCAATCAGATTTTGTAGCTAGATTGTGCCCAGTGTGGCTGCAAAATTCACCTTCTGGATTTTTTTTGAGGGGGGGCATTACTGAAGTTCACAGACAAAGCCGAAAGGGCACATGTCCTACAAGTGTGTTGTGCACTGCCTCTATTGTGCTCAATGCACAAGTATAGCATTCTAAATAATATTTTTTCAGTAACTAAATGTGAAAAAGGCTGCTGTATCCCACATTCTAGCTACTTAGCTAGGTGGTTGTATATCAGTCAGATAGTGTAGATATCTAGTGTCCAGTGTGGCTGTTAAATATACCTTCCAGCAATTTTTTCTTTTTTTGGCCATTATGAGGTGCATACAAAAAGCCAACGTGTTGTTCACTACTTCTATTGTGATCCATGCACAAAAATAGCATTCTAATTCACATGTAGCTAGTGAAAAAAATATTAAACAGCCTTCTGTATCTCACCTTGTCATTTAGTGCTGTGGTGATATAAAACTGTCTGCAGACCTAAGGCACATTAAAAAAAGTTACCGTGTATACCGAGATTTTCAGCCCAATTTTTTTGGGTGAATGTCCACCACTCGGCTTATATGCAAGTCAGATCATAGTTACCCCCCTATCGCGTCTCTGCAGCTCCCCTGCATCTCCCACGCCTTCCTTCAGAGGTCAACTGGTACCGCTCATTAAAGTCATGAATATGCGCATATTCATGACTTTAATGAGTGGTACCACGTGACCGCTGAAGGAAGGAAGAGCTGCCGGAGACGCAGGGGGTGCAGAGACCGGGCCAGGAGGGGGTAAGTATATGATGTGGTTAGTGCGCCCTCTGCTGCCTGAACGTCACTGACAGAGGACCTGGAAAACAGAGCGGTTCGCAGCGATGGACCGGGGACAGTTGAATATTGCAGGTGCCGGGGCCTGAGTGAGCAGTGACACCGGCACCTGTCCCCCATGGCGCGCTGGTTTCCCCACCTGCTCAGGACACTGGCACCTGGCCCCCAGTGATTGAGAGGTGAGTATGTCATTTTTTTTTATTTGCAGCAGCAGCTGCAGCATATGAGGACTATTCTATGGAGCATCTTATGGGGGGCATAATCTATGGAGCATCTTATGAAGCAGCTTATGGGGGCATAATCTATGCAGCATCTTATGGAGCATCTTATGGGGGCATTATCTATGGAGCATCATATGAAGCAGCATATGGGGGCATAATCTATGGAGCATCTTATGGAGCATTATCTATGGAGCATCTTATGGGGCAAAATCTATGGAGCATCTTATGGAGCATCTTATGGGGGCATAATCTATTGAGCAACTTATTGGGCATAATCTATGGAGCATCTTATGGGGCCATAACCTTATGGAGCAGCATATGGGGCTTATTATTCTATGGAGCATCTTATTGGGCCATTATTAACCTTTGTGCAGCATTATATGAGGTGTATTTTGTATGGAGCATCTTTTGAGGCCATCATGAACTGTATGGAGCATTATATGGGGCTCCTGATTCAATATGGATATTCAAAAACATTTAACCTACTGATGTCTCAATTAATTTTACTTTTATTGGTATTTATTTTCATTTTTGAAATTCACCAGTAGCAGCTGCATTTTCCACCCTAGACTTATACGCGAGTCAATAAGTTTTCCCATTTTTTTGTGGCAAAATTAGGGGGGTCGGCTTATACTCAGGTCAGCTTATACTCCAGTAAATACGGTATATTTTTTTCTGTTGCGAAATGTGAAACAGCCTGCTGCATCCCACGTTGTCATTTTGTGGCAGTGATATGAACCTGTCTGCAGTCCTAAGATACATTTAAAAAAAAAACTTATAGTTTTTCAGTTGCAAAAAGTTAGACAACCCGCCATATCACACTTTGCCAATTGTTTGGGTTGAAATTCAGCAATAGAGGCCACAAAAAATTCTTCTGTTATTAATGTCATACAGTAAGGGACCTGGCTTTAAAAATAGTTTGTGGCATCTAGTGTGTTATAGAGGCCTGATCCATAGGAAACAAATACATTCTTTTGCTATTAACGTCATACAGTAAGGGACCTAACTTTAAAAATTGTTTGTAGCATCTAGTGTGTTATAGATGGAAGGGGAATTAGGGTTGGTGTTCAAGGTGTACGTGAGGTAAGTGATAATGTTTGTGAAACTCACTAGTGAAGCAATGTCATGTCCTAAGTAGTGATGAGCGAGCACTAAAATGCTTGGGTGCTCGTTGTTTGGGTCGAGCAAATTGTAATGCTCTGGTACTCGGACAGAACAATGAGCCCAATGTAAGTCTATGGGAGACCCGAGCATTTTTGCCGTGATCCCCCCGGGGGGTCCTTTTAAGGTCTAGAAACATCTGAAAATGATGGAAATACTGCTCAAATGACACGGGGACATCATTGATATCACCCCTGGAAGCATTCCTGACTCCTAGTTTACAGCTTTAAACATTTTTTTCCGAGATTCATGTCATTTTTCCAGTTTGCAACAAAAAACACACCAAAACGAAACCAAAATGGATTTTGCTGGGAAATATGTTAAGGTACATCCATTGCAGGTTAATGACTTGCCTGTAAGGCAAAATAATTAACCCCAGACTGAAATGTTCCTCCCCCACCTGGGCTTAGCTCAAATGCAGAGTTTTTGGAGCGTTTTTCAACTTTAACGTTGCTTTCAACAACTACAAATGCATTCAATGGGAAATGTCATTGTAACATTTAACAACCCTAGCTGGCCATGTGTAAGCGGACCCATCTTGCTTCATTTATGAAGGAGGGACTCAACGTCACAGAGCCTATTTTTACTGGTGCATCAGGTGGCATTAATCTTCTCAAAGGGCTATTATTAAACAGTGGGTCTCCTAAACTGTTGTAGCCTATGCTGTGAGTGGATGGGCTGCCAAGAATTACCACGCACCCCAACACCTCTTTCACAAGATGTCCAGGAGGGCCTCCATAAAAAAGGTAGCATTGAATGTAAGGACTGCCATGCTACCAATTCATATGCACCCCATTACACCTTTAAACCCACATACTGGATGGGCCCAGGAAAATCCACTTCACCATATCCATTTGGTACTCCCGTACTATTGTTTACACATTGCCAGCAAGGCCAGCCTTGCTGCATAGTCATATACACCCCATTACACCTTGGAACCCATATACTGGATGGGCCCAGGAAAATCCACTTAACCTTATTCATTTGGTACTCCCGTACTCTTTGTTTTACACATTGGCAGCAAGGCTAGCCTTGCTGCATAGTCATATGCGCTTCATTACACCTTGAAACCCACATACTGGATGGACCCTGTAAAATCCACATCACCATATTCCTTTTGTACTTCCATACTTTTTTTTTTAGACATTGACAGCAATGTCTTCCCTGCTGCATTCATATGCAACCCATTACGCCTTGGAACCCAAATACTGGAAGGGCCCAGGAAAATCCACTTCACCATATTCATTTGGTACTCCCGTACTCTTTTGTTTCACAGTGACAGCAATGTCTGCCCTGCGGCATAGTCATATGTACCCCATTACACCATGGTACCCACATACTGGATGGGCCCAGGAAAATCCACTTCACCATATTCATTTGGTACTCCCGTACTCTTGTTTACACATTACCAGCAAGGCCAGCATTGCTGCATAGTCATATGCACCCTATTACACCTTGGTACCCACATACTGGATGGGCCCAGGAAAATCCACTTCACCATATTCATTGGGTACTCCCTTACTCTTTGTTTTACACATTGCCAGCAAGGCCAGCCTTGCTGCATAGTCAAATGCACCCCATTATGCCTTGGAACCCACATACTGGAAGGGCCCAGGAAAATTCACTTCACCAAATTCATTTGATACTCCCTACACTTTTGTTTACACAGTGACAGCAATGTCTGCCCTGCTGCCTAGTCATATGCGTGCCATTACACTTTGAAACCCACATAATGGGTGGGCCCCGTAAAATCCATGTCACCTTTGTCATGATCTCAGGGCGGGTTTGACTCGCACACGTGGGGTTAATGTCTGGAACCAGTGCTGATGACTGGCATTTCTGGGGTTAAAGGTTGTGATCCCAGTGCAGGCTTACCTGCACACCTGGGACTATGATTGTGGCCTCTCCCTGGTTCTGGGAGAGGCTTCTTATAGCCTCAGGACGCTCCCATCCCCGTCAGTTATACTTTCGCCCTTGGCATTGTGTGGTGACCCCTGAGTGTGTTTGTGCTGTGTTCTGGTTACTTGATTCTCTGTGTACGACTCGGTCTGTTCTCTGGATATTGCTTTGGAGTCTGCTTGGTACCTTCTATGTCTGTTTGGTTTTGACTTCTGCTTGGCCCTGACTATCCGTTCTGTCACATCAATGGTAATTTACTGATATCTCTGTGTTTGACCTCCGTTTTGCCTGACTATGAGTATTTCTGTATAGTGTCCTGCCATCTCTGAAAGCAGGATGCTAAGCCCTGCCCCCTTGCAATCACATGATCGTAGGTCCTGTGACTGCTTGCTAAACTTCAGCATGCACAGGTCCTGTGTATCTGTACTTTCCGGCTGTACCTGACCCCAGGCCCCCTACAGTGCGGGTGAGTCCCTGCTTGCTGAGCAAATGAAAAATCTGAATCAGATGTTTCAGGGTTTATCTCTGGAGCAGCAAGCTCTGGCTCATTCTCAGCAGCAGGTTTCTGAGACAGTGTGGGGGGCTTTAGCTGCTGGGTCTCTGGGGGCTGACAACCATATTCCTTTTGTACTCCCGTACTCTTTTGTACACAGTGACAACAATGTCTGCCCTGCTGCAAAGTCACATGCACCCCATTATGCCTTTGAACCCACATACTGGATGGGTCCATGAAAATCCACTTCACAATATTTATTTGGTACATCCAGAAGTCGCCAATGATAGACATAAAAGGTCTAAGTTAATCTACCCAAGTGATGAATAATGGGGCTTTGGTGCAAGATTTTCAACATATCAAAGTAAATGGCATTTGCACGCCAAAAAAATTAATTACACCTCCATGAAAAGTGTTCGTTTTCTGAACAGAAACACTTGAAGATCTTTTTTTTTTCAAATGTTAGTGTATCAGATAAAGAAAATAATGTGGCATCATAGAATTGTAGAGTAGGAAGGGACCTCCTGGGCCATCTGTTCCAACCCCCTGCTCAGAGCAGGATTCTCTAAATCATCCCAGACAGATGTCTGTCCAGGCTCTGTTTGAAGACTTCTATTGAAGGAGAACTCACCTCCTCGCGTGGCAGCATGTTCCACTCTTTAATCACTCTGTCAAAAAGTTTTTTCTAATATCTAATCTGTGTCTCCTCCCATTCATTTTCATCCCATTGCTTCTAGTCTTTCCTTGTGCAAATGATAATGAAGATGATCCTTCTACAATGTGACAGCCCTTGAGATATTTGTAGACAGCTATTAAGTCTCCTCTCAGTCTTCTCTTTTGCAAGCTAAACATTCCCAAATCCTGCAACCTTTCCTCATAAGACAGAGTTTGCAGACCGGTCACCATTCTAGTCGCTCTATTCTGAACTTGCTCCAGTTTGTTGATGTCTTTTTTAAAATGTGGTGCCCAAAACTGGACACAGTATTCCAGATGAGGTCTGACCAAAGAGGAGTAGAGGCAATAATGACTTCACGTGATCTAGACTGTATGCTTCTGTTAATACATCCTAGAATTGCATTTGCTTTTTTGCTGCTGCATTACACTGTTGACTCATATTCAGTCTGTGATCTATTAGTATACCCGTCTTTTTCACATGTGCTGTTGCTTAGCCCTATTCCTCCCATTCTGTATATACTTTTTTCATTTTTATTGCCCAGATGTAGTACTTTGCATTTTTCCCTGTTAAAAACCATTCTGTTAGCTGCTGCCCACTGCTCCAGTTTATTTATATCTTTTTGAATCCTCTCTCTCTCTTCTCTAGTATTAACTATCCCTCCTAGCTTTGTGTCATCAGCAAATTTAATCAGTTTACCCTCAATTCCTTTATCTAAATCGTTGATGTTGAACAATATAGGGCCCAGGACAGAGCCCTGTGGTACCCCACTAGAGACATTCTTCCAACTGGATGTGCAGCCATTTATGACCACCTTTCTGATGGCAAAGAAAAGCATTCAGTGAACTGTGAAAACTGTAGGCAAAAATTGTACATTGAAAGATGGTGGACGGTACACAAGGCATGGTTCCAAAAGATTATTTTCAAAAGTGCGTTCTTCCCCTACCAATTACATTTCTCAATGTTCAAATAAAAAATCACATAGAAAATCACACAGAGTTAATGAGAACTGATTGCAAGGAAAAAAAATGGTAGAATCAGCATCTCTTCCACCAAAACTTGATAACACTTCAGAGTTGTGGCTGATAAAAATATCAACAATAAGTCCAAAAGTGAGTGAAACAGATTACTTTAAATCCTTGCAAGACTAAAACAAACTTGTGTATGTTTTCAGTTAAGGTTTTGAGAATAACCAACAATGCAGATGTGATTGGAGACAGGAGACTGTTATTTTTTTTTAAAAAAAAAGGCGTGTACCATGAAATCTCAAGTTGACAAACCCTTTCTTGGTTTTCAAATGGTAATGGAATCCCGACAATATGTTGAGAGCAGGATGCACTACATTGAAGGACAATCAACTTTTCCCATTTTTTAATGGTATGATGGTTCACTCTTTGCATAATTATTTAATGGATAATTTGGCTATTTTATTGCCAAGTTTTTAACACTAAAGTTCAGATACGGCTTTAAAGATGGCTAATACTTGCAATACAATGCTTTTTTATTTCAAAGTACAAAATTAAAGGAATAGTAAGATTGAATAGTATGAGTGTGTACACTGTATATTTTAATATACATAGGTTAAGTACATGTAGGGATTAAATACATCTAATGATTAAGTATATATAAAGATTAACTACATACAGTATACTTACATCATCACCAAGAGGCTTTTAAACATCATCCGTCTGGAATATCAGAGAACCCCTGGGAGATTCAATACACTGCATGGACATCCCCAATTATGCAGGTATGAACACACTGTACATGTACAGGTACCCCAGTTTATGCATCTGTCTTTGTCATGTTTCTCTGGTCTTATATAGTGGTTTACACTATGTAGTAACTCAAGTTTCACCCAGCCCTTCAAGTGGCCAGCTTTCAAAGTTAGATATAACTGAGATATCATGGAGTCACCAGACAAGGGGCCATAAACCCTTAGAATATTAAAGCCACAATGATTTAGATAAAACCACCACAGACAGAGGTTAAGTAAACCGTAAAGTTTTACAATCACAAACTACTAACATATGGAAGCTTAGAACTGCTTGTGAAGTCAATAAACAAACAGTTCTCCAGACTGTGGAAGGATCAGCATTTTCTTTCACATCTGTACATCTTTTACCAGAAATGCAGCTATGTAATTGTCTGAATGCATTCTGTATATTTCAATATTGATTCAAAAGAGCCATTTGTATATTCGCACTACACTATTAACAGCAATCATATTTATATTCAGCCATTTTTTAAAAACTTAAGCTTAACCCATAGACTACTATGGATAATCATGACAATATTCTTGACCAGTATCTATAGGTAAGTAATGTTAAAACTAGCTGCTACTATGTATTCTGGAAATAAAAGAGAGAACTGCAAAAATGTGAAGATGTTCTAAAACATAACTGTGACCATGCTCAAGATTCCATAACTGTTCCGTTCTGCTGTGTAGCAAATATTGGAGACTCAGTAGATGATCTGACATCCTTTCCAAAAATTTCTTTACAGATAAAAATAGCATATATTATTATTTCTGTTTAGTATCCTGGAAAGAAAGAAGGAACATGCAGCCTCCCTCATACAAGTTATCTCAGTCAAAAATGATTATATTACGTACTCTGCATCTACAAGCATTCAGCTATCACTTTTTGCTATTAAACACTTCCCATTTGATGCAGCCAAAGTAACGGCTTTCAAGACGAGAAAAGATATTGTGTCAAAAGATATATTTCAATTGATTTACTGAGCCAAATTAACAGGATTGCTTTATCAAAGTAATTGTAATACTATTGTAGGAACTCGAGGTTTCTGATAGCATGGGGCAATGAACAGACAGAGACAGGTTACTTTGTGCAAACAGTGTATTTTTACACAGTGATAACACCCCAAAGGATATACTGATAACACGCAATGAGAGCAGTCTCAACCTATATAGTAAGTCGGCAGAGTTCCGAAAACAGAGTCCTCACAAAAGGTGATCAAAAGGTGAGTGTGACACTCTGGAGACATGGCGCAGTTCACACTAATGGTGCAGAGAGAGTCAAATCCAGATATGTAGAAAGCGCAGGGAAGTCCAGAACAAGTTCACGAGTTGATCCCAAACGCAGCAAAACACAAGAAGGTCCAAAAGCTGATTCACCAGTTGGTCCCAGAAGTGACGTGAACACAAATGAGTCCAGAACAAGTTCACATCAGAGTATCAGGTTGATGATAGTTCCCACAGAATCTCACAGGGGAGAGGGAAGGATTGAGGCGACACACAGTTCAGAAACACAGTTCTTACCAAGGGTTAAGTTCCAAAGTCTACAGACCAATGGTAGCACGATGAGTGCAGCATTCCAAAGCAGAGAACAGAGAATGTCCCGAGCACAGTAGAAACACCCTGAGGAAACAAACAGCACAGCTGGCGGAAGCAGAAGCAAAATACTCCAGCAAGGAAGGCAGCACCTGGACCGGGTTTTATACAAATGAACAGGAAGTAGGGCACAGAGAAACAGCAACCTCCATCTTGACAAAGGGCAAAGTCATTTAGAAAAACACAGAATACTGACAGTAATATGCAGTATATTGTGTCCAATGTGACCAACCAGTCAACCAAAAACGGAGCTTTACAAGTGAGGTCTTTAAAGCCTGCACATTTTATGAAGTATTTGCAAACCAGGATGGGGTTTACACATGCGGGGGTACCTTGGTAACAAATATACTCTTGTCAACACAGACACACTTGCCCTAAATAGTACTGCCTATAACAGCACAGAAGATGTTCCCCCTGGTCATCTATTGGCTGTTAAGGAGGAGACAGTGATGAAGGCCTCAGTAACAAGTAGGCCAAATGTAAAGGACCGGGTCTCATAGACATAATTGCCCAACATTGTGCTTCTATAAACAGCACAGGCCACGTTTACCCTGGTCATGTCATTGCAGAAAAGAGGTAGACATTGAAAAGGGTTCAGTACCAAATGTGCTCAAAGTAAAGGACCGGGTCTCTAGAGTTATAATGCTCATACATGCAGTGCATGGGCTGTCAACCTGTTCCCAATGGGGGTACACATTTTTAAATACTATACTCTGGGCATCATAGACACCTTTGTCAAAAATTGAACAACCAGTAAGGAAAAAGAAACAAAGAATCTGCATCTCTTAGGCTGTGTGCCCACAATGCGATTTTTAAGAGTTTTTGCCGCGATTTTTGGCGCGAAAACGCTGCGAAAACATTTAAAAATCATGTACAGAACGCCCCCATGCATTCCTACGGCATTCCGCACATGCTGTGCTAATTCTGCGCTTTTTTCTGCGGGGAATCGCATCGCGGAAAAAATCGCAGCATGGTCATTCTTTTGTGCGGAATCGCAAAGAATTGCCGCGATTCCACACCCATAGGAATGCATGAGAATCGCTTACTTCCTGCATGTGGCTATGCCCACCATGCGGGAAGTTAAGCGTCTCATGTGCGGTTGGTACCCACGGTGTGGAGGAGAGGAGACTGTCCTCCAGGCCCTGGGTACCATACCCCTGTAAAAAAAAGAATAAAAAATCGGGGTATATTTACCTTCCGACGTCCCGCGCTGCATTCCCGGCCTAATCATTCCCAGTAATGCCTTGCGGCAAGATCCTGTGATGACGTAGTCTCGCATGACTCTAGCGGTCTCGCGAGATCGCTATAGTAACGCGAGACCAACGTCATCACAGGTCTCGCAAGGCATCGCTGGGAACACTGTGGCCCGGGATGGCAGCGCGGGACGTCGAAAGGTAAATATACCCCGATTTTTCATTTTTTTATCATTTTTAACATTTTATCTTTTACCATTGAGGCCGCATAGGCGGCCTCAATAGTAAAAACCGGGTCACACTTGTCAAACACTATGTTTGACGAGTGTGACCAACTTGTCAATCACTTTCCAAGCGATGCTTCAAATCGCTTGGAAAGTGCTTGAGAAAATCGCGGCAAAATCGCGAACAGAATCGAGGTAAAATCGCGGTGAAATCACGCTGAAAAAAACGCGCGATTTCTGGGAAGGAGTCCGGTTTTTAGTGTGCGTTTTGACACGCAACGTGGGCACATAGCCTCAAAAACAAATTTGAGAATACTTCTGAAGTTTTGCCGAAATACAACACCTAAATTGGTCAAAAAACTAGTGATACAGATTCCTTTAAATGTTAGGAAATCTGTAAAGTAATGTGCCAGAAAATTAGGGATGCTTTCATTAAAGCTCTTGAGAAGAAGCAACAATGCAGTCTGAATAACATGATTGTGAACAGGAGACAGTTAGTTTAAAAAAATCTAAAAACATTTTTAAAGTGTACCCTGAAACTTCAAGCTGTCAAAGCCTTCCTGTAATTGCAAATGGTTATGGAAACCCGACAATATGTTGAGAGCTGTATGCAATATATTCTTGGACGACAAACATTTCGTAATTTTTTATGGTATGATGGGACCCTCTATGAAGAATTATTTTCAGGAGAATATGACAATCAACAGCAATCATATGTTTATTCAATTTTTCCAGAAAAACAGAAGCTTAACCCATTGAGTACTGGGGAGAATCATTACAATCAACTTTCCCAGGATATACAGGCAAATAATGTACAAAACAGCTGCTACTATGTATTCCTGAAATACAAGAGAGAAGTGCACTAATGTAAAGATGTTCGGAAAAAGAACTGTGACCATGCTAAATTTTCCCTAACTGTTTCTTTCAGCTGTGGAATAAATATTGGAGACACCATAGATGATCACAGAGGGTTTCAGCAAAGTAATTTAGAGATAATAAGATCATTTTTTTATTTTCCTGTAAACTAGTAAAGAAGGAACGTGCAGTCTCACTCATAGAAGTTGTCGCTTCAAAAATTGATTAAGTCCTCAGCATCTACAAGCATTCAGCCATCACTGTTTTGTATTGAACTCTTACCATTTGATGCAGCCAAAGTTATGTCTCAAAAAGAGATAAACAAATATAGTGGACAAAGAAATATTAGTAATGAAATACCGAGCTTACAAAGCAGCATTGCTTTATCAAATTTATATGAAGTGTATTGTGTCCAATGTGTGCAACCAGGCAACCAAAAAAGGAGCTTTTGAAGTGAGCTCTTTAAGGTACAAAAATGTTGTGAAGGAAAGTGACGAGACCGGCCTATGCTGAGGAGTAGCGTTGAGCATTCCGATACCGCAAGTATCGGGTATCGGCCGATACTTGCTGTATCGGAATTCCGATACCGACTTCCGATATTTTTTCAATATCGGAATTCGGCATCGGAATCGGAAGTTCAGTTGATTGACAGCCTGACGTCATCATGATGCGCGGTGTGTCTCTGCCGGCCTGCCGGGGGGCTGTGCCGGCCTGCCGGGGGGCTGTGTGGACTGCCCGGGGTCTGTACCGGCCTGCCGGGGGGCTGTGCCGGCCTGCCGGTGGTCTGTGCACCCTGTGGGGGTCTGTACCGGCCTGCCGGGGGGCTGTGCCGGCCTGCCGGTGGTCTGTGCACCCTGTGGGGGTCTGTACCGGCCTGCCGGGGGGCTGTACCGGCCTGCCGGTGGTCTGTGCACCCTGTGGGGGTCTGTACCGGCCTGCCGGGGGGCTGTGCCGGCCTGCCGGGGGGCTGTGCTGATGTCCGGGGGTCTGTGCAAGCATCGTCCGATGGGACTACAAGTCCCATCTGGCGATGCCTGCTACCATGACAGTGATTGACACATTAGCCAATGATGGGACAGTAGTAGTCCCATCATCCGGCTAATGTGTTAAATGTTAAAAAAAAAAAATACTACATGCTACATACATACTACATGCTACATACATACTACATATATACTACATACATACTACATACATGCTACATACATGCTGCATGCTACATGCATGCTACATACATACTACATGCATGCTACATACATACTACATGCATGCTACATACATACTACATGCATGCTACATACATACTACATGCATGCTACATACATACTACATGCATGCTACATACATACCACATGCTACATACATACCACATACATACTACATACATACTACATATATACTACATGCATGCTACATACATACTACATGCTACATACATACCACATACATGCTACATACATACTACATATATACTACATACATACATACTACATGCATACTACATGCATACTACATACATACTACATGCATGCTACATACATACTACATGCTACATACATACCACATACATACTACATACATACTACATACTACATACATACTACATACTACATGCATGCTACATACATACTACATGCTACATACATACTACATGCTACATACATACCACATACATGCTACATACATACTACATATATACTACATACATACTACATGCATGCTACATACATACTACATGCTACATACATACCACATACATACTACATACATACTACATACATACTACATGCTACATACATACTACATGCTACATACATACTACATATATACTACATACATACTACATACATGCTACATACATGCTGCATGCTACATACATACTACATACATACTACATACATACTACATGCATGCTACATACATACTACATGCATGCTACATACATACTACATGCATGCTACATACATACCACATGCTACATACATACCACATACATACTACATACATACTACATACATACTACATATATACTACATACATACTACATGCTACATACATACCACATACATGCTACATACATACTACATATATACTACATACATACATACTACATGCATACTACATGCATACTACATACATACTACATGCATGCTACATACATACTACATGCTACATACATACCACATACATACTACATACATACTACATACTACATATATACTACATGCATGCTACATACATACTACATGCTACATACATACTACATGCTACATACATACCACATACATGCTACATACATACTACATATATACTACATACATACTACATGCATGCTACATACATACTACATGCTACATACATACCACATACATACTACATACATACTACATACATACTACATGCATGCTACATACATACTACATGCTACATACATACCACATACATACCACATACATGCTACATACATACTACATGCATACTACATACATGCTACATACATACTACATGCTACATACATACCACATACATACTACATACATACTACATGCTACATACATACTACATATATACTACATGCATGCTACATACATACTACATGCTACATACATACCACATACATACTACATACATGCTACATACATACTACATATATACTACATGCATGCTACATACATACTACATATATACTACATGCATGCTACATACATACTGCATGCTACATGCATGCTACATACATACTACATACATACTACATGCTACATACATACCACATATATACTACATACATACAATACATTCATACAATACATACATAGACATACAGTACATATAACATAGAGTAACATACTTACCAATACTTGTCACATTGTTCCCCGAAGCCATTGTCTTTTCCGGAATAAATATTAACATAACAAACCACAAAAATACTCACCCACGATCCGAAGCAGTCCACGAGTGTGTCCCATGACGATCTTGGGTAGAGAACTGCAGCATCAGATGATGCTGCCGTTCTCTACGGGCTGCAGGAATCCAATGACGGAAGGTAGGTATCCTACACAGCAATGGCATAAAGTGAGACTAGGGACTTTTTTTTTTTTTAAGTGGCGGAGGAATACAGTGCGGAAGGATACCTACCTTCCATCATTGGATTCCTGCAGCCCGTAGAGAACGGCAGCATCATCTGATGCTGCAGTTCTCTACCCAAGATCGTCGTGGGACACACTCGTGGACTGCTTCGGATCGTGGGTGAGTATTTTTGTGGTTTGTTATGTTAATATTTATTCCGGAAAAGACAATGGCTTCGGGGAACAATGTGACAAGTATTGGTAAGTATGTTACTCTATGTTATATGTACTGTATGTCTATGTATGTATTGTATGAATGTATTGTATGAATGTATTGTATGTATGTAGCATATATGTGGTATGTATGTAGCATTTAGTATGTATGTAGTATGTATGTAGTATGTATGTAGTATATATGTAGTATGTATGTAGCATGTAGTATGTATGTAGCATGCATGTAGTATATATGTAGCATGTAGCATGTATGTAGTATGTATGTGGTATGTATGTAGCATGTAGTATGTATGTAGCATGCATGTAGTATATACGTAGTATGTATGTAGCATGTAGTATGTATGTAGCATGCATGTAGTATATATGTAGTATGTATGTAGCATGTAGTATGTATGTAGCATGCATGTAGTATATATGTAGTATGTATGTAGCATGTAGTATGTATGTAGCATGCATGTAGTATATATGTAGTATGTAGCATGTAGTATGTATGTAGCATGCATGTAGTATATATGTAGTATGTAGCATGTAGTATGTATGTAGCATGCATGTAGCATGTACTATGTATGTAGCATGCATGTAGTATATATGTGTTATGTATGTAGCATGTAGCATGCATGTAGTATGTATGTATGTAGTATATATGTGGTATGTATGTAGCATGTAGTATGTATGTAGCATGCAGTATGTATGTAGCATGCATGTAGTATGTATGTAGTATATATGTAGTATGTATGTTGCATGTAGTATTTATGTAGTATGAATGTAGCATGTATGTAGCATGTATGTAGTATGTAGTATGAATGTAGCATGTATGTAGTATGCATGTTGTATGTATGTAGCATGTAATTTTTTTTTTTTTTTTTTTTTTACATTCAACACATTAGCCGGATGATAGGACCATTACTGTCCCATCATTGGCTAATGTGTCAATCACTGTCATGGTAGCAGGCATCGCCCGATGGGACTTGTAGTCCCATCGGACGATGCCTGCACAGACCCCCGAAGCCTGCACAGCCCCCCGGCAGGCCGGCACAGCCCCCCGGCAGGCCGGCACAGCCCCCCGGAGCCTGCACAGACCACCGGCAGGCCAGCACAGCCCCCCGGCAGGCCAGCACAGCCCCCCGGCAGGCCGGCACAGCCCCCCGGCAGGCCGGCACAGCCCACCGGAGCCTGCACAGACCACCGGCAGGCCGGCACAGCCCCCCGGCAGGCCGGCACAGACCACCGGAGCCTGCACAGACCCCCTGGCAGGCCGGCACAGCCCCCCGAAAGGCCCGTACAGACCCCAGAGAGGCTGTACAAGGGCAGGAAAGGGTTTTTCTTATTCCGATACCAGAAGTCCCATAGACTTGAATGGGACTTCCGGTATCGGAATCGGCGATACCGATACTTTTTTTAAAGATCGGCCGATACCATCCGATACGATACTTTGAAGTATCGGACGGTATCGCTCAACTCTACTGAGGAGTGAACACGAGGAGGGGGACGTTAGTACCGGGCCGGTCGGCACTATTGGGGTTCCTGTTGTAGTACATGTTAAACCACCATAAGTTCCTCTTATTGGCGGACCAAGAAAAGAAAGATGCAACATGGATACATGGCTTAGTGTGAACCCATCAGAGCCAGATGATTGCGATTGTCACAGTCCACTGGGTTTGTTTGAGAAATTAGTTGTGGAAACTGGGAAAAAGAAAGTCCAAAAAGCAGACATTTGATATAGAAAATCAACATGATTCTCTTATCCTGTTTTCAGCAAAGTCCTCTACTGTATAGCTGTTCGTGGAAGCACAGTACAGGCATTGTATGAAGTCCTGATGAGAAGCTTGATGCTTAGAAGACCGACAACCACTTCTGTCTGACTTAGTTAAGGAGGCAAAGAATCTTGAGTTGCCTGAGGAAACATTGAAAAAACTGCCAAAAAATGTTGAAGAAGAAATATTTGGCTTGTATCGCGATACTAGTATAAGATACAAAACTAAGTACAGAAGTCTTCTTTTCAATCTGAAGGACCCCAAAAATAAGGGTTTCTTTCAACGTGTGGTATTAGGTGAGATCACTCCACAACATCTGGTTCTGATGAGTCCTGCAGAAATAGCTCGCCAGGAGCTAACTGACTGGAGAAACCAAGAGAGGCAGCACACATTGGAGATGATTCAGAAAGCAGAGGAGGAACTAAATCAAAAACAGCAAATGATAAAGCTGTAGGTGGAAGGGACCTGCTGTGTATCTGGGCCGGAACCAAGGGGGCTGTCACCAAAGTTCCTAGGGAGACTGTTTCTGGGGGACACAATTAGGGGCTGGACCGCAAAGACTTCTAGAAAGGTTGGGAGAGGAGCTACTATAAAAGGGGCAGAGGACGCTAGCAGCAGTCAGTCGACGCAGCAGGAGAGGAGAAGTGAGGAAGCTAGAGGGCGACAGGAAGCCGGAGCCGGAGCCAGAGCAAGGAGAGCAGAGCAGCGATGGGAGAGACTGAAGGAAGACTCACCACTGACAGAAGGGGGACGGCACCGAGCCGTCTAACGGGGAGACACCAATCGCCCACCCTCACTCCAGCCCGCGGCTGCGGCCTGTCCGCTGCCGCCCGTGGCCGACGCCGCTCCACCCCAGCTTGTGGCTGTGGCCTGCCTGCTGTCAACCGCGGTGGCCGCCGCCTCACTCCAGCCCACAGCTGCGGCCTGTCCGTTGCCAACCGTGGCCCCCGCAGCACAGTCCCGGGCTGCGCCTGCGGCTTGCCTGCAGCTGCTCGAGGCCATCACTGCCCGCCCCCTCCTCGGGGCTACGGCCTCCATAATTCAGCCCCCTAGCGGCTCCGCACCGCTTCCGCCGGGGGGGCGCCACGTCGTGGAACTCTCCAGTGGTCTGTTGTGCCCCTACCTCGCCTGGGAGTAGGAACGCCCGAAGTCTTCGTCAGATCCTCGTTGGTTGGGCCCAGCGGCTGAAACACCGAAGCACCATCGATCGGTACCCTGCCAGACGTCTGAGAGGATAAGTGACACTTTGCAACTAAAGACCCGTAGTCAGCCATACCGCGGCCCTATAGTGACTGGCCTTTGCTGGGTTAGTCGTGTTCGCATTACCCGTGTATTCTTGTGTTGATCCCTGCGTGGGCAGTTATTATTAGCTTGTTTGGTTGCTCTGGATAACACTAAAGGCATCCTTATACAGTATATATAAAAGCTACACTTTAAAGTTCATCCCGTCTCCCGCCTTGTCACTGCATCCCGCGTACCTGCGAGCACTGCAAAGCTCACACACAAGGGGTTGATTGAAATCGATACATCACCAGATCAAATGTTTACCTTGAAGGATCTGTCTCATGCACCTTGGAAAACCAATGATTCACTGAGTTCAGATATTAATAACATAAATGAGATCACAATAGACACAACAGCTCATCACAAAACTTAACTTTCTTAACTTGCCTCATTTGCATGGGAAAATCAAACCTTCAGATATGAATAATATGGGCCAATGGGCAAAAATAAAATCAACAATCACAAATGCCAAGGAAAAGATATATGGACAGAAGCTACAATCCTCACAAGCAGCAGAGACCATTGATTGCATGGAAAATGATGTCTTAGGCATAAAAAGTGAGAACGCCTTCTCATCTGAAACTGCAATATGGAATGGCTTGATTCAGATGTTTTCTATTAAGACATTCAAAGTTACAGCCATGCAAGTTTCGGGATATAGTGTCCACCTTTGTCAGAAATTACCAAAGAATATCACAAATAAAGGCGTCATCTCTCAGGAATCTGTCTGGGAATATGTGGATCTCATCTGGCCTGTATGTACCAAGGATATGTGCCTCCTGTGATTTTGCCCCCAGACCTGCAGTGATGCGATGTTCTACAGTCGGCTCTATTCCTACCTCAACAGCAAAGTAAGATATGTAATTATCAATGCCAACAACATGGAGGCCTTTATAATTCCACTTCTAGCATGCCAGCCAATACCTGACAAACTTCGCCCCTTAGAGGGTCCAGGTCTTGAGGATGAACATCCTCATCTTTTACTGGCTCTACTTTTTCTAAACCATCCATTCTGGTCTTCATAGTAACATAGTAACATAGTAACATAGTTATTAAGGTTGAAGGGAGACTTTAAGTCCATCTAGTTCAACCCATATCCTATCCTAACTTGCCCTAACATGTTGATCCAGAGGAAGGCAAAAAAAACCCATGTGGCAACAGTAAGCTTCACATTGGGGGAAAAAAATTCCTTCCCGACTCCACATACGGCAATCAGACTAGCTCCCTGGATCAACGCAATATTAAGGAGACTAGTGTATATACCCTGTAATATTATACTTTTCAAGAAAGGCATCCAGTCCCTTCTTAAATTTTAGTAGTGAATCACTCATTACAACATCATATGGCAGAGAGTTCCATAGTCTCACTGCTCTTACAGTAAAGAATCCGCGTCTGTGAGTATGCTTAAACCTTCTTTCCTCCAGACTTAGAGGATGCCCCCTTGTCCCCGTCACAGGTCTAAGAGTAAAAAGATCATTAGAAAGGTCTTTGTATTGTCCCCACATATATTTATACATTGTAATAAGATCACCCCTAAGCCTTCGATTCTCCAAACTAAATAACCCCAAGTGTAATAACCTGTCTTGGTATTGCAGACCCCCTAGTTCCCTAATAACCTTGGTCGCTCTTCTCTGCACCCGCTCCAGTTCAGCTATGTCTTTCTTATACACCGGAGACCAGAACTGTACACAGTATTCTAAGTGTGGTCGCACTAGTGACTTTTATAGAGGTAAAATTATGTTCTCCTCATGAGCATCTATGCCTCTTTTAATGCATCCCATTATTTTATTTGCCTTTGCAGCAGCTGCTTGACTCTGGCCACTAAATGTGAGTTTGTCGTCCACCCATACACCCAGGTCTTTTTCAGTGACTGTTTTGCCCAGTGTTTTACAATTAAGCACATAATTATACATCTTGTTTGTTCTACCCAAGTGCATGACCTTACATTTATCCCCATTAAAGCTCATTTGCCATTTATCAGCCCAAGCTTCTAGTTTACATAAATCCTCCTGTAATATAAAATTGTCCTCCTCTGTATTAATTACCCTACAGAGTTTAGTGTCATCTGCAAATATTGAAATTCTACTCTCTATGCCCCCTACAAGGTCATTAATAAATATGTTAAAAAGAAGCGGGCCCAAAACTGACCCCTGTGGTACCCCACTGCTAACCGTGACCCAGTCCGAGTGTGCTCCATTAATAACCACCCTTTGTTTCCTATCCCTGAGCCAGCTCTTAACCCACCTACACATATTTTCCCCTATCCCCATTGTTCTCATTTTATGTATCAACCTTTTGTGTGGCACCGTATCAAAAGCTTTTGAAAAGTCCATGTACACCACGTCCACTGCATTCCCTTGGTCCAGTCCGGAACTTACCTCTTAATAAAAGCTTATCAGATTAGTCTGACAGGAACGGTCCCTTGTAAACCCATGTTGATATTGGGTCATGAGGTTATTCTTCTCCAGATACTCCAGTATAGTATCTCTTAGAAAACCCTCCATGATTTTACCCACAGTTGAGGTTAAACTAACTGGCCTATAATTTCCAAGTTCAGTTTTTGTCCCCTTTTTGAATATTGGCACCATATTTGCTATACATACGCCAGTCCTGTGGTACAGACCCTGTTATTATGGAATCTTTAAAGATTAAAAATAATGGTCTATCTATGACTGTGCTTAATTCCTGCAGTACTCGTGGGTGTATCCCATCCGGGCCCGGGGATTTGTCAATTTTAGTAATTTTTAGACGCCGCCGTACTTCCTGCTGAGTAAGGCTGGTTTCACATTTGCGTTTTTTAGCGCTGGAAAAAAACGCATACCTGCGCATGCGTTTTTTCCCCTATATTTAACATGGGTGCGCATACCTGCGCACTGGTAAGCGCATGTATGCGATTTTCATGCGCTGCGTTTTTTTGGGGTGTGCGTTGGTATTTTCCAGACGCAGCATGTTGCATTTTTTGGCCCTGCAAAAAAGCGCATGCGCACATATGCGCACGTTTTGCGCTAAAAATGGCCATTATAGCCTATGGATGCGCATATGTGCGCACTGGCATGCTCATGTATGCGTTTTTTTGCATATGCGGTTTTTTTTTTTAACCATGGAATTTAGGGGTTTGGGTTAGAGTTAGGGTTAGTTAAGGGGGTTTAGGGTTAGGGTTAGGGTCAGGGTTAGGGTTGGGGTTTGGGTCAGGGTTAGGGTTAAGTATGGTTTGGTTAAGGGTTAGGGTCAGGGTTAGGGTCAGGATTAGGGTTAAGTATGGTTTTGTTAAGGGTTAGGGTCAGGGTTAGGGTTAGGGTTAGGGTCAGGGTTGGGGTCAGGGTTAGGGTTAGGGTTAGGGTCAGGGTTAGGGTTAAGTATGGTTTTGTTAAGGGTTAGGGTCAGGGTTAGGGTCAGGATTAGGGTTAAGTATGGTTTTGTTAAGGGTTAGGGTCAGGGTTAGGGTTAGGGTTAGGGTCAGGGTTAGGGTTAGGGTTAAGTATGGTTTTGTTAAGGATTAGGGTCAGGGTTAGGGTCAGGATTAGGGTTAAGTATGGTTTTGTTAAGGGTTAGGGTCAGGGTTAGGGTTAGGGTCAGGGTTAGGGTTAGGGTTAGGGTCAGGGTCAGGGTTAGGGTTAAGTATGGTTTTGTTAAGGGTTAGGGTCAGGGTTAGGGTTAGGGTTAGGGTCAGGGTTAGGGTTAGGGTCAGGGTTAGGGTTAGGGTTAGTTAGGGTTTAGGGTTTGGGTTAGGGTTAAGTATGATTTGGTTAAGGGTTAGGGTCAGGGTTAGGGTTAGGGTTAGGGTCAGGGTTAGGGTTAGTAAAGTCATGGTTTGGGTAGTGTGAGGGGCCACCTAAAAATGTTGGAAAAAAACGCAAACGCGGTAAAAACGCACTAAAAACGCATACAAACGCATAAAAACGCTGCGTTTTTTTCATGCATGCTCATAAAAATGCTTGAAAAAAACGCAGCAGTTGTATGCTTATGTATGCGTTTTTTCAATGCGTTTTTTTGCGGGAAAAACGCGCTGCAAAAAAAAGCAAGTGTGAAACTAGCCTTAAGCAGGTGACATTTAACAGAGAATTTTTATCCCTGATCATGTTATCCGTCATGGGATTTTCTTGTGTAAATACTGTTGAAAAAAAGTTATTTAGCATATTGGCTTTTTCCTCATCCTCATCCACCATTTCACCCAGACTATTTTTAAGGGGACCAACACTATCATTTTTTAGCTTCTTACTATTTATGTAGTTAAAGAATATTTTGGGATTATTTTTACTTTCTCTGGCAATGAGTCTCTCTGTCTCAATCTTTGCTGTCTTGATTTGCTTTTTACAGAATTTATTTAATCTTCTGTATTTATTTAATGCCTCATCACTACCTACTTGCTTTAATTCTCTAAATGCTTTATTTTTATCTCTTATTGCGCCCCTTACTGCTCTATTTAGCCATAGTGGTTTCCTCCTATTTCTCGCATGTTTATTCCCATACGGTATATATTGTGCACAGGTCCTATTCAGGATGCTAATAAACGTCTCCCATTTTCTTTGTTTATTTTTATGTCTCAGGATATCGTCCCAGTTAATTGCACCAAGATCATCTCTCATCCGTTGGAAATTTGCCTTCCTGAAGTTTAGTGTCCTTGTAACCCCTCTACTACACATCTTATTAAAGGATACATGAAAACTTATTAATTTGTGATCACTATTACCCAAGTGACCCTCAACCCTTACATTTGATATGCGGTCTGGCCTGTTGGTTAATATTAGGTCTAGCAGTGCCCCCCCTCTTGTTGGGTCCTGAACCAGTTGTGAAAGGTAATTGTCTCTCATCGTTGTCAGAAACCTATTACCCTTGCTGGAACTGCAGGTTTCGGTTCCCCAATGTATTTCAGGGTAGTTGAAGTCCCCCATAATAATGACTTCTCCTTGAGTCGCTGCTCCATCTATTTGCTTTATGAGGATATTCTCTGTAGCTTCCATTATTTTTGGAGATTTATAACAAACCCCTATCAGTAATTTATTATTTTTCCCCCCTCCCCTTATCTCTACCCACAGGGACTCTACATTTTCATTAGATTCATATATATTATCACGAAGGATGGGTTTTAAGGATGATTTTACATATAAACACACGCCTCCCCCTCGCTTATTTGTTCGGTCATTTCTGAACAGACTATAGCCCTGTAAATTAACAGCCCAGTCATGGCTCTCATCCAGCCATGTCTCAGATATCCCCACCATGTCATAATTATGTTCCAACAACATTAACTCCAATTCCTCCATTTTGTTGGCGAGACTTCTGGCATTAGTATACATGCACTTTATGTATCTCTCTGTACCTCTATTCTTTCTTAAATTATTAACTGTTCTAACCCCACCCCCCATGCCACCTCCACCCCCAATGTCATTATTTGTGCCCAGGTCTCTATCTGGACTGTCTTCCCCTCCTATAAAAGGAATACCTTCCCCCCCGTCCCTAGTTTAAACACTCCTCCAACCTTCTAGCCATTTTCTCCCCCAGCACAGCGGCACCATCCCCATTGAGGTGCAGCCCGTCCCTAGCGTAGAACCTGTAGCCAACTGAGAAGTCGGCCCAGTTCTGCAGGAACCCAAACCCCTCCTTCCTACACCAATTCCTGAGCCACTTATTAACCTCCCTAATCTCCCGTTGCCTCTCTGGCGTGGCACGTGGTACAGGAAGTATTTCCGAAAATACCACCTTGGAGGTCCTTGCTTTAAGCTTACAGCCTAATTCCCTGAAATCATCTTTAAGGACCTTCCACCTACCTCTAACTTTGTCATTTGTGCCAATGTGCACCATGACCGCTGGATCCTCTCCAGCCCCTCCCAGTAATCTGTCAACCCGATCAGCGATGTGTCGGACTCGAGCGCCAGGTAGGCAGCACACCGTTCGACGATCCCTGTCTTTGTGACAGATTGCCCTATCTGTTCCCCTAATAATTGAGTCTCCCACTACCAGAACCTGTCTGGCCTGCCCTACTCTCCTATTTCCCCCCTTACTGGAGCAGACACTCCTCCGGCTTCCAGAGGACATGCCTTGCTGCAGCAGTGCTACTCCTGCACTAACACTCCCCTCATCTGCCAACTTAGCAAACTTATTGGGGTGTGCCAGATCAGGACTAGCCTCCCTGGTGCTCTTCCCTCTACCCCGCCTTCTAACTGTCACCCAGCTAGCTGCTTCATTGTCCTGCAGCTCCAACCTAGCATCCCCCCCCTCATCTATCCCATTGAGCGTCTGCTCAGTGAGCAGAAGACTCCTTTCCATATTGTCTATGGATCTCAGTGTTGCCAGCTGCACATTTAGATCCAGTATCTGGGCTTCCAAATGCACAACGTGCTCACATCTTGCACAGCAGTATGCACCCTCGACCGGCTGTTCAAAGATTTCATACATGCGGCAAGATGTGCACTGGATGGCATTGGCAATAGTGGAGCACATCCTAATGGGGATTGCACCAGACAATAAGATAAGCAAAAATAAATTAAAAAAAAAAAAAAAAAAAAAAAAGTATTAATATAACAGCAATTCAGTAAGACCTCCCTTGGAAACTCCCTGAATCTAAAGTCACTGAATTTCAAGTCACACACTTACCACAGTTCACACTTACACTCAGGTCACACTCAGCTCGTTCACACTCGCTCAGGAAGAAGATTTAAAAGAGTTGTTTTTTTTTTTACCCCCCTTTTACCAGCACACCACCTTGCTGCTCAATGCACTTCCAAAAGGAGTTGAGCCCCAACCAGCTGCCCCTTATAAACCCTTAATTACTGTATGAACTCCCACCCTTAATTAACCCCTTGTGAATATAGTTACACCTCAAGATTTAAATGCAATATAGTTTACCCTTAAAAACACAGATAGTAAAATAAGAGATTAACCCTGAAGAGAGAAAATATAGGTTAAACAAGCCCCCAAAGCCCCGCAAAAATTGAACAGGTAGAAAGCACTCAGCAACTTACAATTCAGCAACTCACACAGGTATTTGTTAAAGGTTTTCCAAATACCTCTTCACTGAATTTCAAGTCACACACTTACCACAGTTCACACTTACACTCAGGTCACACTCAGCTCGTTCACACTCGCTCAGGAAGAAGATTTAAAAGAGTTGTTTTTTTTTTTACCCCCCTTTTACCAGCACACCACCTTGCTGCTCAATGCACTTCCAAAAGGAGTTGAGCCCCAACCAGCTGCCCCTTATAAACCCTTAATTACTGTATGAACTCCCACCCTTAATTAACCCCTTGTGAATATAGTTACACCTCAAGATTTAAATGCAATATAGTTTACCCTTAAAAACACAGATAGTAAAATAAGAGATTAACCCTGAAGAGAGAAAATATAGGTTAAACAAGCCCCCAAAGCCCCGCAAAAATTGAACAGGTAGAAAGCACTCAGCAACTTACAATTCAGCAACTCACACAGGTATTTGTTAAAGGTTTTCCAAATACCTCTTCACTGAATTTCAAGTCACACACTTACCACAGTTCGCACTTACCCTCAGGTCACACTCAGCTCGTTCACACTCGCTCAGGAAGAAGATTTAAAAGAGGTTTTTTTTTTTTTTTCCCCTTTTACCAGCACACCACCTTGCTGCTCAATGCACTTCCAAAAGAAAGGTCCCAGAAAGGTCCCCAAAATTCAGAAAGAGGAGGACCAGGATATTTCTGATGACATATTCACATCTATATTAGAAGATGTCGAAAGGGAGGAGAATTTGATGGTGGAACAAGGATACCCACCTGTAGGGCAGGAGATACCTGGTATGGGAGAAGTGTGCATGCCAGAGCTGATAAATATTCTGACTTATCTGTCAAATAACCTGCAGAAAATTGCTGACTAAAAAAACAATAATTTAAAGACTACGCACCCAACTAACCAGCCAAACCCAATACCAGCAGCAGCCCCTGTTTAGCCATCATGTCCTAAGGCACACACTTTTCAAGCTCCCGTTTCTTTTGGCAATGATACAGCTGCCATGCTTGATCCTTTGACCTTGTGTTCTGTCTCCGACATAATTAATGAGTCTTAACTGTTTAATTTTCATAGCATAAATTCAGTTATAATGTTCAGTTTGCCATACATTTTAATGTTTATTGTTTCCAGCTCCATCTAGTGGCCAAACTAATAACTGCTGTGTTATTTTGCATTCTACTTCCTGATTCATTCCCTCCAATTCCCAATGCATCCTGGGTAGGTTTGCAAGGGATTGTGGGTTAGCTCAGCCCATTTCCCTCCAGTCCACCATTTTCCCTTTTATTTTCTATCAGGCTTGCATACTGGAATCACCTCATCCCTCTTCTCCCCCTGCATCAGCATCGTTGGTGAGTATCCACGCTCTCTCATCTTATCCCTGTCTTCGATCACCCCATAGCTAGCTCTCCACTGGTCAGCTATTAGTTCAGACATGTATAATGTATATTATGTATTTCTATGTACCCATACTGACTGTTTGTATTATGTGTTTATTTGTAGTTTCACCGCGCATCTATATACCATCATGTTCAATAAAACACAGATTCAACCTACGGTCTTCTTATTGGACCCCCGGTATAGCGGTTTAGCTACCCGTATAAGCTATGTGAATCCCGTTCATTTAGCTGAGGACAGAACAGTGAAATGACGGCTTCCAGCTAGTGGGAATACAGAGAGAGGAGCTTTCCATCTTGCACGACCCTAGTGAAACGACAGCTCTCCAGCTAGTGGGAATACAGAGAGAAGAGCCTTCCATCTTGCAGGACCGCAGTGAATGGCAGCTGTCCAGCTAGCGCAATTCAGGGAAAAGACAGCCTTTCATCCAGCTTTCAGGAACTAGTGATGCTGCAGAAATCCATCTAGTGAGATTCAAGTCACCAGCTACACAGAGGCTAATACAGCTACAGCAATCTCTGCACAGCCAAGCATCCCTCTAAAACACCACGTACCACAAATCACACAGGACAAAATCTGCTACAGCCGTCTCCTCAAAGACTGAATCCATGAGCAGCGCGGTCGCCATTGCTAGCGCAAATGCGGAAGCCACCAAAATGCAAGCACATATGCTGAAGAAGAGATGCAACTTAAATTGGAGAAAGCACGCTTAGAAGACCAAGAGAGAAAGTCTTGCATAGAGAAAGAGAATTCATGCATGGAGTTAGAGAAATCATGCTTAGAAAGAGATGAGCAAGAGAGAAAGATGCAGTTAGAGAAGGCGCATGTGGATGCTGCCTTATAGAGCCTAGCTGTAAAAAGAGAGGCTGCTGCAGCACTGACAGAGGCAGAAGCACTGGAAGCCACACACAACTGTTATGATGAGTCACCGAAGGAGGAAAAAACAAAATACTAGCTAAGTCCAGAAAAACCAGAGAGGTTGGCAGCTATCGGATTGCAGACCCCTGAACCTATCCACAACAACTAGCAGTAGCCGTGGGGGGTTCCTACGGTGCCCTAGACCCCTCGATCACAGCCGGAGAACTACATAGCCTAAAGACAGAAAGGGGAAAAACTAAACTGCCCCAGAGCAGACCCCAAAGCAATAGGCAGCCCCCAACATATAATGACGGTGAAGCAAGATGAAAACACTAACACAGATAGAAAGATAGGTTGAGCAAATGATGGGGCCCAAGCTAACTAAAATAGGACAGGATAGGAAAGCTGTTGTCTGCCATCCGCAAAAACCCTATCCAAAATGTGCCAACCGACTGATAGGAAAAACAGGCCCTGAAGTTGCTAGGCTTCAAAAGACTAAATCAGCACTCAGGTATATTCTGAAGACAGAGCAAAAGATCAACAGATCAGAGACAAAAATGGAATTCAGCTCACCCCCGGCCGGGGATGGCAGAACTCCCAAAAAACAAGGCAAAACAAAAATAAAACTGAAGTGTACAAAGCAGAGCAGAAAAACTTAGCTTTGAGACGCAGGAATCAGACTGGTCTCCAAGAATCCAGCAGGATCACCAGCAAGGCAGAAGGGCGTCAGCTGCCTTATTTCCAGTTCTCAATTCCAGCCACCCAGTCATCATCTAGCTGCCCAGGTGTTTAGTAATCAGCCTCACTACCTTCCTTCACCAGAGGAGGGAGTTCATCAGACCTCAACGGTGAAGGGAAAAATGAACTCACAACAGTACCTCCCCCTTGAGGAGGGGTCACCGAACCCTCATCCATGCCACCAGGGCGATCCGGGTGAGCCCGATGAAAGGCACGCACCAATCTTTCGGCATGAATATCAGAGGCAGAGACCCAGGAATTATCCTCTTGACCATAACCCTTCCACTTAACCAAATACTGGAGTCTCCGTCTAGCCAGACGGGAATCCAATATCTTCTCTACCTCATATTCCATGTTAACTTCAACCAATACAGGGTCAGGAAGTGCCACCACAGGAACTACTGGTTCAACAAACCTCTTCAACAAGGACTTATGAAACACATTATGAATTTTAAATGTGACAGGAAGAGCCAACCGAAAAGAGACCGGATTAATAATCTCCAAAATCTTGTAAGGTCCAATAAATCTAGGCTTAAACTTAGGAGAAGCCACCTTCATAGCGATATTTTTTGATGACAACCAAACCATATCACCCACCTTAAACTGGGGACCAACGGTCCTACGCCGGTTGGAAAACCGCTGGGCCTTTTCCTGGTAGAGAGACAACTTATCCACTACTTGGTCCCAGATCTGGTGCATTCTCTCCACCACAGTGTCAACACCTGGACAGGCAGAAGGCTCCACCTGCCCTGAAGAAAATCGAGGGTGAAACCCAAAGTTACAAAAAAAAGGTGACATCAAAGTGGCAAAACTAGCTCTATTATTTAAAGCAAATTCGGCCAAGGGCAAAAATGAAACCCAATCATCCTGATCGGCAGAAATAAAACATCTCAAATATGACTCCAAAGTCTGGTTTGTTCTCTCCGTCTGCCCATTGGTCTGAGGGTGAAACGCAGAGGAGAAGGACAACTGAATTCCCAGCTTGGAACAGAAAGTCCTCCAAAATCTAGACACAAACTGAACTCCTCTGTCAGTTACAATGTTCTCAGGAATCCCGTGCAAGCGAACCACTATTGCAAAAACAAGGGCACCAACTCAGAGGAAGATGGCAACTTAGGGAGTGGTACAAGATGGACCATCTTAGAGAATCTATCACAAATCACCCAAATAACAGTCATTCTCTGAGAGACAGGCATATCAGAGATAAAATCCATTGAAATAAGGGTCCATGGCCTCCTGGGCACAGGCAAAGGCATCAACAAGCCACTAGAGCGAGAACAAGGTTTAGACCGGGAGCAAGTCCCACAGGACTGCACAAAATTCCTGACATCATGAAACAAGGTGGGCCACCAAAAAGACCGACTCACCAGATCTCTAGTACGAAAAATACCTGGATGACCAGCTAAGGCCGGTTTCACACTAGCGCTTTTTCAGCGCGCGCACGGCCGGGGGTAGCTCCGCCCCCGAGCCGGCTCTCTGCCCGGCGTGCCTGCCCCTTCCTTGTAGCGCCGCCTCCTAGCGGACAGCGGCGCCTGCGATCGGCGCACCCTATCTTTAGCATAGGGTGCGCCGATCGTGCGCAGGCCGTGCGCTAGTTGCGCTTTGACCTGCGCTGCGCACTTTTGACGGTGCGCCGTGCGCGCCAAAATTCCCCCTTGGGGAATTTACACCCCGGGTTCAGCTCAATTGCACAGTCCTATGAGGAGGCAAAGACGCAGACTCATTCTCACTAAATACATCATAAAAATCAGCCAAATAGTCAGGAACATCATGCGACTGGGGAGAGGTGGAGAAAACAGGAGCATCACTAAGGGCACACCGACAACCCCAACTCACCACAGACAAAGATTTCCAATCCAGAACTGGATTATGGATTTGCAACCAGGGAAACCCCAGAACAATCGTATCATGCAAATTATGCAACACCAAAAATCTGCAATTTTCTTGATGGTCTGGGGCAACCCGCATTACCACCTGGGTCCAAAACTGAGGTTTATTCTTCGCCAAAGGAGTAGCATCAATACCCCTCAAAGGGATAGGCGTCCGCAGAGGTGTCATAGGAAATCCACAACGTTTAGCAAAATCCAAGTCCATCAGGTTCAGAGCTGCTCCCGAATCCACAAAAGCCTTGGCGGAAAATGTGGACAGGGAGCAGATCAGAGTAATTGCCAGAAGAAACTTAGGTTGAACACCACCCACAGAAAACGTGTGTGCACAACGTTTCTCTCGTTTAGGGCAGACAGAAATAATATGCGAGGCATCTCCACAAAAAAACACAGCTTATTATGCCTTCTGAACTCCTGACGTTGCGCCCTAGACAAAACTCTATCACATTGCATAGGTTCTGACATTTGTTCAACAGGTGGCAACATCTCTCGTGTAGTTTTGCGTTCACGTAAACGCTGATCCACCTGAATGGCTAATGACATAGAATCGTCAAGACCAGAGGGAACAGGAAATCCCACCATAGTATCCTTTACAGTTTCTGACAAACCCTTCCGAAAGAGGGCTGCCAAGGCACCATCATTCCAGGTAGTAAGGACCGCCCACTTTTGGAATTTTTGACCGTACAACTCTGCCGAATCCTGACCCTGGCTTAATGCCAACAGGGTCTTTTCAGCCTGATCAATAGCATTAGGTTCATCAAACAACAACCCTAAGGCTTGAAAAAATGCGTTCACATTATTCAGAATAGGATCATCAGGTGTCAAAGAAAACGCACAATCCTGGGGATCGCCGCGCAGCAAAGAGATGACAATTTTAACCTGCTGCGTGGAGCTCCCCGACGAGTTAGGCTTCAAGGCAAAAAATAATTTACAATTATTCTTGAAATTCAAGAATTTAGGCCGATCCCCAAAAAACACATCAGGAGTAGGAATCTTTGGTTCAGCAGCATGTGAATGAGCAAGATAGGTGGAAATTCCCCGCACTTCAGCAGCGAGCTGCTCCACACGATCAGACAATTGCTTCTTCTCCATTGAGAGAAAAATTCCCCCTACAGCCTCAGAGATATAGAGGAAAAAATATGCACAAAAAAACATTCTGACACACCTTTTTTTTTTTTTTTTTTTTTACAATTCTCTCCTGCTATTGAGTACCCTAGGATCTGCGGTATGGCTGGTGATTCTGTTATGATGAGTCACCGAAGGAGGAAGAAACAAAATACTAGCTAAGTCCAGAAAAAACAGAGAGGTTGGCAGCTATCGGATTGCAGACCCCTGAACCTATCCACAACAACTAGCAGTAGCCGTGGGGGGTTCCTACGGTGCCCTAGACCGCTCGATCACAGCCGGAAAACTACATAGCCTAAAGACAGAAAGGGCAAAAACTAAACTGCCCCAGAGCAGACCCCAAAGCAATAGGCAGCCCCCAACATATAATGACGGTGAAGCAAGATGAAAACACTAACACAGATAGAAAGATAGGTTGAGCAAATGATGGGGCCCAAGTTAACTAAAATAGGACAGGATAGGAAAGCTGCTGTCTGCCATCCGCAAAAACCCTATCCAAAATGTGCCAACCGACTGATAGGAAAAACAGGCCCTGAAGTCGCTAAGCTTCAAAAGACTAAATCATCACTCAGGTATATTCTGAAGACAGAGCAAAAGATTAACAGATCAGAGACAAAAATGGAATTCAGCTCACCCCCGGCCGGGGATGGCAGAACTCCCAAAAAACAAGGCAAAACAAAAACTGAAGTGTACAAAGCAGAGCAGAAAAACTTAGCTTTGAGACGCAGGAATGAGACTGGTCTCCAAGAATCCAGCAGGATCACCAGCAAGGCAGAAGGGCGTCGGCTGCCTTATATCCAGTCCTCAATTCCAGCCACCCAGTCATCATCTAGCTGCCCAGGTGTTTGGTAATCAGCCTCACTACCTTCCTTCACCAGAGGAGGGAGTTCATCAGACCTCAACGGTGAAGGGAAAAATGAACTCACAACACACAACCCTGAGCTGCATAGACGTAGCAGTGCGTCAAGTCTGAAGTTGCCGCTGCAAGATTCACCATAACGCACATCTCAATATGTTAATGAACTTCCTGATCCAAACTATAACCAAGATCACGACACATCCAGTGAAACGAATGAGAGTCATCATGAGGCACAGCTCCAGGAAAATGTGAAGCAAAGCAACTCTCCTGTCTACCTTGCCCCTCACCAGGTAACCGACGTGAATCAATTTGCTGACACGCCACACGTCAGACCGAAGCAATATGACACCAGCTGGCGCCACCCTGAGGATACTAACAAGTATGAACGCACCTCACATCACTATCAGGATGACCCATCACCAGTATACTCTGCTGACAACCGGTTCACATCAGAACTTGCTAAGATCGTCACACAACGTGATCTGGTTAATAAGGGACTCTTGAAATTCACTGACCACGCTGAAGGTTACAGAGCTTGGAAATCTTCCTTCCAAAATGTTACTAGAGACTTGGGGCTACAATACAAGGAAGAGATAGACCTCTTAGTCAAATACCTGGGAGAAGAGTCAGTCAAATACGCAGTAAGGATCAGAGACATTAACATAAACCACCCTCAAATCGGCCTTAAAGAGATCTGGAAGAGGCTAGATGAGTGTTATGGCTCTGCAGAGGTAATAGAGAGAGCCTTATTCAAAAGAATCGATGACTTTCCTAAAATATCTAACAAAGGACTCCCAAAACTAAGAGAGCTAGGTGACCTGCTACAAGAGGTCCTAGTTGCCAAATGTGAAGGTGACCTACCAGGACTTGCATACCTTGACACAGCCAAAGGTGTTAACCCTATAGTCCAAAAGTTGCCCTACAATCTACAGGAGAGGTGGCTCACACGTGGTTCTACATATAAATACAAACACAGTGTTCCATTCTCTCCCTTCTCTGTTTTTGTAGACTTTATACACGAACAGGCGACAATCAAAAATGATCCCAGCTTTGACTTTGCAATGTCATATGCCGCAACACCACCAGCTGCAAACCCACGCAGAACATCTGTGGCAGTGTAAAAGACTAACGTTTCTTCTCCAAGTTCCAATTACAGGTCTGCTGGACGCTCTCAATCAGAGACAAAGGTACAAGAACCTGACAAGCAGTACCCGCTCCATCAGAAGCCTCATCCTCTTCTGAAATGCAGAGCCTTCAGAGGAAAATCTATGCCGGATCGCAGACGCTTCCTGAAAGAGAACAGTATCTGCTACAAGTGCTGCTCATCCACCACTCATCTCGCCAAGGATTGTAAGGTCAGTGTAAAATGCACAGAATGTGGTACCACAGATCACAACACTGCCCTACACCCTGGCCCAGCTCCATGGAGTGCACAGAACACGCCAGCTGACAGTGAGCATGGCGGGGAGGAAAGGAGCACTGCTGCAGCTATGCCAGAGATAACTTCACAATGTACTGAAGTCTGTAAAGGGACAAGACTCACAAGAGACATTAGGTCTTGTTCTAAAATATGCCTCGTCAGAGTGTACCCAAAAGGTCATAGAGACAAAGCTGTGAGACTGTATGCTATCTTGAATGATCAAATTAATCGATCCCTGGCTAGATCAACATTCTTTGACCTATTCAACATTAAAGGACCAAGCACTCCTTACTCATTAAAGACATGTGCGGGTACTGTGACAAATGCGGGCAGGAAAGCCACTGACTACCAAATTGAGTCCTTAGACAGAAAATTCTGCCTGACAATAAATCTGAAATCCCTACACCAGATGTGGCAATCCATCATGCTCACTTAAAACGCATAGCACACCTTATACCGGAACTCGACCATCAGGCACACATAATACTGCTGTTGGGAATAGATATCCTACAGGTTCATAAAGTGAGAAGTCATATCAATGGACTCAACAATGCTCCCTATGCCCAAAAGCAAGACCTAATGCTAGGTGTCGGGTTCCTGCAGTGGTTCAACAGGAATCCAGAGCCTCACATTCTGCAGTCTCCCATTATCTTTTGACCGCAGAGGACATTGCAGAGGACATTGCTCAGCAATCCTGGCTTCCCAGACCCTCTGCCCAGACCTGCTCTGTGGGGCTGGCTATTGCTGCCACCTTTGGGTCAGCAATGGCAATGCAGGCTGCTCAGCAGCAAATCGCTCCAGAGGCTGAAGTTCCTCCGCCGCTCTACTGAGCATGCTCACGAGACGATCTCCCATTGGAGATCGGGAGTCACATGTCCAGGTTCTTCTTGTGATCTCATTGGCCCATCTCAGAGATCTTGAAGCTTCCGGAAGGTCCCGGCTATAAAAGGTTCGCATGGCCACTCGGCCATGCGCTAGTATAGTCTCTAGTTGATAACTGTGTGAATGAGGATGGATGCATGAACCTGCGATTGACTCATTAAGATCCCCTCCCTCTGATATTACGAGTGTGTATAGGGACTTAGCTACAGAGTCAGCGCCAGCCAGTGGCAAGCTACAAGCCACTACAGCATCCTCCACAGTGCTAGTGTCCGACAGTGCCCCTGCTTCCGGGCAGTCTGCAGCTCCTTTTGGCGTCCTCAGTTGCGACGCCGCACGCACGGTAGGTCTAGTCGGACGCTGATCCTCTGCCTAGGGCTCAGCTCCTGTGAGCATATACCATGCGTGCACTTCTCTGAGACCTGTGACGCTAACAGGCTCAGCCTTTTTGTGTTTGCGCTTAAGGCATATCTGTGAGTAAACAGAGATCGCTCTGCGCACCTGGGTGACGTACAACCAGAGTGCGTTATACCGCCATATTGTACGTCCGCCATTAGCTAGCAGCAGTGTTAACACCTTCTGCACGGTGGACTCAGGGCGGCGAACGCACTTTACGTTATTTTATATTTAGTGCGTTCCGCTGTCCCTAACACCTAGGATGGGTCATAATAGGAAACGTATGCTTGGGACACATGCACGCCCCATCTTCCATGACAAGTATGCTAACAAACACATTGGAGAAAGGGCGCCTATCTCTGTTTCAATGGTGCAACAACGAGTTCCATGTCAAGGAACTTCCACACAGCATCCAACCATTTAATAGACTTTACGTATGACAGCAGTATGATGTCAGGAAGCTATGATGATCAGTTAGGGTGCACAGACTACCAAAGAACTAAGCAAGACAACCAAGTAACAATGTTGCTAGTAGTGTTGAGCATTCCGATACCGCAAATATCGGGTATCGGCTGATATTCGCGGTATCGGAATTCCGATACTGAGTTCCGATACTTTTTGCATATCGAATACCAGAATCGGAAGTTCCCATAATGCTATGAGCCAGTTTGATTTGATTCAGCCAATGAGGAATCCTCAGAAGTGTGGGCACGTCCTGTTAGGCATGTAGGCATGTTAACTAATGGCATGGCTGTGATTGGCTGCTGAAATGATGTCATGATGCACTATAAAAGCCGCCGCCGCCATTTTGGGTTCACTCTGCTGTGAATTCAGTTAGGGACAGGCTGCTGTTTAAGACTCTGAGGGACAGTTAGAGATAGCGATTTGCTATATAATATTGTGCTTAACCCAGGCTACATTATCAACCACTGTAGCTTTCTTTTGCCTTGCAGTGCTGTTCACAGCTGTCTGCAAGGTCTGTGTGAGTGCAGCTCACGCTGTGTAGTGTGTCCTGCATCCACCTCTGGTTGTAGGCTGCTCAGCGTGCATCACTGCCTCATACATATTTATTTTTGTTTTATTGCTGCTCATTTTTCATTAATTCTCCTATTAGTGTGCATCCATCCGTATCCATTTACTTTGGTTGCAAACACTATAGGAGTAGACAGCGGAGCCTTTCTGCAGCCTTTCAGTGCTAGTGCACAGTTCTTTGCACTGTTCACGGCTGTCTGTGAGGTCTCTGTGTGTGAGTGCAGCTCACGTTGTAGTGTTTTCTGTGGCCACCTCTGGTTGTAGTCCGCTCAGCGTGCGTCACTGCCTCATACATTGTTCTTTTTTGCTGTAGTGCTGCTTATTTTTCCAGAATTTCTCCTATTAGTGTGCTTTCATCTGTATCCAGCTAGATTGGTTGCAAACACTATATAGGAGTAGATAGAGGAGCCTTTTTTCTGGCTTGTGCCCTGCAGCCCCAGCCAGATTAGTATTAGCCTATTTTTTGGAGCCTCATCTATTGCATTGTAGGTTACCTTCCTGCATTGTAATAGCTCCAAAAAGTTTGTGATACTATCGCTTTCACATCTTTGGTCACATCCATTTTGTTTTTTTGAAAAAAACACGTAAATAAAGTTCACCAAACACTCCAATTGACAGTTGTGTAGGCCACATTAGCTCATATTAAAGTGTGGTCCACACACTTTATAAAATTAGTGTTTCTTATACCTGTTAGCAGCTGTTCAGGTATAAGCACACTAAGCCCCCCTTTGTACTTTTCTGCCTATCTTTATCAGTCTACCAAGATGAAGAAGGCAGGGAGTAAGGCACGTGGTCGTGGGTGTGGAGTTTCAGCAGGGAGAGGGGATTCTGTGCCTGCTGCGAGCACCAGTGACTCAGCATCCCCCAGTTTTACCAAGGAACAGTCCTTTATGCGCAGCTTTGTAGGACCTCGCCGTACTCCACTGCTGCGTAATGAATTGAAGCTGTTGTCGGATGGATGGCAGCTAACGCATTGACTTCAATTACCTCCACATCCTCTCAGGGCCAGTGCACTGAAGAGCAACCATCTGTCTCTTCACCACCTGCCAAATTGCCCAGGCAGTCAGAGAGCCCTGGACAGGAGCCATCTCTACTTCTGTTCTCTGAATCGCTTGGCTTGGAAACAGGGGGCCAGCCAAGCAGCATTCTAGAATGTGAAGAAGAGGGAGTATGCAGTGATGTGCAACTGCTTTTTCCCTCTGAATCTGAAGAGGCTGGTGGGCCAGTGCCTATGGTGAGCACACCTCAGTACACATCAGATGATGAGACTCAGGTGCCACTTTCTGGTGTGTACTGTGCTGGCGAGACTACCCAGGAGAAGCAGGTGTTTGAAGAGGGGAGAGTAGATGATGAGGTCCTTGGCCCATCATGGCGTGAGGAACAGGAAGGTGGCGGGAGCAGCTCTGAGGAAGAGATTCCCCAAACAGCCAAAACAGGAGGGAGAGGGAGGGGACAGACTTGGTTGCCTGTAGCCTCCACTTCGGCACCCGTTAGGAGCATTCCTCTTCCAAAAGCCAAAACGGGCGCTCCCTGGACTTGCAGTGCGTGGTCCTTTTTTGACACAGTTGCAGATGACATTTGCTTTGTCAAATGCAAGCTGTGTAATCAGAAAGTCAAAAGAGGGAAAAGTGTCAGCAACCTCAATATCACAAATATGTGGAAACATGTGCCGACCAAGCACGTGGTGGAGTTACAAAGACACACTGAAGATGTAGGCCAACCTACAGCACCACCTACCACTTATTCAGCTCATGTTGTAGCCTCTTCCTCCAGCTCACACACAGCTGGTTCAGCTTCCTCACAGGATCGCCATGGAAGAACCTCTGGCACTGTTGTCCAGAGACCCAGTGACATTCCACCCACAGCACCACGTTCCCTGTCATCCTCACACTCTCAGGCCACTCTACAGCCATCGGTAGCACAGGCATGGGAGAAAAGGCGGCCATACTCGGCAAACCATCCCTGAGCACAGGCTCTGAATGCTGGCATTGCAAAACTACTGGCCCTTGAAATGCTTTCATTCAGGCTGGTGGAGACTGACACCTTCCGTAACTCCATGGCATTGGCCGTCCCACAATACACTGTGCCCAGCCGCTTTTTTTTCAGCAGGCAAGCCTTCCCTGCCCTGCAAAAGCATGTGGATGGAAAAATTTAACATGCGCTACTAAACGCCGTCAGTAGCAAGGTCCACCTGACCACCGATGCGTGGACCAGTAACCATGGACTTGGACGATACCTTTCCCTCACTGCCCATTGGGTCAATGTTGTGGAGCCAGGTACAGATCTTGAGAGTGGCGCTGTACGTGTTCTGACATCTCCAAGGATTGCAGGAATCCAGTCTGCACACATTGACTCCTCCTCATACTCCAGTTCCTCAGAATCACTGCTGCAGGAGCCTGTTATGACCGATATGAGCACAGCCGTGGCAAAACGTCAACAGGCCGTACTGAAATTAATTTCTTTGGGGAATCGAAGCCACACAGCGCAAGAGCTCTGGAATGCCATCAAGCAGGAAAGCGACGTGTGGTTTGTGCCAGCGAATCTCCAGCCAGGCTTGGTAGTGTGTGACAATGGCCGAAATCTGGTGGCAGCTCTGGGCCTAGGCAACCTCACTCACATCCCATGTCTGGCACATGTGCTCAACTTGGTCATGCAGAGCTTTCTGAGGGACTTGATGCACTGCTGCACAAGGTCCGCATAGAGTGCGCTCACTTGCGGCGTTCCAGCATGGCAAGATCGCGCATTGCAGCTGTGCAGCGCCGATTCCTCCTTCCGGAACATCGCATCATATGTGACCTACCCACCAGGTGGAATTCAACGTTACATATGTTGGAGCGGTTGTGTGAGCAGCAGGCAGCAGTAATGGAGTACCAGCTGCATCAGGCACAAACAAGTCGCACTGCGCACCGGTCACACTTCACCACCACTGAGTGGGCCTCTATGAAGGACATCTGCCAAGTTTTGCGTGCCTTTGATGATTCCATGCGGATGGCAAGTGCAGATGATGCACTACATTAGTCAGCATGACTGTCCCCCTAAGGCCTGTTTCACACTTACATTTTTCCTGTGCGTTGGCAGCTGCTAAAATGGCGGATAACGGATTCGTAGGCGATGAAACACCAACGGAAGCCACCGGACCGTTGGTGCGCCAAGATTCGCCGATTTTGGAATTTTAAAGGAACCGCGGCTGAAAAGAAAAAATGACTACCGGCGATGTAGCGGTCAGCGGAGGCGAGATCTCGGGCAAAGAGGCCAGATCTCGGGCGATGAGGCGAGATGTCGGGCGATGAATCGAGATCTCGAGCGATGAGGCGGTGAGTGGAAGCGAGAGAGAGAGATTTTTTATCCAGCAGCCAGATTGAATTTAGGGTTAAACATGTAGCAAAAGAGGAAAATACGGATCCGGACAGCAATAAAACATTGCATTGTCTGTTCGGTGATCTCAGCGGACGCCAAAATTTTGGCGGATCCGCAGAAATACGGATGCAACGGACGATCCTCAGTCAAAGTCCGCCGATAATGAAAGTCAATGGGGAAAAAAACGGATCCACCAAGATAAATGGCGGTTCCGTTTTTTTTGCAAATTGGCGGACTTTGACTGATGGTGATAAACGGATGTGTGAAACAGGCCTTATCTGCCTGCTTCAAAAAACACTGCAAGCACTAAGGGAGGAGGTTTTGGAAGAGGTGGAGGATGAGGAGTCACAAATGCCATCTGCTTCTGGTCAGTCTGCGCAAAGTGGTTCCTCACAAAGGCCTAGGCAGGGGACACTTTGTGAGGAGGATGAGGAGGAGTCAATGGAGGAGGAAGACATCTCTCCAGAGGAGGGAGGTACACAATGCTCTAGTAGTCAGTATGTAGAGCGAGGGTGGGGTGATGCAGAGCAGGCAGAGATGACGTCTCAAGCAGGGGACAGCATTTCTTGGCTAGTTGGGAGTCTGCAGCACATGGTGGATTTCATGCTGCAGTGCCTGAGAAACGACCGCCGCATCGCCCACATTCTCAACACGGGTGATTATTGGGTGCGCACCCTCCTAGATCCTTGCTACCGGGACAACTTACAAATCTTCATAACACCGTTGAACCGGGAGCGTAAAATGCGGGAGTACCAAGACACACTGGTGCATTCCATCATGTTCTCCATTCCACGTGAGAGCAGTGCTGCTAGTGCTTTACAAAGCAGCTCTGTGCATCGAGGCAGTGGAGGAAACTCTGCACAAAGAGGGAGCAGAGGCAGCGCCTCAGCACAAGGCAAGACCAGTATGGCCCAAATGTGGCAAAGTTTTGTGTGCCCGCCACAAATGTCTACACCATCACAGACGCCTCCAGTCAGCAGGAGGCAACATTTCCGTCAGATGGTGCCAGACTACATGTCTTGCCCTGTCAGTGTACTCCCAGACGGCTCTTCCCCCTTCAAGTTTTGGGTCTATAAGATGGATACATGGCCAGAGCTTAGCCAGTATGCATTGGAGGTGCTGGCTTGCCCTGCTGCTAGGGTATTATCGGAACGCGTCTTTAGTGCCGCAGGTGGTGTACAAACAGACCGTCGCACGCGACTATCCTCCGATAACGTTGACCGGCTTACTTTTCTGAAAATGAACAAGGCCTGGATCTCGCCGGAATTTGCCATTCCTCTTCCAGAATAAATAATTGGTTGGCAACAGTATCCAGGTCTCCTGTTGTGTTCATGTTTCTACCACCTCAACTATAATCCCTGGGCTCCAACACCGCCAGTTCTTGGTCAGAAGTGCCATCTGCACAGAGAAAAACACTAGCTCCTGTGTTAGTGGGGTTCAGTAATGCCAGCTGCTCCCCTGCTGTGTGTCCGGCAATATCTCCTGCTCCCTCCACATTCAAACTACATCAGATTTTAACCCCTTCACCCCCAAGGGTGGTTTGCACGTTCATGACCGGGCCAATTATTACAATCCTGACCACTGTACCTTTATGAGGTCATAACTCTGGAACGCTTCCATGGATCCCGGTGATTCTGACATTGTTTTCTCGTGACATATTGTACTTCATGTTAGTGGTAAAATTTAATTCAAATAACTTGCGTTTATTTGTGAGAAAAACAGAAATTTGGCGAAAATTTTGAAAATTTCGCAATTTTCCAACTTTGAATTTTTATGCCCTTAAATCACAGAGATACAGCACAGAAAAAACTTGATAACTAACATTTCCCACATGTTTACTTTACATCAGCACAATTTTGGAACCAAAATTTTTTTTTGTTAGGAAGTTATAAGGGTTAAAAGTTGACCAGCGATTTCTCATTTTTACAACACCATTTTATTTTTAGGACCACATCACATTTGAAGCCACTTTGAGGGGTCTATATGATAGAAAATACCCAAAAGTGACACCATTCTAAAAACTGCACCCCTTAAGGTGCTCAAAACCACATTCAAGAAGTTTATTAACCCTTTGGGTGCGTCACAGGAATTTTTTTGAATATTTAAAAAATATGAACATCTAACTTTTTTTCATAAAAAAAATACTTCAGGTTCAATTTTTTTTATTTTACCAAGGGTAACAGGAGAAATTGAACTGCAAAAGTTATTATGCAATTTGTCCTGAGTACGCAGATACCTGATATGTGGGGGGGAACGACTGTTTCGGCGCATGGCAGAGCTCAGAATGGAAGGAGCGCCGTTTGACTTTTTCAATGCAAAATTGGCTGGAATTCAGATTGGACGCCATGTCACGTTTGGAGAGTCCCTGATGTACCTAAACAGTGGAAACCCCCTACAAGTAACCCCATTTTGGAAACTAGACCCCCCAAGGAACTTATCTAGATATGTGGTGAGAACTTTGAACCCACAAGGGCTTTACAGAAGTTTATAACGTACAGCGGTACAATTAAAAAATCATATTTTTTCCACAAAAATGATCTTTTCACCACAATTTTTATTTTCCCAAGGGTAACAGGACCCTAAAAGTTATTGTGCAATTTGTCCTGAGTACGCTGATACCCCACATGTGGGGGTAAACCACTATTTGGGCGCATGGCAGAGCTCGGAAGGGAAGCGGCGCCATTTGACGTTTTTGGCTGGAATTGAGATCGGACACCATGTCGCGTTTGGAAAACCCCTGATGTACCAAAACAGTGGAAACCCCCACAAATGACACCATTTTGGAAACTAGACCCCCTAAGGAACTTATCTAGATGTGTGGTGAGCACTTTGACCCCCCCAGTGCTTCACAGAAGTTTATAACGCCCGGGCGTGAAAATAAAAAATTCGTATTTTTTCCACAAACATGATCTTTTAGTCACCATTTTTTTATTTTCCCAAGGGTACCAGGAGAAGTTGGACCCCAAAAGTTGTTGTCCAATTTGTCCTGAGTATGCTGATACCCCATATGTGGGAGAAAACTACTGTATGGACACACGTCGGGGCTCGGAAGGGAAGTAGTGACATTTTGGAATGCAGACTTTGATGGAATGGTCTGCGGGTGTCATGTTGCCTTTGGAGAGCCCCTAATGTACCTAAACAGTGGAAACCCCCCACAAATGACCCCATTTTGAAAACTAGACCCACTAAGGAACTTATCTAGATGTGAGGTGAGCACTTTGAACCCCCAAGGGATTCACAGAAGTTTATAATGCCAGGGCATGAAAATAAAAAAATCGTATTTTTTCCACAAACATGATCAATTAGTCCCCAATTTTTTTATTTTCCCAAGGGTAACAGGAGAAATTGAACCCCAAAAGTTGTTGTCCAATTTGTCCTGAGTACGCTGACACCCCATATGTGGGATAAAACTACTGTATGGACACACGTCAGGGCTCGGAAGGGAAGTAGTGACGTTTTGGAATGCAGACTTTGATGGAATGGTCTGCGGGTGTCATGTTGCCTTTGGAGAGCCCCTAATGTACCTAAACAGTGGAAACCCCCACAAGTGACCCCATTTTGGAAACGAGACCCCCTAAGGAACTTATCTAGATGTGTGGTGAGCGCTTTGAACCCCCAAGGGCTTCACAGAAGTTTATAATGCCCGGGCATGAAAATAAAAAAATCGTATTTTTTCCAGAAACATGATCAATTAGTCCCCAATTTTTTCATTTTCCCAAGGGTAACAGGAGAAATTGGACCCCCAAAAGTTGTTGTCCAATTTGTCCTGAGTACGCTGACACCCCATATGTGGGAGAAAACTACTGTATGGACACACGTCGAGGCTCGGAAGGGAAGCAGTGACGTTTTGGAATGCAGACTTTGATGGAATGGTCTGCGGGTGTCATGTGCGTTTGGAGAGCCCCTGATGTACCTAAACTATTGAAACTCCCCACAAGTGACCCCATTTTGGACACTAGACCCCCCATGGACCTTATCTAGATGTGTGGTGAGCACTTTGAACCCCCAAGTGCTTCACAGAAGTTTATAACACTCAGACGTGAAAATAAAAAAATCATTTTTTTCCACAAAAATGATATTTTTGCCCCCAATTTTTTATTTTCCTAAGGGTAACAGGAGAAATTGGACCCCAAAAATTGTTTTGCAATTTGTCCTGAGTAGGCTGATACCCTACATGTGGGGGTAAAACACTGTTTGGGCGCATAACAGAGCTTGGAAGGGAAGGAGCACCATTTGACTTTTTCAACTCAGAATTGGCTGGAATTGAGATCAGATGCCATGTTGCATTTGTAGAGCCCCTGATGTGCCCAAACAGTGGAAACCCCCAATTCTAACTCCAACCCGAACCCCAACACGCCCCTAGCCCTAACCCTAGCCCTAACCCTAGCCCTAACCCTAGCCCTAACCCTAGCCCTAACCCTAACCATAGCCCTAACCCTACCCCAACACACCCCTAGCCCTAACCCTAGCCCTATCCCTAATGGAAAAATGGAAATAAATACATTTTTTTTATTTTATTATTTTTCCCCAACTAAGGGGGTGATTACGGGGGGTTTGATTTACTATTTATGGCGGTTTTTATGTTTGGTGGCTGTCGCATGCTAAAAGACACTTTTTATTGTAAAAATAGTTTTTGCATCACCACATATTGAGAGCTATAATTTTTCCGCATTTTGACCCACCGAGTCATGTGAGGTCTTATTTTTTGCGGGACGAGTTGACGTTTTTATTGGTACCATTTTTGGGCACGTGAAATTTTTTGATCACTTTTTATTCCAATTTTTGTGACGCAGAATGAACAAAAACCAGCGTTTCATGAATTTCTTTTGGGGGGGGTGCGTTTACACCGTTCCACATGCGGTAAAATTGATAAAGCGGTTTTATTCTTCGGGTCAGTACGGTTACAGCGATATCTCATTTAGGTCTTTTTTTATGTTTTTGTCGGTTTTATGCAATGAAAACTATTTTATATAAAAAATAATTATTTTTGCATCGCTTTATTCAGCGAGCTATAACTTTTTTGTTTTTTCGCTGATGATGCTGTGTGGTGGCTCGTTTTTTGCGGGACAAGATGATGTTTTCAGCGGTACCATGTATATTTATGTGCGTCTTTTTGATCGCGCGTTATTACACTTTTTGTTTGGCGGTATGATAATAAATCATTATTTTTTGCTTCGTTTTTTATTTTTATTTTTTAAGGGGTTCGCTAAAGGGGTTAACTAATGGGACAGTTTTATAGGGCGGGTCGTTATGGACGCGGCGATACCTAATATGTGTACTTTTATTGGTTTTTTTTATTATTATTTCCAAAAAATGGATTTATTGGGGGAATATTTTTTTTTTTTTTCTAATATATTTGGCGATTTTTTTTTTTAATTATTTTTACACTTTTTTTATTTTTTTTTTACTTTATTAAATAGTCCCAGGTGGGACATCACTGTCCTGTGACAGATCGCTGATCTGTCACATCACAGATCACTGTGACAGATCAGCGATCTGACACAGGCACTGCAGAAGGCTTCCTCATGAGTGCGCTTTGCAGGCACTGAGGAAGCCAGCTTCCTGCAGGCCCCCGAAGGCCCCCGTCGCCATCTTGGATTCGGGGGCCTGGAGGAAAGGAGTCCCCCACAGCAGCGCTGCACATTGCGCTGCCGTGGGGGGCTCAGGGAAGCACGGAGGGAGACCCCTCCCTGCCGATGCTTCCCTTTAACCCCCGGTACACCGCGATCGTGTTTGATCGCGGTGTGCAAGGGGTTAACGTGTCGGGGGCGGTCCGTGACCGCCCCTGACACATTGTGCCGGGTGTCAGCTGTGATAATCAGCTGACACCCGGCCGCGATCAGCGGCGCTCACCACGTGGGCGCCGCTGATCGCGCCGACGTACTATCCCGTCCATGGGCATAGGGGCCCAGGTCCCATGGACGGGATAGTACGTCGGATGGCAGAAAGGGGTTAAACTTGCTCCAAGTAGGCCTCAGCCTACACCATGATTGATCCTGGGCTCCAACACCACCAGTTGTTGCTCGGAGGTGCCGTCTGCACAGAGAAAAACACTAGCTCCTCTGTTAGTGGGGTTCTCAAATGCCAGCTGCTCCCTTGCTGTGTGTCCGGCAATATCTCCTGCTCCCTCCACATTCAAACTACATCAGATTTTAAACTTGCTCCAAGTAGGCCTCAGCCTACTCCATGATTGATCCTGGGCTCCAACACCGCCAGTTGTTGCTCAGAAGTGCCGTCTGCACAGAAAAAAACACTAGCTCCTGGGTTAGTGGGATTCAGTAACACCAGCTGCTCTCCTGCTGTGTCCGGCAATATCTCCTGCTCCCTCCACATTCAAACTACATCAGATTTTAACTTGCTCCAAGTAGGCCTCAGTGTTGTGAACTCATTTTCGGCTCCACCAGTTGCGAATTCTCCTTCCGTTCTCCCTCTGGTGGTGACAGGAGGTAGTGAGGTTGGTTTAATTGGTAGTGATCTGCCACCTGATGAGGATGATAACGATTGGATCTCTGGAGTATCAGACTGGATATAAGACAGTTGACGCCCTATCCTGGTGCTAGTGATTCAGTCTGCTTCTCAGGTCTTGGACTTCAGCTCTGTTTCAGTCTTCTCAAGTTAAGTTTGTTTTTGCTATTGTTCACACTTGCTCTTGCTGGTCAATTCAGTTTTTTTGTGGTCAGCCAGCCCCTGCTGGGGTTGTGCTGAATTTCCACTCCTATTTATCTGTATTTGCCTTTTGGTCCCTTATTAGATTGGCTTCTTTTTGCTCTGTCTCAGAATATTTCAGAGTGCTGATATAGTGGGAGAAGTCTTGTGACTTCAGGGTTAATTTTGCTATCAGAAGTGTTGGACATTATTTTGGTAGGGTTTTTGGCAGATTGCAGACAGTGTCTTTCCTTTCCTGTCCTTTCTAGTTAGTTGGGCCCCATCGTTTGCTCAGCCTATTTTTCTGCCTTTGTTTGTGTTTTCATCTTGTTTCACCGTCAATACATGTGGGGGGCTGTCTTTCCTTTGGGGTCTGCTCTGGGTCAGTTAGTTTTCCTCTTTTCCTGCTTTAGGCTTATGTAGCTCTCCAGTTGTGACGAGGCGTTTAGGATCATCGTAGGTACACTCCATGACTGCTGCTTGTTGTGTGGTAAGATCAGGGATCTGCAAACTGCATAGTTACCAACCTGTTGTGAGTTCATTTTCCCCTTCACCGTTGATGTCTGATGAACTCCCTCTGCTGGTGAAGAGAGGTAGTGAAATTGATTGGGTTGGGAAGAACCTGTCATCTGAACAGGTGGAGCCTGATTGGACACCCGTAATCACTGAGTGGATATAAGGCAGCCGACACCCTACAGGGGTGCTGGTGATCCTTTCTGCTCTGAGCTCTTGCAAACCAGTTCAGTACCTGTCTTCTGAAAGCTAAGTATTTGCTCTCTTATTTTTCCATGAGATATTGTCTGTTTACTTAGTGTTTGTATTCTGCCTGCCCTTGTTGGTACAGGCTAAGCTCCATTTTTGTCTCTGGTCAAGTTGATCTTTTGCTCAGTCTTCAGAATATACCCGAGTGCTGATATAGTGTTTTTGAAGTCTAGTGACTTCAGGGCCTTTTTTCTATCAGATGTGTTGGACATTATTTTGGCAGAATTTTTGCGGATTGCAGCCAGCATCTTTTCTGTCCTTTCCTATTTAGCTAGTTGGGCCCCATCGTTTGCTCTGCCTGTCTTTCTGTCTGTGTTTGTGTTTTCATCTGCTTTTCACCGACAATACATGTTGGGAGCTGTCTATTGCTTTGGGGTCTGCTCTGGGGCAGTTTTGATTTCCCCTTTCTTTCTTTACGCTTATTTAGTTCTCCGGCTGTGAACGAGGGGTCTAGGGCACCGTAGGAACCCCCCACGGCTACTGTTAGTTGTGCGAATAGGATCAGGGGTCTGCAATCCGATAGCTACCAAGCTCTCCGGTTTTCTGGACTTAGCTTTTATTTTTGTTTTTTTCTCCTTTGGTGACTCATTCATAACACCAACCCCTCTGGTTTTCTGAGCCTTGGCTTGTGTTGTTTTTTCCTCCTCGGTGACCCATTCATAACACCTCAGCCTACACCATGATTGATCCTGGGCTCCAACACCGCCAGTTTTTGCTCAGCAGTGCCGTCTGCACAGAGAAAAGCACTAGCTCCTGTGTTAGTGGGGTTCAGTAACGCCAGCTGCTCTCCCGCTGTGTGTCTGGCAATATCTCCTGCTCCCTCCACATTCAAACTACATCAGATTTTAAACTTACTCCAAGTAGGCCTCAGCCTACACCATGATTGATCCTGGACTCCAACACCGCCAGTTGTTGCTCAGAAGTACCGTCTGCACAGAGAAAAACACTAGCTCCTGTGTTAGTGGGGTTCAGTAACCCAGCTGCTCCCCTGCTGTGTGTCCGGCAATGTCTCCTGCTCTGTCCACATTCACACTACTACTGATTTTAAACTTGCTCCAATTAGGCCTCTGGCTCCACTCTGTCTCTAGCATTTACCCTGTGCTCCAGCACCGCTAGTTGCTGCTCAGAAGTGCCATCTGCACAGTCATTACTTGCTCCTGTGTTACTGGGGTTCAGTAACGTCAGCTGATCCCCAGCTGTGTGACCGGCAATTTCTCCTGCTCTGTCCACACTCACACAACTACAGATTTTAAACTTGCTCCAATTAGGCCTCTGTCTCAACTCTGTAGCATTTACCCTGGGTTCCAGCACCGCTAGGTGATTCCCAGCAGTGTCTTTGGCACGGGTACTCCCTCCTGCCCAGCCTGGTTCCAGCACGCCAGCTGTTTCCGGGTAGTGTCAGCGTCACTTTGGCACCAATACATTGTCCTGTCATGTTAGCCAACTCTATGGTTCCTGCAGTTTAGGTGCTTCGTATGTGGGCTGCGGGTTCTGGCAATAAAGGGTGGTTCCGTAGTGCCAATAGGACAAGCACCCCCTGTAGGACTGGGGGTTTCGGTAACTGCGGCCTGCTCGCGGCCTTGCTGCTTTGTTTTTCATGGGTAACTTCAGCTACCCATCCAGGTTCCAGTACCATCAGCTGGTCATCGGTAGTGCCATTGGCTCTTGTAGCTTCTGCTACCCATCTGAGTTCCAGTACCGGCAGCTGGTTCTTGGCAGTGCCTTTGGCTTATGTGCCTCCTTCTCGGTATTCGAGTTCCATCAACGTCTGCTGGTCCTTGGTAGTGCTTTCTGGCACAGGTACCTCCTGCTTAGTAACTGGGTTCCAGTACCATCAGCTGTTCCTTGGTAGTTCTATTGGCTCTTGTAGCTTCTGCTACCCATCCGGGTTCCAGCACCATCAGCTGGTTCTCGGCAGTGTCTTTGGCACGGGTACTCCCTCCTGCCCAGCCTGGTTCCAGCACGCCAGCTGTTTACGGGTAGTGTCAACATCACTTTGGCACCAATACATTGTCCTGTCATGTTTGCGGTCGGGTTAGCCTGTTAGGTGTCGGATTCCTGACACTGCACAGCAGGAATCCACAGCCATACATCCAGAGGTCTCCCATTCTCCACCGACCGCTCCGGGTGCTGCTCAGCTATCACAGCGAGCCAGGCATGCTGCTCAGACTTGCTCGGATGTTGTTGCCACCTCTGGTGCAGCAATGGTAGCGCAACCTGCCCTGCAGGGAACTGCTCCAGAGGCTAAGTCCTCGTGTCGTGCTACTGGGCATGCCCGCAAGGTGACTGGGGAGCGGGGGTCACATGCTCAGGTCCTGCGTCGGATCTGATTGGTCCTTTCCAGGGTACTGGAAGGACCCGGAAGCGCATGGCTATAAAAAGCCCGCATGGCGGCTCGGCCATGCGCTCGTGTATCATATTATGCTGTGTGTGTATGGTGATGGATGCATGGACTGGTGACTGACTTATTAAGAAACCCCTTCCCTCTGATAATATGAATGGTGACAGAGTGTTGGTTAGTCAGCGCCAGATTGTGGCAAACTACACGCCACTGTGCCTCCTACACTGCACACTAGCATTCTACAGTGTCCGGCCTTCCAGCGCCGCCGTCCAGCGGCTATAGTTATTGCCGCGCTGCGGTAGCAGCGTCCATTGGCGTTTGCGGCTGTGACGCCACCCGCTGGCTATCCTATGAAGCTAACAGGGCCAGCGGCTGTTTCTTATTTGTGGTTAGGCGACTCTGTGTCTGAACAGAGCCGGACCTAGGCTCTCGGGTGACGTTAACCCGAGCGCTGTACTGCACCTCTAGCGTATCTGCCATTGTCCAGCAGCGGTCTTGTCATCTACCGCACGGTGGACCCCGGGCGGCGAACGTACCTTCTATTATTTATATCTGGTGTGTTCTGCTGACCCTAACATTACACTAGTGCCAGGGTCTGGCTGGTAATGGCAGACGTGCAGCAGTTGCAGCGCTATATTCGACAGCTGGAGAGCAGGTTGATGGCTATTGAGAGCGCCAACTCAGCTGCGAATACTGCATTAGCTGCTGCTCAGACAGTTGCTGAGGCTGTCACACGTGTGCCCGCACTTTTGCCCACGCCGGCAATTACTCGCCTCGCGCGTCCCGACAAGTTCTCGGGTGTTAGCGCCACCTGTAGGGGATTCGTGAGCCAGTGCTCAATTCACCTCGAGTTACTGGCTGCTCGGTTCCCTACAGAGCGGGCTAAGGTGGGCTTTATTGTGTCACTCTTGTCTGACCGGGCATTACAGTGGGCTACATCGTTGTGGGAACGTAATGATCCTGTGGTTCAGGGTGCTGCCCAGTTCCTCGTGGCCCTGAAACAGGTCTTTTTGGGACCACAGATCACACATGACACCTCTCTCCAACTTCTGTCCCTAACACAGGGGTCACTCTCGGTCAGCCATTATGCCGTCCGGTTCCGGACCTTGGCTTCTGAATTAAAGTGGCCGGACAAAGCATTAGTCCCAGTGTTTTGGAGAGGGTTGGCTGGGCATGTAAAAGATGCTGTAGCTACTAGAGAAGTTCCCACAAGTCTGGAGGAATTGATTGCAGTCTCCACCCGCATTGACCTCCGGTTCACGGAGCGCGGGCTGGAACGTGCACCATCCAGACAAAGGGTTAATTAGGCTCCCACCTTCACCGAGCCACTGAGATATCCTGCACAGGAGCTCGTACCCTCTGAACCTATGGAGGTGTCCCGCACCGACTCCAAGCCACCACCGGTGCGAAGCTATGTACGTTGCTATCAGTGCCGACAATTTGGCCACTCGGCTAGCACGTGTCCTTTGCGAAAAAACGCCTATGTCCTGTGATCATAGGAGGTGGTCAGTCCAACATGAAACCCTTCTCACCCAAACCGATATTCCGGGGTACCTTAGACAGTGGTCCCTTCACCTGGGAGGCAGAGGTTATCATGCATTCCGGGGCCGAAGGAAATTTTATGTCCTCAACCTTTGCCCAGAAACACGCTATCCCTCAGGTGTTGCTGCCTCAACCACTGACCATCATGGTGGTTAATGGGGAGCATTTGCCCACTCAGGTAACCCATCAGACAGTTCCACTCGGGCTTTCTATCTCTCCCTCCCATCGAGAGATCTTGTCCCTGTTCATTTTGCCTGATGGTATTGACCAGGTGCTACCTGGTCTTGCCTAGCTCCGTTGCCACTCTCCTCATATCGAGTGGGCAAAAGGGAAAATACTGGCTTGGAGCAAGGATTGTGAGGGAAGGTGTCGGAAGGGCACTCTTCAGGTGGCTTCCACTGAAGTGCCTACGGATCTCTCCGCGCTTCCTAAATCCTACCATCAGTACGCGGACGTCTTCTCCAAAAAATCTGCGGAGACACCACACCGCCCATATGATTGCCCGATAGACCTCTTGCCAGTCACAGGACCTCCTAGGGGTTGTGTGTATCCACTATCACTCCCCGAAACAGAAGCTATGTCACAATATATTCGGGAGAACCTGGCTAGAGGTTTTATCAGGAAGTCGGTGTCGCCGGCTGGTGCAGGGTTCTTTTTTGTTCAGAAGAAGAGTGGAGAGTTATGTCCCTGCATTGATTACAGAGGTCTCAATGCCATAACAGTAAAGAACAAATACCCTCTTCCGTTGATCTCTGAACTATTTGACAGGTTGCGAGGGGCCCGGATCTTTACGAAACTATATCTACGGGGGGCATACAACCTGATCCGCATTCGCGAGGAAGACGAGTGGAAGACAGCTTTTAATACTAGGGATGGCCACTATGAATGGTCATGCCCTTCGGCCTGTGTAATGCGCCAGCTGTCTTCCAAGATTTCGTCAACTACATCTTCCGCGACATGCTTTCTACTTCGGTGGTGGTCTATCTGGATGACATACTCATCTTCTCGCCAGATTTGACCTCTCACCGGAGAGACATGTGCAGGGTCTTCAACCGTCTACGGGCGAACTCTCTATACGCCAAGCTGGAGAAGTGTCAGTTTGAGTCCTTGCCGTTCCTGGGCTACATCATCTCGGCCCAGGGATTGGCTATGGATCCGGCCAAACTACAAGCGGTGATGGACTGGCAAGAACCCCATTCACTTAAAGCGGTGCAGCGCTTCATGGGGTTCGTAAATTACTACCGCCAGTTTATACCGCACTTCTCCACAGTGGTGGCTCCTTTGGTTGCTCTCACCAAGAAAAGAGCTAATCCTAATGCTTGGTTTGAGCAGGTCTCCAAGGCCTTCATGTCTATTAAATCCCACTTTGCTGGCGCTCCCATCCTACACCGTCCCCATGTGAACGAGCCATTTATACTGGAGGTAGATGCTTCTTCCGTCGGTGCAGGAGCAGTCGTCTTCCAGAAGGATGCTCAAGGTCGGAAGCATCCATGCTTCTTCTCGAAGACCTTCTCACCGGCGGAGAAGAATTACTCCATCGGTGACAGGGAGCTGCTGGCCATGAATTTGGTCTTTTCTGAGTGGAGATATCTCCTGGAGGGGGCTCGGTTTCCCTTCCAGGTGTACACGGACCATAAAAATCTGGTCTATTTGCAAACGGCCCAGCGCCTGATCTCCCGTCAGGCTAGGTGGTCGCTCTTCTTTTCCCGCTTCTGCTTCACCCTTCATTACCTCTCCGGAGAGAAGAACATCCATGTGGATGCTCTTTCCCGCTCTGTGGTTTCAGCAGAAGAGGGAGAGGCTGAGCCTCGGCTTATTCTCCCGCCGGAGAGTTTTACGACCGTGGCTCCAGTTTCACTCAAGTCAGTGCCACCGGGCAAGACCTTGGTACCTCCTCAGCTATGGCCGGAGGTCCTCGCCTGGGCACACGCCTCCAGGGTAGGTGGTCATTTTGGTAATAAACGGACCACTGAACTCCTGGCAAGGTCATATTGGTGGCCACATATGGCTCGAGATGTCAGAGAATATGTGCAAGCATGCATCTCGTGTGCTCGGAACAGACCCTCTAGACAGAGACCGGCGGGGCTGTTATATCCCCTGCCAGTGGCGGATAGACCGTGGGAAATGGTTGGCATGGATTTCATAGTTGGCCTGCCCAAGTCTGGTGGCAGTATGGTCATCTGGGTGGTCACCGACCATTTTTCCAAAATGGTGCATCTGGTGCCACTCGCACGCTTGCCTTCCGCTCGTGGTCTTGCCACTTTGTTCATTAAGCACGTATTCCATTTCCATGGCATGTCGGACAAAATCGTGAGTGACTGAGCGCCCCAGTTTGCATCTCGGTTATGGAGGGAGCTCTGCAGCTTACTCAGCATCGAGCTAAATTTGTCCTCCGCTTATCATCCCGAGACGAATGGCTTGGTCGAGAGAGCCAATCAGACCTTGGTCACCTACTTATGGCATTTTGTATCTGCCAGGCAGGATGACTGGGCATCCTTGCTACCTTGGGCTGAATTTGCCCTAAACAATGCAGTGGCTGACTCCACTGGTCAGACTCCCTTCCTCCAAAACTACGGCCAACATCCATGCGTCCCTGTCCTGATGCTAGTGTCCTCCACTGACTCCAGGGTGGCAGACTGGGCAGTGGAGGCCTGGGACATTTGGGATCGCACTCAGGATGCTATCCATGCGTCTAAGGAAAGGATGAGGGCGTCCGCCGACACGCATCGGTGACCCGCTCCTAGCTTCTCTCCTGGTGACTTGGTATGGCTCTCCACCCGAAATATTAAACTACGGGTCGAGCCCACTAAGTTCGCGCCGCGATATATTGGACCTTTCAAGGTCCTTGAGCGAATTAGCTCGGTGGCTCTTCCTCCACATCTAGCCATTTCGGACGTGTTTCATGTGTCCCTCCTCAAACCAGTTCACATGGCCCGGTTTTCTGAGTCATTGGCTGGGTCGTCAGACTTGTCGACTGACGAGTTTGAGGTTAATGCCATTGTAGGGTGCAGGTTTGTCCGTGGCAAAAAATTTTATTTAGTGGATGGAAAGGGTCATGGGCCCGAGGCTCGGACCTGGGAGTCGGTGGAAAACATCCACGCACCGCTCCTGATCGCGGCTTTTGAGCGCAGTGCAGCGGGGGCCTTAGGAGGGGGGTAATGTTAGGCGTCGGATTCCTGACACTGCACAGCAGGAATCCAGAGCCAGACATCCAGCGGTCTCCCATTCTCCTCCGACCGCTCCGGGTGCTGCTCAGCAATCACGGCGAACCAGGTGTGTTGCTCAGACTTCCTCTGACAGCCTGGATGTTGCTGCCACCTCTGGTGCAGCAATGGTAGCGCAACCTGCCCTGCAGGGAACTGCTCCAGAGGCTAAGTCCTTGTGCCGTGCTACTGGGCATGCCCGCAAGGTGACCTCTCACTGGGGAGCGGGGGTCACATGCTCAGGTCCTGCGTCGGATCTGATTGGTCCTTTCCAGGGTACTGGAAGGTCCCGGAAGCGCACGGCTATAAAAAGCCCGCATGGCGGCTCGGCCATGCGCTGGTGTAGCATATTATGCTGTGTGTGTATGGTGATGGATGCATGGACTGGTGACTGACTTATTAAGAAACCACTTCCCTCTGATAATACGAATGGTGACAGAGTGTTGGTTAGTCAGCGCCAGATTGCGGCAAGCTACACGCCACTGTGCCTCCTGCACTGCACACTAGCGTCTGACCTTCCGGCGCCGCCGTCCAGCGGCTATAGTTATTGCCGCGCTGCGGTAGCAGCGTCCATTGGCGTTTGCGGCTGCGACGCCACCCGCTGGCTATCCTGTGAAGCTAACAGGGCCAGCAGCTGTTTCTTATTTGTGGTTAGGCGACTCTGTGTCTGAACAAAGCCAGACCTAGGCTCTCGGGTGACGTTAACCCGAGTGCTGTACCGCACCTCTAGCGTATCTGCCATTGTCCAGCAGCGGTCTTGTCATCTACCGCAAGGTGGACCCTGGGCGGCGAACGCACCTTCTATTATTTATATCTGGTGCGTTCCGCCGACCCTAACATAGCCGACTCTATGGTGCCTGCAGTTTAGGTGCTTCCTTTGTGGGCTGCGGGTTCTGGCAATAAAGGCTGGTTCCGTAGTGCCAATAGGACAAGCACCCCCTGTAGGACTGTGGGTTTCGGTAACTGCGGCTGGCTCGCGGCCTTGCAACTTTGTTTTTCATGGGTACCTTCTGCTACCCATCTGGGTTCCAGCACCGTCAGCTGGTTCTCGGCAGTGCCTTTGGCTTACGTGCCTCCTTCTTAGTATCCGAGTTCCAGCAACGTCTGCTGGTCCTTGGTAGTGCCTTCTAGCACAGGTACCTCCTGCTTAGTAACCGGGTTCCAGTACCGTCAGCTGGTCCTCGGTAGTGCCATTGGCTCTTTTAGCTTCTGCTACTCATCCGGGTTCCAGCACCGTCAGCTGGTCCTTGGTAGTTCCATTGCCTCTTGTTCCTTCTGCTGCCCCTCCGGATTCCTGCACCGTCAGCTGGTTCTCAGCAGTGCCTTTGGGTTAGGTGCCTCCATCTCGGTATCCAAGTTCCAGCAACGTCTGCTGGTCCTTGGTAGTGCTTTCTAGCACAGGTACCTCCTGCTTAGTCACCGATTTCCAGTACCGTCAGCTGGTCCTCGGTAGTGCCATTGGCTCTTGTTCCTTCTGCTGCCCCTCCGGGTTCCAGCACCGTCAGCTGTTTCAGGGATGTGTCAACGTCACTTTGGCACCAATACATTGTCCTGTCGTGTTGCGGTCGGTTTAGCTGACTCTATGGTGCCTGCAGTTTAGGTGCTTCCTATGTGGGCTGCGAGTTCTGGCAATAAAGGCTGGTTCCGTAGTGCCAATAGGACAAGCACCCCCTGTAGGACTGTGGGCTTCGGTAACTGCGGCCGGCTCGCGGCCTTGCAACTTTGTTTTTCATGGGTGCCTTCTGCTACCCATCCGGGTTCCAGCACTGTCAGCTGGTCCTCGGTAGTTCCATTGCCTCTTGTTCCTTCTGCTGCCCCTCTGGGTTCCAGCACCGTCAGCTGGTTCTCGGCAGAGCCTTTGACTTAGGTGCCTCCATCTCGGTATCCGAGTTCCAGCAACGTCTGCTGGCCCTTGGTAGTGCTTTCTAGCACAGGTACCTCCTGCTTAGTCACCGGGTTCCAGTACCGTCAGCTGGTCCTCGGTAGTGCTATTGGCTCTGGTTCCTTCTGCTGCCCCTCCGGGTTCCAGCACCGTCAGCTGTTTCAGGGAAGTGTCTATGTCACTTTGGTCACCAATACATTGTCCTGTCGTGTTGCGGTCGGGTTAGCCAACTCTATGGTGCCTGCAGTTTAGGTGCTTCCTATGTGGGCTGTGGGTTCTGGCAATAAAGGCTGGTTCCGTAGTGCCAATAGGACAAGCACCCCCTGTAGGACTGTGGGTTTCGGTAACTGTGGCCGGCTCGCGGTCTTGCAACTTTTGTTTTTCATAGGTACCTTCTGCTACCCATCCGGGTTCCAGCACCGTCAGCTGGTCCTCGGTAGTTCCATTGCCTCTTGTTCCTTCTGCTGCCCCTCTGGGTTCCAGCACCGTCAGCTGGTTCGTGGCAGTGCCTTTGGCTTAGGTGCCTCCATCTCGGTATCCGAGTTCCAGCAATGTCTGCTGGTCCTTGGTAGTGCTTTCTAGCACAGGTACCTCCTGCTTAGTTACCGGGTTCCAGTACTGTCAGCTGGTCCTCGGTAGTGCCATTAGCTCTTGTAGCTTCTGCTACCCATCTGGGTTCCAGTACCGTCAGCTGGTCCTCAGTAGTTCCATTGCCTCTTGTTCCTTCTGCTTCCCCTCCGGTTTCCAGCACCGTCAGCTGGTTCTCGGCAGTGCCTTTGGCTTAGGTACCTCCTGCTTAGTAACCGGGTTCCAGTACCATCAGCTGGTCCTCGGTAGTTCCATTGCCTCTTGTTTCTTCTGCTTCCCATCCGGGTTCCAGTACCGTCAGCTGGTTCTCGGCAGTTCCTCAGCCTTCTTGTACCTTCTGCTACCCATCCGGGTTCCAGCACCGTCAGCTGGCTCTCGGCAGTGCTTTTGGCTTAGGTGCCTCCTTCTCGGTATCCGAGTTCCAGCAACGTCTGCTGGTCCTTGGTAGTGCTTTCTAGCACAGGTACCTCCTGCTTAGTAACCAGGTTCCAATACCGTCAGCTGGTCCTCGGTAGTGCCATTGGCTCTTGTAGCTTTTGCTACCCATCTGGGTTCCAGCACCATCAGCTGGTCCTCGGTAGTTCCATTGCCTCTTGTTCCTTCTGCTGCCCCTCCGGGTTCCAGCACCGTCAGCTGGTTCTCAGCAGTGCCTTTGGCTTAGGTGCCTCCATCTCGGTATCCGAGTTCCAGCAACGTCTGCTGGTCCTTGGTAGTGCTTTCTAGCACAGGTACCTCCTGCTTAGTCACCGGGTTCCAGTACCGTCAACTGGTCCTCGGTAGTGCCATTGGCTCTTGTAGCTTCTGCTACCCATCTGGGTTCCAGCACCGTCAGCTGGTCCTCGGTAGTTCCATTGCCTCTTGTTCCTTCTGCTGCCCCTCCGGGTTCCAGCACCGTCAGCTGGTTCTCAGCAGTGCCTTTGGCTTAGGTACCTCCTGCTTAGTAACCGGGTTCCAGTACCATCAGCTGGTCCTCGGTAGTTCCATTGGCTCTTGTTCCTTCTGCTGCCCCTCCGGGTTCCAGCACCGTCAGCTGGTTCTTGGCAGTGCCTTTGGCTTAGGTGCCTCCATCTCGGTATCCGAGTTCCAGCAACGTCTGCTGGTCCTTGGTAGTGCTTTCTAGCACAGGTACCTCCTGCTTAGTTACCGGGTTCCAGTACTGTCAGCTGGTCCTTGGTAGTGCCATTAGCTCTTGTAGCTTCTGCTACCCATCTGGGTTCCAGTACCGTCAGCTGGTCCTCGGTAGTTCCATTGCCTCTTGTTCCTTCTGCTTCCCCTCCGGTTTCCAGCACCGTCAGCTGGTTCTCGGCAGTGCCTTTGGCTTAGGTACCTCCTGCTTAGTAACTGGGTTCCAGTACCATCAGCTGGTCCTCGGTAGTTCCATTGCCTCTTGTTTCTTCTGCTTCCCATCCGGGTTCCAGTGCCGTCAGCTGGTTCTCGGCAGTTCCTCAGCCTTCTTGTACCTTCTGCTACATTTCCAAGTTCAAACTTTTTGAAATGGTTTTTGGTAATCACTCTGGATCTCCCTGACGACGACCCTGAAGACCACCCCAAAGTAGACCAAAAAGATGACACTGAAGAAGATGACCAAGAGGACAAAGAACATGAAGACAACCACCAAGATACAGAACAACAAGAGACAGAAGACCAAGAAGCAGAAGAACAAAAAGAAGAAGAACATTAAGCATAAGACTAAAAATCAGAGCAAAATATATTATCTAAATTATAAGCAGAAGAAGACTAAGCAGTGTATGGGGGTGAGTCCGATCCTCCTCGTGGTGCCCCTGGAAAATGCCTGCTGCTGCAGGCCAAACTGAACGTGGACAAATCCTGTTGTAAATCTTTTGTGACAGGCAGAACGGCTGGTGTAATCTTCAAACTTTTATAGATAACAACTACAGGAATGCCTGTCACAAATAAGAATATGATGAAGAAGAAGAATAGGAAGAAGATGAAGAAGTAGAATGTGAAGAAGAAGAATAGTTGAATAAGAAGAATATGAAGAATGTAAAAAAAAGAATAATAGGAAGAAGGTGAAGAAGAAGAAGAAGATGAATAAGGTGAAGAAGAAGTTGATGAAAAAGATGCTGCTGCTGCTGCTGCTGAGGATCATGACGGAGAAAGTGTGGGAGAAGTAAAAAAAAGAAGTTGAAGAGCATGGAATTAGTGAAACATACATATCTGACAAAATATAAAAAGGTCAACATAGTCAATATCTTTGTAACTCCGAACGTCTTAAAAAAAAAAATGTATTCCTGCTATTCCATTTGATTGGGCTAAACCTCTGTGCCTTTAATGTCTCCTCCACCTCCCCCAATACATTCTACATTATTATTAGTTGTTTTTCCTCATGTAGAATTTACCTACAAGAAAGGGTTTATTTTAATTCCGATATTTCTGTCCCATTGACTTGCATTGGTTTCCGGTATCGGATATTTCCGATATTTCACGATATCGGAAGGTATCGCTCAACACTAGTCGCTAGAGGATAAGTTGTTCTTAGAGGTAATGGACAAAGGACTCGTAAAAGATGAGACCAACAGCTGGGTCGCACCTCTCTACTTCAGAACCCACAGACCACATCTACCAAACAACAGAGATCAGGCATTCAAACATTTCTCCTCTCTCAAACATAATCTGCAAAAGAAGCCAGATATGAGAGATCACTTCTTCTCCTTCATGTCAAAGATATTTGAGAACTGCCATGCAGAACTAGCTCCCACTCTCAAAGACTCTGAAGAATGCTGCAGAAAAAGCTCCAAAAATACATATTCAATACATAACTGTAAATGCACATATCCATAAAGACGACTCCCAATCAAATGAAAAAACAGGAGAACAATGGAGTCCAAACTAAATTAATATTTGTAAATGTATTACTACAAATTGAAGACACATAAAGTAGATGAGAAACAGGACATGTATACAAATGGATCAAAAATGATCAAATAAATTGCTTAGTCTGAAACTGAAAAAATAGAACAGACTGGCGATACAAGTAAACAGCCAAAGTAAGTGACACAACGGAGAGTAAATGACATTATGTCCATCTCATATGAGGTGGAAAAAAGGCAAATAGTCACAGCAAAGAGGCCCCAATTGGTAAGGTGACTGTGCAGTAAAAACAAAGTAGGTAAATCAATAATGAATATCTAGTTACATTGCACAATGCCCTAACACGTAAATAATAGGCACGGTGGTCGAAGGTGCAGCCACAAGTAGCACGAGCTGATTGTTTATAGTCATGATGGCTGACAACGCCAAACTGTGTTTGTGTTAGTTGCGGCTGCAAAAATCACCACAGGGTCAAAAAGTGCAGCAAAAGCTACTAAATGCCAAAACAATGGGACCAACAACATTAAAGTGCTAAAATGTATTATGCCAAAACCCCATATGGACATACAAAAGAAACATACCCATCATGTCATATGTAGAACAGCAGTCTGAGAGCCCCTACGTACGTTTCGCAGTACAGATACCGCTTCATCAGGGGGCGTGGCTAAGAATGTAAATTGACCGCTTTAAATATCCGATTCCATCTGGTCACGTGGGCCAGATGGACGAATGCCAACTAAGGCATTGCGCAGGCGCACTGTGAATGGCTGAAGCCGCTGCCCTGAGATGAGTCCAGATCGCGCTGACGTCATCCAGGTGCGGCCAGCGCCTAGCCGTCTCCCAGGCGACACCAGGAACACGATAGAAGACTCCTCCCAAAAGTGCCGACGTCACACCAGGGCGGCCGGTGCCAGGCCGCAACCTAGGCAACGCAGGACACGTCTACGAGTGGAATGAAAGGCACGCTTCAGCCAGACACAGCTCGAAGGCAACCAAAACCTGTGAAAACCACAAAGGGGGGGAAAATATATTATGCATATATGTGATTAGCTGTGCCCATGGATAGTAATGTATCAAATATAATTCTAGATAAATATATACCACATCAACAAATTACATGTAAATTGGCATAAAAGATACAATAAATAAATAGCAATATGATTTCATCAATCCCTGTGGCTTTTCCTGGATGATTTTCCACAAAATTGCCGGAGGCTTGATAAATGGTTTCCTGGACTCGAAGGATTCATGATATGACGGAGATGGCAATGCCCACAACACCAAAAGTCGGCTATTGAAAAAAATACTAAAAATGAGAAAGAGTGAGCGAATAACGTGAATAAAAACATCATGAGAATGAGAATAATCATGTATATTGTTACAAACAAAAAAATCTCATGAACGAGAGAGAAAAGGAGAAAAGACAGAAAATAAAAATGGCGAGTACCATGTTGGGATATTGGCAGGAATCTAATCATATTATAGGAAAGACGCAAAACTTAATGATTCATTTAGTCCATGTGGTGTCATGGTCCCAAGGACCATGATCCACCTGCATTCCTTCTGAGCGAGGAGGCGTTTGATATCGCCTCCCCTTATTCCACTTTTGACATGCTGAATTCCTCTTACTAAGAAGGTTTTTGGATCACAATCGTGTATCAATTTATAATGCCGAGGTATCGTTTTAAGTTGTGTCACATCTGAAACTGTTTTGGCCGCCAGAATATTGCGGCCATGTTCTCTAGTCCGTACCCTTAATTATCGGCTGGTTAGCCCGACATAAATTTTTGGACACCCACATGTTGCATAGTAAATCACCTGTGTAGTGTTGCAAGTGATATGCTGGTATATGGAAAAAGTTTTTGAACCGTCCGCTGACTGAAAGGATGACGTACGTGTAATGTTTCCACATGCAACAGTCTCCACACGGGTAACATCCTGCTGGAGGACCCCTGGAGTTAAAAAGATTTTTCTTAACTGGGACGTAGTGTGAATGTACCAACATATCACCCAGATTGGGACTTCTGCGATAGGTCAAAAGAGGACGTATAGGTACCACATCAGATAATGAGGGTTCTGTTTTTAAGATATTCCAATATTTACTAAGTACATCCCTCATTACGTCCCATTCTCCATTAAATGTGGAGATAAACCTGACAGTACCTTGTTGCTGTTTTTTATGCCTATTGGTAGATGGGTACAAAAGGGATAGTCGATTGGCCTTTCGTGCTCGGTTAAGACCCCTTTTGATACACCGTTTGCTGTAACCTCTCATGGCAAAGCGATTCTGAAGGTCCTCCGCCTGATTTTGAAACTTAGTTTCAGATGAGCAGATTCGTTTAACATGTAAGAATTGCCCGACAGGGATGGCCCTATTTGTTGCTCGTGGGTGGCAGGAGCGTGCATGAAGAAGTGAATTGACTGAGGTAGGCTTCCTGTACACATCCGTCTGCAGGTATTGATGTTGGTCCACCTGTATCTTGATGTCCAGGAAGTCCACCTCAGTGTTGCTTGAAGTGTATGTTAGCTTGATGTTATATCTATTGCAATTCAACTCCTCCATGAACTGTTGAAGTTGTTGTTGCGAGCCGTGCCATACCACGAACAAGTCATCATTGTACTGTAACCAGCACTGCACATGGTCCGCCGCCTGCCCCCCCTGCTCCGTGAAGACCTCCCTTTCCCAGTACCCTAGGAAGAAGCCTGTGAAAGAGGGTGCACAGGCCGCGCCCATGGCAGTGCCGCACTGCTGCAAATAGAACACATCCCTGAACACAAAGAAATTATGTGTCAGGATATATTCCAGCAGTTCTAAAATCAGGTCACATGTAGGGCCATCTCATTTGCTGCCCATAAGAAAAAATCTACAGGTGTCAATGCCATCCTGGTGGCGAATCCACGTGTATAAAGATTCAATATCTGCAACAACTAAGAGCATGTCAGACTCCAAGGACATACCATCAATCCTCGCCAGGACGTCCATTGTGTCACGGGCATAGGAAGGCAGCGCCTCCACCAAGGGTTTGAGATAGTAGTCAATGAATTTGCAGATGGGGTTGCACAAGCCCCCGATGCCCGACACGATTGGACGCCCCGGCGGGTCCAATGGGTCCTTGTGAATCTTCGGTATGAAATATATCGTAGGGATCCTAGAATGCTGGTTCCTACCCATGTTTGGAGTATTCCTGTCATGTCGGACACTGTTCACACCAGGGTGTCCGGCAGACAGCGGTAATACCCTATTCCACTACAGTATGCTCAGGGACTTTGTTGGGTATTCTGTTCCAGTCGGGATAGGGTTAACCAGGTTGTCATGCTGGCTGAGGGCTGGGCCACGCCCTTGGTCTTTAAATAGTCCGTCCTGACTATGGGCGTCGGCGACTATAGCTTTTGCCTAGTGCTAGCAATACCGGTCAGCAGTGGTGGTTTTGGAGCGTCTGATATCTGGTGCAGTATATCTCTCAGTTGTTCTTTCTCCTATCTGTTATATATATATATTTGGTTGCCCTTGCACTTTATTGTATTCCCTTGTGTATTAACGGTGTGGTATTTCTTTTTCCCCTGTCCATACATATTTGTGGGGTCTGGTGTCTGGTCCCCTCACCGGGTGAAGGGTGGTGGGTTCAGCTTAGGGCTGGACAGGAGACAGGGACAGGGTGGAGGCCCAGGCAGGCACACCTTCAGTGTAAACCCTGGGTTGAGGGACAGACAGGGTTTTCCCTAGTCTGAGGGACACTGCAGGGGTCCCGGGGTTTTAGCCTAAAGTAACCTAGGCATACCATGACAATACCACTCTAAGGCTATGTGCACACGTACTGGAACTCTCTCGGAAATTACCGCAAGAATTCCGGAATAGCATTCCACGCCAAACATAGTGTTTGACGAGTGTGACCAACTTTTTACTACTGAGGTTGCCTATGCGGCATCAGTAGTAAAAGATAGAATGTAAAAAAAAATAAAAAATGGTGTTATTCTTACCCTCCGACGTCCCGCGCATCCATTCCCAGTAATCCTTTGCGAAAATGCCCGCGATGACGTCCGTTCTCGCGGGATCGCGATGTCTCGTGGTAATTCGCGATGACGTCGTGCGAATGACCGCAAGACTTCGCGATCCCGCGAGAACGGACGCCATGGCGGGCATTTTCGCAAAGGCTTACTGGGACCGGGAACGTGGAGAGAGGCGGGAATGCTGCGCGGGACGCCGGAAGGTGAGAATAACAATATTTTTTACTTTAAATTCTATTTTTTTCAGGGATATGGTACCCAAAGCCCGGAGGACAGTCTCCTCTCCTCCGGACCGGGGGTACCATCCGCAATTGTTCTGTTTACTTTCCGCATGGTGTGCACAGCCACATGCGGGAAGTAAGCGGAACAATGCATTCCTATGGGTGCGGGATCGCTGCGATTCCGCAAATTAATGAGCATGCTGCGTTTTTACCGCGAAGCGATTCCGCCGCTGTAAAAACCGCAGCATTAGCATGGCATTGCGGAATCCCATAGGAATGCATGGGATGCTTATTTTTCGCGGCAAAATCGCACGGTTAAAACCACCGCGGAAACGTGAAAAAAAGCCACTTGAGAACTCAGCCTAAGAAACCAGGCCAGATTAGAGTGGTGTTTGACTCCAGTGCTAAGTTTGATGATGTCTCCCTGAATGATGTTCTACTGACAGGACCAGATCTCAATAACAAACTGCTAGGAGTACTTATGCGCTTCCGTAAGTATTCCATTGCCTTAATCGCTGACATCCAGCAAATGTTCCATTGTTTCCTTGTGAGAAAGAGAGACAGGAACTTCCTAAGATTCTTCTGGTACAGAGCAACGATCCTACTAAAGAGGTCACAGAGTATTATTATTATTATTATTATTATTATTATTAATATTTATTTATATAGCGCCATTGATTCCATGGTGCTGTACATGGGAAGGGGTTACATACAAATTACAGATATCACTTACAGTAAACAAACTAACAATCAGACTGATATAGAGGGGAGAGAGGACCCTGCCCTTTCGGGCTTACATTCTACAGGATGGTGGGGAAGGAGACAGTAGGTTGGGGGGTTGCAGCATCTCCAGTCATGGTGATGCGGTAGCTCCAGTAGTGGTGAGGGGGCAGCGGGGATCATTGCAGGCTGTAGGCTTTCCTGAAGAGCTGGGTTTTCAGGTTCTGTCTGAAGGATCCGAGTGTGGTTGATAGCCGGACGTGTTGGGGCAAAGAATTCCAGAGGATGTGGGCTATTCGGGAGAAGTATTGGAGGCGGTTGGGTGATGAGCGAATAAGTGTGGAGGAGAGAAGGAGGTCTTGGGAGGATAGGAGATTACGTGAGGGAAGATATCGGGAGATTAATTCAGAGATATATGGAGGTGACAGATTATACATGGCCTTGTAGGTCAGTATTAGTAATTTGAATTGGATACGCTGAGGGAATGGAAGCCAGTGAAGAGATTTGCAGAGGGGAGAAGTGGAGGAGTAGCGAGGAGAGAAATGAATTAGTCAGGCAGCAGAGTTAAGGATGGACTGGAGAGGTGCGAAGCTGTTAGCAGGGAGGCCACAGAAAAGGATGTTGCAGTAGTCGAGATGGGAGATGATGAGGGCATGCACAAGCATTTTAGTAGATTGAGGGTTGAGGAAGGGACGGATTCTGGAAATATTTTTGAGCTGGAGGCGGCAGGAGGTGGAGAGCTTGGATGTGCTGTTTGAAGGACAGGGCAGAGTCAAGAGTTACTCCGAGGCAGCGGACCTCTGGTACGGGGGGAAAGTGTGATGTCATCAATTGATATAGATAGGTCAGGTAAGGAGGATCTGTGAAATGGGGGAAAGATGATCAGTTCAGATTTGTCCACATTCAGTTTGAGGAAGCGGGAGGAGAAGAAGGAGGATATGGCTGATAGACACTCTGGGATTCTGGACAGCAGAGAGGTGATGTCTGGGCCAGAGAGGTAGTTCCGAGTGTCATCGGCATAAAGATGGTACAGGAATCCATGGGACTTTATGAGTTGCCAGGCCAAGTGTATAGATTGAAAAGAGTAGGGGTCCTAGAACAGAGCCTTGGGGGACTCCAACAGAGAGAGGGTGGGTTTAGGAGGTAGTGTGGGAGTGGGAGATGCTGAATGAGCAGTTGGAGAGGTATGAGTTGATCCAGGATAGGGCAAAGTCTTTGATGCCAAAGGAAGAGAGGATCTGTAGTAGGAGGCATTGGTCAACTGTGTCGAAGGCAGAGGACAGGTCTAGAAGGAGGAGTATAGAGTATTGTCCGTTTGCTTTGGCTGTAAGTAGGTCATTAGTAATTTTGATCAGGGCTGTCTCAGTGGAGTGATGGGGCAGAAACCAGATTGTAGATTGTCAAAGAGCAGGTTAGATGAGAGATGGGAGGAGAGTTCAGAGTGGACGTGCTGCTCCAGGAGTTTGGAAGCGCATGGGAGCGGCAATATTGGGCGATAGCTGGACATAGCGGTTGGGTCGAGGGTTGGCTTTTTGAGGATAGGTGTGATTGTAGCATGTTTGAAAGCAGAAGGGTAGGTACCGGAAGTTAGTGATAGGTTGAAGAGGTGGGTTAGAGATGGAATAAGAGCGGTGGCGAGGTTGGGGAGGAGGTGGGATGGGATGGGGTCAAGTGCACAAGTGGTGAGGTGTGATTTGGAGAGAAGATAAGCAAGCTCCCCTTCAGTGATGTTGGATAAGGAGGTTATAGGGTTTGGGCATTGGTCTGGTATACAAAGGGGTTGTGGTGGATGAATAATAAAGACTTGCCGTGTTTGATCTATCTTGTTTTTGGAGTGCATGGCAAAGTCCTCAGCAGAGATTAGGGAAGTTGGAGGGGGCAGTGGTGGGTGGAGGAGGGAGTTAAAAGTATTGAGCAACTGTTTGGGGTTGTGGGATAAGGAAGATACATGGGATGTAAAGTAGGCCTGTTTAGCACAGGTGAGAGCTGATTTGAATGCGAGTGTTGCTTGTTTGAGTGCAGTGAAGTCGTTTTGGGAATGCGTTCTCTTTCAGCGCCATTCAGCAATTCTTGATGGTTGCCGAAGTTTCTTAGTGGTGTTATTGTGCCAGGGTTGTCTACCGCATGAGAGTGCATATCTTTGGCAATAGCCCTTCTCCTGCAGTCACCATCTATGGACTCAAAAGGTCAGCTCAAGAAGGAGAAACAGAATACGGATCAGATGTCAGACAATTCATAGAAAAGGACTTTCATGTTGATGACTGTCTGAAAGCCATGCCCTCAAATGAGGCTGCCATCAGTCTTCTCAGGAGAGCCCAAGAGATGCTTGCTTGCTTCAGGCTCAGGCTTCACAAAATAGCCTCAAACAGCCAAGAACTCATGAAAGCATTCCCTTCACGTTCCCTTCACAAGACTTGTGTAACGGTCTCAGAGACCTGGACCTGGGGTCAGATCCCACACCAATGCAACGCAGCCTCGGGCTTCTCTGGAATCTACAGTCAGACAATTTCACCTTTCAGGTCAGCCAGGAAGAAAAGCCTTTCACACGCAGAGGTGTCCTGTCTACCATCAACAGCCTGTATGATCCCTTGGGTTTAGCAGCTCCTGTTACTATACAAGGCAAAGCCATACTAAAAGTCTTAACAAAGGAAACATCCGACTGGGATACACCTCTGCCACCTGATAAGAGAATACAGTGGGAAGTGTGGAAGAACTCTTTAGCAGCCCTCTCTAACCTGAATGTGTCAAGTCCATACATCCCTGTGCCGTCTACAGAGATACAGAGTCAAGGACTGTATGTATCTGCAGAATGTTCTGTCAAAGCAATTGCTGCTGTTGCCTATCTCAAAACTGTGGACTCCAAATGTCAGAGCCAAACTGGATTCGTTATGGGGTAGGCCAAACTTCCTCCACAACCAGAGCACACCATACCGAGGTTAGAACTTTGTGCTGCAGTCTTAGCCGTCGAGTTAGCAGAGTTCATCGCATCCGAGATGGATATCGACCTGACACAAGCCAAGTTCTACTCAGACAGCAAAGTAGTCCTGGGATACATCCACAATGAAACCAGGCGATTCTACATTTACGTCAACAACAGAGTGCTACGAATTAGAAGATCAGTTCATCCAAAACAGTGGCATTACATCCCCACGGACCAAAACCCTGCAGATCATGCAACTAGAGCAGTTTATGCAAGTCGACTAGAGAGCACAACATGGCTTTCAGGACCAAAATTACTGTACACTGAGGAACGTTGTCCAGTCACCTTTGAACTTGTGAGAGAGGACTCAGGTGCTGAAATCCGCCCTCAGGTGTCTACACACTTCATACAAAAATTCCAGCTACTCTTCTAACCCAGAAAACAGGACTGTCCAGTGCCCCTCCAGGAGGATTCGATGCTAAGGACCTCTACAAACGCTAATGGAGGTACAAAGTCTTGGCAATGCATTCTGAGACAGGTGGCGCAAACATCGCTTGTCTACCCTGCAGCCACGGAGGAAGTGGCAATATACCAGGCCTAATCTTAAGATGGCCAAAGGAGATGGACCTAAGACATTCTCCAGACCAGTTACTGGGCAGGTCCTTTGTCGTCTTCAGAGAATAGGAGTGGTGGCATCTGTTCAATGCCAGACGCGGAGTGTATTTTCTCCAACACAATTAATGACTCTTAACTGTTTAATTTTCATAGCATAAATTCAGTTATAATGCTCAGTTTGCCATACATTTTAATGTTTAATGGTTCCAGCTCCATCTAGTGGCCAAACTAATAACTGCAGTGCTATTTTGCATTCTGCTTCCTGATTCATTCCCTCCAATTCCCAATGCATCCTGTGTAGGTTTGCAAGGGATTGTGGGTTAGCTCAGCCCATTTCCCTCCAGTCCACCATTTTCCCTTTCATTTTCTATCAGGCTTGCATACTGGAATCACCTCATCCCTCTTCTCCCCCTGCGTCTGCATCATCGGTGAGTATCCACGCTCTCTCATCTTATCCCTGTCTTAGATCACCCCTTAGCTAGCTCTCCCCTGGTCAGCTATTAATGCAGACTAGAGTTGAGCGACTTTGGTCGGATCGGGTTTCGTGAAACCCGAATGAAACAAAATAAGTTTCAGATAAAACTCGTCCGACTAGAGCAAAAAAAGTCGGAGTTTCGTCCGACTTTTATTTCCCATTGACTTGCATTGGGGTCGGGTTTCGGACGAAACTCCGACTTTGTTTTGCTCTAGTCGGACGAGTTTCATCTGAAACTTATTTTGTTTCATTCGGGTTTCACGAAACCCGATCCGACCAAAGTCGCTCAACTCTAATGCAGACATGTATAATGTATATTATGTATTTCTATGTACCCATACTGACTGTTTGTATTATGTGTTTATTTGTAGTTTCACCGCGCATCTATATTCCATCACATTCAATAAAACTCAGATTCAACCTACAGTCTTCTTATTGGAACCCCAGTATAGCAGTTTAGCTACCCGTATAAGCTATGTGAATCCCGTTCATTTAGCGAGGACGGAATGCCTTGTATGATCCATCGCGCAGTAACCCTTATACTTTCTAAAAGCAACGTGCCAATAGTTTTCTAACACAATTCTTAAGGTTTTAGACTAGGTATACATAAAACTTTGTTCATGTTTTGATGAACATATATGCCTACAGTTTTAAAAATCAAAATTGTATTCTTATCACAGAGCTATTAAACATTTCTAAAGATGGTTTTTATGTTTCCGTTGGTTTATGATTGTATTGTTCACAAAGCATATTAAAATATAAATCTCATGAATGTTATCAAGTCTTTGCCAACAAGGATGTGGTTTCAACAATGGGAGGTACCTTTTTAAAAATTATACTATTGCCATCACAGTCCCCCTTGCCCAAAATTCACTGGCCTATAACAGTACGAAACACATTCTCCCAGGTTGTAGTCTGAGATAAGGAAGAGACATTGCAGGAAACTGAGGTAAGAAGTAGGCCCAAATGTAGGGGTGTGGGTCTCCGAGACTAATGACCCCGTCACACATAGCGACTCACCAGTGACCCCGACAACGATATGAACTTGTCAGGATGGCTGGTGTGTTGCTCCATGATCGCTGGTGGCTGCCAAACAGGCAGCTTCACCAGCGATCAGCACCAGCAACGACGAGCGCACTGGTGCAGGGCTTTCGAGCACGTCCAGGGTTTTCGAGCACGATCAGCGATACCCAGCAGGGGGGCCGGTCGCTGATAGGTGTCACACACAGCGATCTTGCTGGTGAGATCGCTGTTGTGTCACAAAACTTGCCCTGAAGAGAATCGAGGATGAAACCCAAAATTACAGAAAAAGGGTGACATCAAAGTGGCAGAACTAGCTCTATTGTTCAGCGCGAATTCGGCCAAGGGCAAAAATGAGACCCAATCATCCTGATCAGCAGATATAAAACATCTTAAATAAGACTCCAAGGACTGGATTGTTCTCTCAGTCTGTCCATTGGTCTGGGGATGAAACGCGGAGGAGAAGGATAACTGAATTCCCAGATTGGAACAAAAGGCTTTCCAGAATCTGGAAACAAACTGGACTCCTCTGTCCGACACAATGTTCTCAGGAATCGCATGTAACCGAACCACCTGTTGTAAAAACAAGGTTACCAACTCAGTGGAAGATGGCAACTTTGCGAGTGGTACAAGATGGACCATCTTCGAAAATCTATCACAAATCACCCAGATAACAGTCATTCTCTGAGAGACAGGAAGATCAGAAATAAAATCCATTGAGATATGGGTCCATGGCCTCTTGGGCACCGGCAGGGGCATCAGCAACCCACTAGATCGAGAACAGGGTTTAGACCGAGAACAAGTCCCACAGGACTGTACAAAATTCCTGACATCATGAGATAAGGCGGGCCACCAAAAAGACCGACTCACCAAATCTCTGGTGCGGAGCAATGAATTTCAGACATCACTCTCTCCACTGGTCAGGAACATACAATTTTCCCATAGGGTAACGCTCAGGTTTATCCTCCTGAAATTCCTCCAGGGCGCGTCTCAAATCCGGCGAAATGGCAGAAAGAACTTCCCCCTCACCTAGGATGGTAGACTTGGTCACATTAAGAGAATCGGCAAAGAAACTCCTAGAAAGGGTGTCTGCCTTAACATTCTTAGTGCCTGGAAGAAAAGAGACCACAAAATTAAAACGCGTGAAAAACAAGGCCCATCTAGCCTGTCTAGGATTCAAGCGCTTGGCCGACTCCAGATAAATCAAATTCTTGTGATCGGTGAGGACCACAACTTGATGTCTAGCTCCCTCCAACCAATGTCTCCACTCATGGCCAACAATTCCCGATTCCCCACGTCATAGTTGCGTTCAGATGGGGAGAACTTTCGAGAAAAGAAGGCACAGGGATTCATCTTAGAAGTCACAGGGTCTTTTTGGGACAAAACAGCTCCTGCACCAATCTCAGAAGCATCTACCTCCACCTGAAATGGAAGTAAAACTGGAGCTGAAGTAAATCTCCGCTTAAGCTCCTGAAATGCTGAGACAGCCTCAGGAGACCAATTCAGCACATCAGCGCCCTTCTTGGTCAGATCAGTCAGTGGTTTGACAATACCAGAAAAATTACCTATAAATTTACGATAGAAATTAGCAAAACCCAAAAACTTCTGGAGGGCCTTCAAAGAAGTAGGCTGAACCCAATAATAAATGGCCTGTACCTTGGCCGGGTCCATTTCAATAGTCGACGGAGACAAGATAAATCCCAAAAATGAAATCCTCTGTACACCAAAGAGGCATTTCGATCCCTTAACAAACAGGGAATTCTCCCTCAAAATCCGGAACACAGTCCGGACGTGTTCCACATGAGAATCCCAATCACTAGAAAAGATCAAAATATCATCCAGATAGATGATCAAAAACTTATCCACAAAGTCACAGAAAATATCATTCATAAAGGACTGGAAGACAGAAAGGGCATTAATGAGCCCAAAAGGCATCACCAGGTACTCAAAATGTCCCTCCGGAGTATTAAACGCCGTCTTCCATTCATCCCCGTGCTTGATGCGAATAAGATTATATGCCCCCCTAAGGTCAAGCTTAGCAAACCAGCAGGCACTCTTAACTCTGGAGAATAATTCAGACATCAGAGGTAACGGGTACTGATATTTAACCGTCATCTTGTTAAGGGAACGATAATCAATACACGGTCTTAATGAACCATCTTTCATTGCCACAAAAAAAAATCCGCACCTAAAGGTGACGAGGATGGTCTAATATGACCCTTCTGCAATGACTCCTTAACATAGGATCACATAGCATCATGTTCAGGTACTGATAAGTTGAAAAGCCGACCCTTGGGAAATTTACACCCAGGCATCAACTCAACTGCACAGTCATAACTCCTATGAGGAGGCAAAGACGCAGACTTACTCTCACTAAATACATCAGAAAAATCGGCCAGATAATCAGGAATATCATGAGACTGAGGAGAGGTGGAGAAAACAGGAGCGTCCCTAAAAACACACTGACAACCCCAACTCACCACAGTCCCAGATTTCCAATCCAAAACTGGATTATGAGTTTGCAACCAGGGAAAACCCAGAACAATAGTATCATGCAAATTATGCAGCACCAAAAATTTACAATTTTCTTGGTGGTCTGGGGCAACTCGCATTATCACCTGGGTCCAACACTGAGGTTTATTCTCCGCCAAAGGAGTAGCATCAATACCCCTCAAAGGAATAGGCGTCCGCAGAGGCGTCATAGAAAAACCACAATGTTTAGCAAAGTCCAAATCCATCAGATTCAACGCTGCTCCTGAATCCACAAAAGCCTTAGTGGAAAACGTGGATAAGGAGCAGATCAGAGTAATTGCCAAAAGGAACTTAGTTTGTACACTGCCCACAGCAAATGTGTGTACAAAACGTTTCTCTCGTTTAGGGCAGACAGAAATAGTATGAGAGGCGTCTCCACAAAAAAAACCACAGCTTATTACGCCTTCTAAACTCCTGACATTGCGCCCTAGACAAAACCCCATCACATTGCGTAGGTTCAGACGTTTGTTCAAAAGGTGGCAGCGCCTCCCGTGTAGGTTTACGTTCACGTAAACGCCAATCAACTTGAATGGCTAATGACATAGAATCATCCAGACCAGGGGGAACAGGAAATCCCACCATAACATCTTTTACGGTCTCTGATAAACCCTTCTGAAAGAGAGCTGCCAATGCACTATCATTCCATGTAGTAAGGACAGCCCGCTTTCGGAATTTTTGACAGTATAACTCTGCAGAATCCAGACCCTGGTTTAATGCCAACAGGGTTCTCTTAGCTTTATCAACAGCATTAGGTTCATCATACAACAACTCCAAGGCTTGAAAAAATGCATCCACATTAGTCAGAATAGGATTTTCAGGTGTCAGAGAAAAAGCCCAATCCTGGGGATCGCCGCACAGCAAGGAGATGACAATTTTAACCTGCTGCACAGAGCTCCCCAATGAGTTAGGCTTCAAGGTAAGAAATAATTTACAATTATTCTTAAAATTCAGAAATTTAGACCGATCCCCAGAAAACACATCAGGAGTAGGAATCTTAGGTTCAGCAGCATGTGACTGAATGAGGTAGGTGGAAATACCCTGCACTTCAGCAGCAAGTTGCACCACACGATCAGACAATTGCTTAATCTCCATTAGGAAAAAGAAAATCCTCCTACGGCCCCAGAAAAAAAAGGAAAAAATACATAAAGAAAAAAAAAAATTCAGGCACTTTTTTTCTCTTCTTTTTTAACAACTCTTTCCTGCTTTTGAGTACCCTAGAATCTGCGGTATGGCTGGTGATTCTGTTATGAATGGGTCACCGAGGAGGAAAAAACAAAACAAGCTAAGTCACAGAAAACCAGAGAGGTTGGTAACTATGCAGATTGCAGATCAATGATCCTAACAACAACAACTAGAAGCAGCCGTGGAGTGTTCCTACGATGAACCTAGACGCTTCGTCACAGCCGGAGGACTAAATAAGCCTAAAGCAAGAAAAGGGGAAAACTAACTGCCCCAGAGCAGACCCCAAAGGAGAGACAGCCCCCACACATGTATTGATGGTGAAACAAGATGAAAACACAAACACAGGCAGGAAAATAGGCTGAGCAAACGATGGGGCCCAAACTAACTAGAAAGGATAGGAAAGGAAAGACACTGTCTGCAATCTGCCAAAAACCCTACAAAAATAAAGTCCAACACTTCTGATTAGAGTTGAGCGACTTTTGTTTTTTTAGGGTCGCGTTTCGTTTTGTGAAACCCGACTTTTCCAAAAGTCGGGTCGAGCAAGATCGTCCGATTATAGGGAAAAGTCGGGGTCGTCCCGAAACACGAAACCCAATGTAAGTCAATGGGGAATAAAAGTCGGCAGTGAGAGGAGGACAGGAAACACACCAACAGTGCCCATTTGAATGCCAAAAGCATCAATTCTTCTTACTTAAAGCTTGTCAACCTTAATTAACTTCATAATACAAGTTACGCACTGAAAAATGGGGGTTATTTGGCTACAGACTGTGGGGGGGGAGGGCTGGCTCCAGGTTTTCATGTGCCCTGGGCGAAAGAGCGCCCCTTTAACACATACCACAACTCATCATGCTCCGATACGGCAGAGAAATAGCGGTATAGTACAATGAAAAATACCTCACTTTTTACATCTCATGATGAGGCCCATCTATTTCTCCATACAGAATCATTGGTCCCATATAATGTTTGAAACAGTATATGATGAGTTCCACATAATGCTACAGTATATGTTGGTCCCCATGGATGAAGCTCTACTGTCTTTTGGGCCCAAATAATGCTCCAAACATAATGGGCCCCATTTCTAATGCTCTAGTGTATAATGGGCCCTGTAAATGCTGCTCCAGTGTCTGATGTCCACCTTTGGAATGTTCCAGTGTATGGTGGGCCCCATCTATCATTCTCAGACGGTGTTAGGCCCAGAATGGATTGCACGTGATTGCACAAAGGTTAGAAAGGGTACCGTATCCCCAGATAACATGTATGGATAGCGTACACATTCAAAATATATGTCTCAGGAGGCAGGCTCAGACGGTGTTAGGCCCAGTATGGATTGCATGTGATTGCACAAAGGTTAGAAAGGGTACCGTATCCCCAGATAACATGTATGGATAGCATACACATTCAAAATATATGTCTCAGGAGGCAGGCTCAGACGGTGTTAGGCCCAGTATGGATTGCACGTGATTGCACAAAGGTTAGAAAGGGTACCGTATCCCCAGATAACATGTATGGATAGCGTACACATTCAAAATATATGTCTCAGGAGGCAGGCTCAGACGGTGTTAGGCCCAGTATGGATTGCACGTGATTGCACAAAGGTTAGAAAGGGTACCGTATCCCCAGATAACATGTATAGATAGCGTACACATTCAAAATATATGTCTCAGGAGGCAGGCTCAGATGGTGTTAGGCCCAGTATGGATTGCACGTGATTGCACAAAGGTTAGAAAGGGTACCGTATCCCCGGATAACATGTATGGATAGCGTACACATTCAAAATATATGTCTCAGGAGGCAGGCTCAGACGGTGTTAGGCCCAGTATGGATTGCACGTGATTGCACAAAGGTTAGAAAGGGTACCGTATCCCCAGATAACATGTATGGATAGCGTACACATTCAAAATATATGTCTCAGGAGGCAGGCTCAGATGGTGTTAGGCCCAGTATGGATTGCACGTGATTGCACAAAGGTTAGAAAGGGTACCGTATCCCCGGATAACATGTACGGATAGCGTACACATTCAAAATATATGTCTCATGAGGCAGGCTCAGATGGTGTTAGGCCCAGTATGGATTGCACGTGATTGCACAAAGGTTAGAAAGGGTACCGTATCCCCAGATAACATGTATGGATAGCATACACATTCAAAATATATGTCTCAGGAGGCAGGCTCAGACGGTGTTAGGCCCAGTATGGATTGCACGTGATTGCACAAAGGTTAGAAAGGGTACCGTATCCCCAGATAACATGTATGGATAGCGTACACATTCAAAATATATGTCTCAGGAGGCAGGCTCAGATGGTGTTAGGCCCAGTATGGATTGCACGTGATTGCACAAAGGTTAGAAAGGGTACCGTATCCCCAGATAACATGTATGGATAGCGTACACATTCAAAATATATGTCTATACATCAGGAGGCAGGCTCAGACGGTGTTAGGCCCAGTATGGATTGCACGTGATTGCACAAAGGTTAGAAAGGGTACCGTATCCCCGGATAACATGTATGGATAGCATACACATTCAAAATATATGTCTCAGGAGGCAGGCTCAGACGGTGTTAGGCCCAGTATGGATTGCATGTGATTGCACAAAGGTTAGAAAGGGTACCGTATCCCCAGATAACATGTATGGATAGCGTACACATTCAAAATATATGTCTCAGGAGGCAGGCTCAGACGGTGTTAGGCCCAGTATGGATTGCACGTGATTGCACAAAGGTTAGAAAGGGTACCGTATCCCCAGATAACATGTATGGATAGCGTACACATTCAAAATATATGTCTCAGGAGGCAGGCTCAGACGGTGTTAGGCCCAGTATGGATTGCACGTGATTGCACAAAGGTTAGAAAGGGTACCGTATCCCCAGATAACATGTATAGATAGCGTACACATTCAAAATATATGTCTCAGGAGGCAGGCTCAGATGGTGTTAGGCCCAGTATGGATTGCACGTGATTGCACAAAGGTTAGAAAGGGTACCGTATCCCCGGATAACATGTATGGATAGCGTACACATTCAAAATATATGTCTCAGGAGGCAGGCTCAGACGGTGTTAGGCCCAGTATGGATTGCACGTGATTGCACAAAGGTTAGAAAGGGTACCGTATCCCCAGATAACATGTATGGATAGCGTACACATTCAAAATATATGTCTCAGGAGGCAGGCTCAGATGGTGTTAGGCCCAGTATGGATTGCACGTGATTGCACAAAGGTTAGAAAGGGTACCGTATCCCCGGATAACATGTACGGATAGCGTACACATTCAAAATATATGTCTCATGAGGCAGGCTCAGATGGTGTTAGGCCCAGTATGGATTGCACGTGATTGCACAAAGGTTAGAAAGGGTACCGTATCCCCAGATAACATGTATGGATAGCATACACATTCAAAATATATGTCTCAGGAGGTAGGCCCAGTATGGATTGCACGTGATTGCACAAAGGTTAGAAAGGGTACCGTATCCCCAGATAACATGTATGGATAGCGTACACATTCAAAATATATGTCTCAGGAGGCAGGCTCAGATGGTGTTAGGCCCAGTATGGATTGCACGTGATTGCACAAAGGTTAGAAAGGGTACCGTATCCCCGGATAACATGTATGGATAGCGTACACATTCAAAATATATGTCTCAGGAGGCAGGCTCAGACGGTGTTAGGCCCAGTATGGATTGCACGTGATTGCACAAAGGTTAGAAAGGGTACCGTATCCCCAGATAACATGTATGGATAGCGTACACATTCAAAATATATGTCTCAGGAGGCAGGCTCAGACGGTGTTAGGCCCAGTATGGATTGCACGTGATTGCACAAAGGTTAGAAAGGGTGCCGTATCCCCGGATAACATGTATGGATAGCGTACACATTCAAAATATATGTCTCAGGAGGCAGGCTCAGACGGTGTTAGGCCCAGTATGGATTGCACGTGATTGCACAAAGGTTAGAAAGGGTACCGTATCCCCAGATAACATGTATGGATAGCGTACACATTCAAAATATATGTCTCAGGAGGCAGGCTCAGATGGTGTTAGGCCCAGTATGGATTGCACGTGATTGCACAAAGGTTAGAAAGGGTACCGTAACCCCGGATAACATGTATGGATAGCGTACACATTCAAAATATATGTCTCAGGAGGCAGGCTCAGACGGTGTTAGGCCCAGTATGGATTGCACGTGATTGCACAAAGGTTAGAAAGGGTACCGTATCCCCAGATAACATGTATAGATAGCATACACATTCAAAATATATGTCTCAGGAGGCAGGCTCAGACGGTGTTAGGCCCAGTATGGATTTGACGGCCCAGATTACACAGCGGAGGAGCTGGGAGAGGTAAAGATTGCAAATGCTGGGGCCCTGCCCAAGCAAGGGGGGCCCACTCGTGGGCATCAGTACTGGCACTGGCCCCCTCATAGTACAGCGGTGTGTCTGACGGCGGGTGTGCACCACCACCGTCAGAGACACTTGATTGCACTATGAGGGACCCTGTGCCAGTGCCCACGCCCAAGAGTCGGCCTACCCACCTGTCCAGGGCAACGGCACTCGCACGGTGTCGTGCGCTAGGTGGTGACCCCGGCCATGGGGGGGAGGCAGCACAGTTAGGGAGTTTTAGAAAGTGGCATATGTTGATGTTGGACATTCAGCTGATGCAAAAGGCGAAATAGGTGAAGTACCAGGAAGAGGTGGACCAAAGCAAGCCATTTTTCTGTCACCCTATGTGTCATCAGGGGAAGGTGGGACAAAATCCTTGGAAACCCATGCGTGGTTCATTTTAATGAAGGTTAGATCATCCACATTTTGGGTTGACAGACGGGTCCTTTTTTCTGTCAGGATTGATCCAGCTGCACTGAAGACTCTTTCCGATAGCACACTTGCAGCTGGGCAAGCGAGCTCCTGTAAGGCATATTGTGCCAATTCAGGCCAGGTGTCCAGTTTAGCGGCCCAATAGTCAAAGGGGAATGACCTGTGTGGGAGAACATCGATATGGGAGGAAAAGTAGTTTGTAACCATAGTTGACAACTGCTGTCTCCTGTCACTTTCCATCGATGCAGTATTACCAGTTGTGTGAGCGGTATTTGAAAAATCAGTCCACAACATTGTCATGAAACCCCTGTCTCCAACGCCACTTCTGCTGTGTGCACCACGAACACCTCTGCCAAGCTGCCCCCGGCCCGTACGGCTCGTGTGAGAACCATCACCGCTGCTGTGTGCTGGGAATGCCTCAAGCAACCGATTTACCAGAGTTGCTTGTTTATTAGCCAATATTAGGTCAAGGTTCTCCTGTGGCATGATGTTTTGTAATTTGCCTTTATAGCGTGGATCCAGGATGCTGGCCAACCAGTAGTCGTCATCGTTCATCATTTTAGCAATGCGGGGGTCCCTTTTTAGGATCCGCAAGGCATAATCTGACATGTGGGCCAATGTTCCCGGTGTCAATGATGCACTGCGAGTGCTGGGTGGAGGAGCACTTTCTGGCAAATCCACATCCCTCCAGTCACGCACAAACCCTGTACCAGACCTTGCCACGCCAACATTTTCACTTGCCCCACGAGATGCATCCTCCTCCCCTAAGTAATCATCCCCATCATCATCCTCCTCCTCTTCTTCCTCCACCTCGTCCAGGAGAAGTCCCTGAGCAGACAATGGCTGAATGTCATCAAGGATTCCCTCCTCCTCTTCCTCCTCATCAACATTGGCTGCAGACGCCTGCTCCTTAAGGTGCGTCAAAGTTTGCATGAGCAGACGCATAAGTGGGATGCTCATGCTTAGGATGGCGTCGTCTGCGCTTACCAGCCGTGTGCATTCCTCAAAACACTGAAGGACTTTACAAAGGTCTTTCAGCTTCGACCACTGCACACCTGTCAACTCCATGTCTGCTCTCAAAGTGCCTGGCCGTGTATCCTCCCACAAATGCATTATGGCCTGCCTCTGCTCGCACAGCCGCTCCACCATGTGCAGGGTGGAGTTCCACCTTGTTGCAATGTCGATAATGAGGCGGTGGTTGGGAAGGTGGAGCAATCGCTGCAGCTTCTGCATACGAACGGAGTGTACAGGCGACCGGCGGATGTGCGCGCACAGTCTTCGCACCTTCTGGAGCAGGGCTGTTAACTCCGGATAATTTTTGAGGAAGCACTGCACCACCAGGTTCAAGGTGTGAGCCAAGCAAGGTATGTGGCTGAGTTTTGAAAGGGCTATGGCTGCCACAAAATTACGGCCGTTATCACTAACTACCTTGCCTGCCTCAAGATGTACACTGCCCAGCCATGACTCAGTTTGTCGCTTCAAGTACTCGGCCAGCACCTCGGCGGTGTGTCTGTCGCCCAAACACATCATCTGCAACACAGCCTGCTGACGCTTTCCACTAGCTGCTCGATAGGGGGACACATCGTGTGCAACAGTGGCAGCTGCAGATGGAGTGCTCGTACGACTGCGCTCTGTGGACGAGCTTTCGCTTCTGGAGGAGGAGGAGGAGGAGGGTTGAATGCCTACAGCCAACTGTTTCCTATACCGTGGGCTAGGCAGCACTGTCCCACCACCGCTGTCCCCTGTGGACCCTGCATCCACCACATTAACCCAGTGCGCAGTGATGGACACATAACGGCCCTGGCCATGCCGACTGGACCATGCATCAGTTGTGAGGTGCACCTTTCCGCTCACTGACTGCTTGAGTGCATGGACAATGCGGTCTTTCACATGATGGTGGAGGGCTGGGATGGCTTTGCGAGAGAAGAAGTGGCGACTGGATAGGTCATAGCGTGGTATTGCATAGGCCATGAGTTCGCGGAAAGCTGTGCTTTCCACCAACCGAAAGGGCATCATCTCAAACGAGATTAGTTTGGCAATGTGGGCGTTCAAACCCAGTGTACGCGGATGAGAGACTGAGTACTTTCTTGACCTACTCATAGTGTCTGGGAGGGTGAGCTGAACTTGAGAGCTGCATATGGTGGAAGTAGCGGTTGACAGGGCGGACTGAGAGAGGGTTGATGATGGTGATGGAGTTGGTGTTCTTTCTGATGGCCTAGAATTAGTCTTTCGTTGATATAACAGTGGGATTCCCTGACTGCTGTGGTCTTGCAACGACACCTCAACATTTGCTGCTGTGCTAACCGGTGGGCTTACAGTGGGGGAAACAATGTAGCGTTGCTGACTACCTTCGTTGTGATCAGTTGCACATGTGGCACTTGAGGTTTGGTGTTGTGTCCACGCTTGCAAGTGCATGCTGGTTAAATGTCTAAGCATGCAACTGGTATTCAAATTTTTCAGATTTTTCCCTCGGCTAAAGGTCTTTGTGCACTTCTTACAGATAACCTTGGCCTGATCATGAGGATTTTGTTCAAAAAAGTGCCACACTGCACTCTTCCTACTTTGGCAGACATTTTGCGGCCTAGCACGCTGTGATCTTTTGATCCTCTGGACAAGCTGTCCAGCAACTCTTTTGATGTTTGGAACCTGTCTTTGGAGTGCTCCGGGCCTGCCAGATAACAGCTGTTGCGATGTCGATGTCTGCTGTGGATGCTCCTCATCTGAGCTATTGGAAGCAGCACCCTCTTCCCCCAATGGATGCCAATCTGGGTCAACAACTGGGTCATCCATCACCTCCTCTTCTATGTCATGTGCACCTTCCTCTGTGTCACCGTGTATGGTGGTATAGTGTGCGGGAAGGGGCACCTGAGTCTCATCAGGGTCAGAATCTGGCTCTGTACACTGCAAGGACAATGTAGTGCTCTGAGTGAATGTACCAGCAGAATCATCCATCAGCGGCTGTGCATCAGTGCACTCCATGTCAGATTCATCTTGGCCTGGGTAATTCACCATTTCACTTGATAATCCAGGCATGGTATGTGAAAACAGCTCCATGGAGTAATCAGTAGTATGGCCTGCGTCATCCTTCAATCTTGGTTGGGGTGAAGAACACAAGGAAAGGTGTGGTTCATGAACATGAGCCTCCAATGACGACTCAGTGCTTTTACTTTTTACAACTGAAGAAGAGGAGGCGATAGAGCTGGAGGCTGAGTCAGCAATGTAAGACAAAACTTTTTCCTGATGCTCTGGCTTTAAAAGCGGTTTGCCAACTCCTAGAAAACTAAGCGTTCGAGGCCTTATGTAGCCAGACGATGACGCAGGGTCAGCACCTCCTGCATTCGGTCCTATTTTGCTCTTGCCACTACCATCAGATCCACCACCAACACCATCATTACCAGCTGCCAACCCCCGCCCAATTCCACGGCCTCTTCCACCAGCCTTCCTCATTTTTGGTAGAAAAGTAGACAAAATCCAACAAACTATATAGTAATGTAAAACAAGGTACAAGGTGTCTATAGGACAGGGGAGATTTTGAATTTCTGCAGACACTTGTGGACACTGGACACTTTTGGATTGTGTGAGGCCCACTGATATCTGAGCGCTATGTGACAGGCTCGATGGCACAGCTGTGACCAAAGTGACTAGAGGATAAGGGAGATTTTGAATCTCTGCACACACTTTTGGACACTGGATGGACACTTTTGGATTGTGTGAGGCCCACTGATATCTGAGCGCTATGTGACAGGCTCGATGGCACAGCTGTGACCAAAGTGACTAGAGGATAAGGGAGATTTTGAATCTCTGCACACACTTTTGGACACTGGACACTTTTGGATTGTGTGAGGCCCACTGATATCTGAGCGCTATGTGACAGGCTCGATGGCACAGCTGTGACCAAAGTGACTAGAGGATAAGGGAGATTTTGAATCTCTGCACACACTTTTGGACACTGGATGGACACTTTTGGATTGTGTGAGGCCCACTGATATCTGAGCGCTATGTGACAGGCTCGATGGCACAGCTGTGACCAAAGTGACTAGAGGATAAGGGAGATTTTGAATCTCTGCACACACTTTTGGACACTGGATGGACACTTTTGGATTGTGTGAGGCCCACTGATATCTGAGCGCTATGTGACAGGCTCGATGGCACAGCTGTGACCAAAGTGACTAGAGGATAAGGGAGATTTTGAATCTCTGCACACACTTTTGGACACTGGATGGACACTTTTGGATTGTGTGAGGCCCACTGATATCTGAGCGCTATGTGACAGGCTCGATGGCACAGCTGTGACCAAAGTGACTAGAGGATAAGGGAGATTTTGAATCTCTGCACACACTTTTGGACACTGGATGGACACTTTTGGATTGCGTGAGGCCCACTGATATCTGAGCGCTATGTGACAGGCTCGATGGCACAGCTGTGACCAAAGTGACTAGAGGATAAGGGAGATTTTGAATCTCTGCACACACTTTTGGACACTGGACACTTTTGGATTGTGTGAGGCCCAATGAATATCTGAGCGCTATGTGACAGGCTCGATGGCACAGCTGTGACAAAAGTGACTAGAGGATAAGGGAGATTTTGAATCTCTGCACACACTTTTGGACACTGGATGGACACTTTTGGATTGTGTGAGGCCCACTGATATCTGAGCGCTATGTGACAGGCTCGATGGCACAGCTGTGACCAAAGTGACTAGAGGATAAGGGAGATTTTGAATCTCTGCACACACTTTTGGACACTGGATGGACACTTTTGGATTGTGTGAGGCCCACTGATATCTGAGCGCTATGTGACAGGCTCGATGGCACAGCTGTGACCAAAGTGACTAGAGGATAAGGGAGATTTTGAATCTCTGCACACACTTTTGGACACTGGACACTTTTGGATTGTGTGAGGCCCAATGAATATCTGAGCGCTATGTGACAGGCTCGATGGCACAGCTGTGACAAAAGTGACTAGAGGATAAGGGAGATTTTGAATCTCTGCACACACTTTTGGACACTGGATGGACACTTTTGGATTGTGTGAGGCCCACTGATATCTGAGCGCTATGTGACAGGCTCGATGGCACAGCTGTGACCAAAGTGACTAGAGGATAAGGGAGATTTTGAATCTCTGCACACACTTTTGGACACTGGATGGACACTTTTGGATTGTGTGAGGCCCACTGATATCTGAGCGTTATGTGACAGGCTCGATGGCACAGCTGTGACCAAAGTGACTAGATGATAAGGGAGATTTTGAATCTCTGCACACACTTTTGGACACTGGACACTTTTGGATTGTGTGAGGCCCAATGAATATCTGAGCGCTATGTGACAGGCTCGATGGCACAGCTGTGACAAAAGTGACTAGAGGATAAGGGAGATTTTGAATCTCTGCACACACTTTTGGACACTGGATGGACACTTTTGGATTGTGTGAGGCCCACTGATATCTGAGCGCTATGTGACAGGCTCGATGGCACAGCTGTGACCAAAGTGACTAGATAATAAGGGAGATATTGAATCTCTGCACACACTTTTGGACACTGGATGGAGACTTTTGGATTGTGTGAGGCCCACTGATATCTGAGCGCTATGTGACAGGCTCGATGGCACAGCTGTGACCAAAGTGACTAGAGGATAAGGGAGATTTTGAATCTCTGCACACACTTTTGGACACTGGACACTTTTGGATTGTGTGAGGCCCACTGATATCTTAGCGCTATGTGACAGGCTCGATGGCACAGCTGTGACCAAAGTGACTAGAGGATAAGGGAGATTTTGAATCTCTGCACACAATTTTGGACACTGGATGGACACTTTTGGATTGTGTGAGGCCCACTGATATCTGAGCGCTATGTGACAGGCTCGATGGCACAGCTGTGACCAAAGTGACTAGAGGATAAGGGAGATTTTGAATCTCTGCACACACTTTTGGACACTGGATGAACACTTTTGGATTGTGTGAGGCCCACTGATATCTGAGCGCTATGTGACAGGCTCGATGGCACAGCTGTGACCAAAGTGACTAGAGGATAAGGGAGATTTTGAATCTCTGCACACACTTTTGGACACTGGACACTTTTGGATTGTGTGAGGCCCAATGAATATCTGAGCGCTATGTGACAGGCTCGATGGCACAGCTGTGACAAAAGTGACTAGAGGATAAGGGAGATTGGATTGCTTTTAAAAAAGCAGTTTGCGGAGCAGTGGGTAAACAGCAATGCAGGAATGTCAGGAAGCCTTAGAAGGCAGCCCAACAACCAACACCCCTGATACACCACTATATAGCCTCCCCTTGCACTGCACACACAGTGACTGGTGTGTTGTGCAGGCCAAATCGCTAGCAGCAGAAGCAGTTTTTTTGTCTTCTTCCCTGCCTAACGCTCTCCCTACAGAATCAGCAGCAACCTCTCCCTATACTAAGATCGGCAGAAGTAAGATGGCGGTCGGCGTGCACGCCCTTTTATACCCCCTGTGACGCCCACCAAAGCAAGCCAATCACTTGCATGCCCTTCTGAAAGATGGTGGTGACACGTGCCTATGTCATCACGTTGCCCACAGTGTCCGTGGATCCTGATTGGCTGAAAATGAGCGCAAAACAAACTTTTGAAACGCGACTTTGGCGCGTAAGTCGCCGACCTCGTGGCCGACCTCATCCTAGGGTCGGGTTTCGTTTCATGAAACCCGACTTTGCCAAAAGTCGGCGACTTTTGAATTTTTTTGACTCGTTTCGCTCAACTCGACTTCTGATAACAAAATTAACCCTGAAGTCACTAGACTTCTCCCACTATATCAGAAGTAGGCTCAAAGTAGGGGTGTGGGTCTCTGAGACTTGAAATGGAGTGCATAGGTGTCACCGGGCAATGGTGGGAAAACAGGGGATGAGGAACCTGGGCCCCTGAACTGCCCCTCAGGCTAAGGGGGACCCCTGACTTTCCTTAACATGGGGGTACACTTAATGGTAATGAGGCCCAAGTCACCGACCTGTCCCTATCTCCTGTCTAGCCCTGAGCTAAACCCCCAACCCCCCCTCCAGGAGGTGAGACAGGGAAAAAATTGAACTGCACCAATAAAACAAAAGGAAAGATAAGACAGCCACCTCGGGGTTAAATCAACAACAAAAAAATAAAACTTAACTTTATCTGCTGCAATGCACGCACAGCAGAGTTAGTCACCAGAACAAGATAACAGCTGAAGCTCCACTGCACTCAGTCAGCTCCTGACTCCAGCTTGGTTGGTCTCCAATGAGGAAAAGTGTCACCAACCATTTGCTGCAGCACCTGGTGACCTTTTAAAGGAAGGTGGGAGTGGTCATCACCTGCATAGCAAACAGACCAGCCATGCAATTACACCAGCGGCCACCAGGGGAAAAACTGATATTAACCCCCGATGGCCTAAAAGTTAAAAAGGTTTAATATGCAAAGCAAAATCTGCCATAGATCCAAAAATGGATCGTGATAGTACCCCCTTTCAATGAGGGGCCTCTGGACCCTCAACACCACACCTCACCAGAAAACAACTTACGGTGAGGACGTTTCAATCCACCAGAGTTCACCTCGGCAGTCACCTGACTCTCAGGTTTATGGCAAACGTAGACTGAAGGAAGTGACAATAACGTATGCACCGGAGGTGCCACAAATCTCTAGAGCGCCGACCTGGAGAATGAGTTGTATATGAGCATTACTGGGGGTAAATCCAGCTGGTAAGTCCCTGGGCCGAGAATGGCCAACACCCCATACGGCCCGATCACCCGAGAATTCCAGACCCCAGCAGCACACTTCCACCGGATGTTTTTGGTGGACACCCATACATACTCGTTCACACACAGGTCCGGACCTGAACGTTTATTGCCACACACACGTTTGCCACAAGACGGCGATCTCTTCAAGGAACTGACAACAGAGTCATCCCCCTGTGTTTTTTTCCCATTTATTGTAATAAACATCCCCCTGTGTTGTCACACTCACACCCTCACAATGCACAGAAGGAACCACCACCCTCCTCTGACCCCTCCTCATAAGAGGACTCCGACACTGAGGGTTAGCATGTGGTGAGGGTTGAGACTTGCCCCTACTCCCTGGCAGCACCTCTGCTGCCTCCACTGGAGAAGAAGGGGATGGTTGTAGAATGACAGCAGAGACAGTAGCCCCTGGGCAGCAGACCTCACATGACTGACCCCAGCTGACTACTTCCCTGGACCGCCAATCTATGACCAGGTTGTGTTTTTTCAACCAAGGGAGGCCCAAAACGATTGGTGTTGGCATTCCCCCCAAGACGTAGCATGACAGGGACTCTTCATGATGAGTCCCTATATGCAGATGTATATTATCCAAGACTTGGGTCAACCTCCCCTGGCTAAGTGGGACAGAGTCAATGGCCTGGACTCTTAAGGGTTTGGCTAGTGTCCTACACCTCAGGCCATGGGTCTGGACAAAGTGAGCATCCATCAGGTTGACTCCTGCTCCACTCTTTACGAGCACCGGTATACCCTCTGCTAACCCGCCAACCACCACTTCCGCAGACAGGATACACTGAGGGGAAGAATTTGAGGAAATATACACTCCCTGGTCGCCTTCCTTCACCCGACCAGGGGGATGCGGCTTTTTAGATAGCACAGGTATTAGAGTTAAGAAGTAGGCCCAATGTAGGGATGTGGGTCTCTGAGACTTGTAAAGGAGTGCATAGGCTGACAAACATTTCACCAATGGGGGTACCTTTTTTCAAACTATACTAGTGCCATCACAGCCCCCTTGCCCCAAATTCACAGGCCTATAACAGCATCTAGGTCAGGTAGTAGGAGATAAGGAAGAGGCATTGCAGGAAAACGAGTTAGGAAGTAGGCCCAATGTAGGGATGTGGGTCTCTGAGATTTGTAATGGAATGCATGAGCTGACAAACAATTCCACAAGGGGGGGTTCATTTTTTCAAAATATGCTATTGCCATCACCGCCCCCCTTTCCAAAATTCACCAACCTATAACAGTACACAACACGTTTGCCCAGGTCTTGTAGTCGGAGATAAGGCAGAGACATTGCAGGAAAATGATTTAAAAAGTAGGTCCAATGTACACGTGTGGGTCTCTGAGATTTGTAATGGAGTGCATGAGCTGACAAACAATTCCTCAAGGAGGGGTTCCTTTTATCAAAATTTACTATTGCCATCACAGTCCCCCTTGCCCAAAATTCACTGGCCTATAACAGTACAGAACACATTCATCTAGGTCATGTAATCGGAGATAAGGAAGAGACATTGCTGGAAAGCGAGTTAAGAAGTAGGCCCAATGTAGGGATGTGGGTCTTTGAGATTTGTAATGGAGTGCAGTAGCTGACAAACAATTCCCCAAAGGGGGTTCCTTTTATCAAAATATACTATTGCCATCACAGCCCCCTCTTGCCCCAAATTCACTGGCCTATAACGGTACCGAACTAGTTAATCAAGGTTAGGTAGTCGGAGATAAGGAAGAGACATTGCGGGAAACACAGTTAAGAAGTAGGCGCAATGTAGGGGTGTGGGTCTCTGAGACTTGTAATGAAGTGCATGAGTTGACAAACAATTCCCCAAGGGGGGGTTCCTTATTTCAAAATATACTATTGCCATCACAGCCCCCTTGCCCAAAATTCACCAGCCTATAACAGTACACAACATGTTCACCCAGGTCATGTAGTCGGAGAAAAGGAAAAGACATTGCAGGAAAATGATTTAAAAAGTAGGCCCAATGTAGGGGTGTGGGTCTCTGTGATTTGTAATGGAGTGCATGAGCTGACAAACAATTCTTCAAGGGGGGGTTCCTTTTATCAAAATATACTATTGCCACCACAGCCCCCCTTTCCCAAAACTCACCGGCCTATAACAGTACAGAACATGTTCATCTAGGTCATGTAGTTGGAGAAAAGGAAAAGACATTGCAGGAAAATGATTTAAAAAGAAGGCCTGTAGGGGTGTGGGTCCCTGAGATTTGAAATGGAGTGCATGAGCTGACAAACAATTCCCCAGGGGGGGTTCCTTTTTTTCAAAATATACTATTGCCATCACAGCCCCCTCTTGCCCCAAATTCACCGACCTTTAACAGTACAGACCACGTTCATCTAGGTCAGGTAGTCGGAGATGCAGAAGAGACATTGCAGGAAACATAGTTAAGAATTACTCCGAATGTAGGGGTATGGGTCTCTGAGACTTGTAATGAAGTGCATGAGCTGACAAACAATTCCCAAAGGGGGGGTTCCTTTTTCCAAAATATACCATTGCCATCTCAGCCCCCCTTCCTTGCCCAAAATTCACCGGCCTAAAACAGCACAGAACACGTTCATCTAGGTCATGTAGTTGGAGTAAAGGAAGAGACATTGCAGGAAACTGAGTTAATAAATAGGCCCAATGTAGGGTTGTGGGTCTCTGAGATTTGTAATGGAGTGCATGACCTGACAAACAATTCCTGTTGTGAACACTTTTGACCTGGCTTCTGAGTTTGGGCTCCCTCTGGTGGTTGCTGCTGGTAATGGAGCTGGTCTGGATGACAGAAGTCAATCACCTGAGGAGGATGAATGGAGGTCAGGTGTTACAGACTGGAGAGATTTAAGTGAGCAACCTTCCCTCAGTTGTTGTCAGTGATTTGGTTTTCTTCCTGAGCATTATGGAAGTCTGCTTGCCTCCTGCTTTGTCCTGCATCTTTCAGATAAGTTCTTTGTCTGCTTTAATCTTTTTGCATTTGATCCATTTTTTGCTTTTCTCTGATTTCTGCTTTGCTGGTGTGAGTCAGCCTTGTTCCCTGCTGGGACCTATGCTGGACTCTGTTCCTTATGCCAAAACTCATGTCAGACTTTTCAGTATTTCTAATCCCCTGTTATATCAGTATCTTTTTTTTTGCGTCCTGTTCACACCAGAGTCCTGATTTAGTGGTGGAGAGGTCGTGTAGCCTCAGTATTTTTGCATATCAGACATGTTGGATATTTTCTTTGGGTTTTTTGCGTGATTGCAGATAGTATTCTTTCCTATCCTGTTCTATCTAGACAGTTTGGGCCCCATCATTTGCTTACTCTATTTTCTGCCCGTGTATTGTGTCTCATCTTGTCTCACTGGCAGCAATATATGTTCGGGGGCTATTTATTCCTTTGGGGTTCTACTCCAGGGCAGTTTAGCATTCCCCCTTCTCTCTTTAGGCTTAGTTAATTTTTTGGCTGTGCCGAGGCGTCAAGGGCATCGTAGGTACGTCCCACGGCTAATTCTAGTTGTGTTGTCAGTTTAGGGGTCTGCAATCCGCTAAGTTACCAACCTCTCTAGTTATCTGGTTGCCTAGCCTATTCCCCTGCTATCCTCCTCTGTGAATCGCTACATGGAATATCATCTTGTCCCGCTTCAAGTGCAGCGGGCAAGAGGCACGAATCTACAAATGGATAACTGAACAGCTCTTCTGAGTGTCCGAATGTGGCATCAGTTGTCTCAGGGCACTCGGCATGGTGGGAGATAGGAGGAGCAGGGTGAGTAATATCCGGTTCACACTCATTGCTACTCAGACTTGACTGTGTGGAAGACATGGTGGTGTTGGTGGCTAAGTGACTGGAAGCATTATCCGCAGTTGCAAATTCAAAGTTGGAAAATTGCGAAATTTTGAAAATTTTCACCAAATTTCCCTTTTTTTCACAAATAAACGCAAGTTATATCAATGAAATTTTACCACTAACATGAAGTACAATATGTCAAGAGAAAACAATGTCAGAATCACCGAGAACTATGGAAGCGTTATTACCTCATAAAGGGACAGTGGTCAGAATTGTAAAAATTGGCCCGGTGATGAACGTGCAAACCACCCTTGGGGGTAAAGGGGTTAAAAAAGGAACAAATAGCTCAAAAAATGAATCAGCCATAAACTGGCTATAGTTTGAGCCACGCACAGATACAGTATCAGCTGGCACCAAGATACCACAACAATGAATGTGTTGGGTTTTTTTAATTTTTTTGGGCTAAATTCTGCTGTATTTAAAAAAGGTACAGATAGCCCAAAAAATGAAACAGCTGTAAGCTGGCTATAGTTTGAGCATGCAAAGACATCAGCTGGCATCAAGATACCGCTACAATGTATTTGTGGGGAGGAGGACCCCCATATAGTGATAGGGCCGAAACCAGGGGGACCGCCATCAGGGTTAATGAAGAAACCACATCAGGGGAATTACAAAGGGAGACATGCGATTGAAGTTGTCAGGGCAACAGGGGGCGGGGCGAGGGAAAAAGGAGCAGGGGCCGCGCTGAGGTGGCAGTTGGAAGGGAGCCGTACAAGAAGGAGAGAGCTATGCGGCAGAGAGAGGACTGTGGCAACTGACGGTGTGGGAAAGAGAGACAGGCAGGAGACTGTAATAGGAAAATTTGAGACTGACCGAAGAGTGACGTGTAAGAGACTCTCCCCGGGAATCCCTCCCCGCAAACATTCAGATAAAGTGACGGCCGCTGATTCCCTCCGTGGTGTGACAGGACTGGGATCTCAGGTGACCACTGTGACGAGACAAGAATCCGGTACAGTGGTCAGGACACTACCCCCCTGTCTTCCCCCACAGCTACGGCCCCGTCATCACCGACCTCAGGGGACGCCACCTCGCTATAGGCGGCCGCAGAGCCCCGTCCCGGTTACTGAGGGGACACTGAGCAGAGTTTGTTAACATTTATGTTTTTGGAACTGCGTCATGACCTGGCTGGGGAACGAGCGCCTCTAAACAGACGCCTGGGAGATTTACCCCTCCCGAACAGTCTCTTCAGGGCCTGTTGTGCCCCACCGTTCCCATCTCTTCAGGGCCTGTTGTGCCCCACCGTTCCAGCTTCTTCAGGGCCCATTGTGCCCCACCGACTCCATTTCTTCAGGGCCTGTTGCGCCCCATCATTCCAGTCTCTTCAGGGCCTGCTGCGCCCCATCGTTCTGGTTCCTTCAGGGCCTGCTGCGCCCCATCGTTCTGGATCCCTCAGGGCCTGCTGTGCCCCATCATTCCAGTCTCTTCAGGGCCTGCTGCGCCCCATCATTCTGGTTCCTTCAGGGCCTGCTGCGCCCCATCGTTCTGGATCCTTCAGGGCCTGCTGCGCCCCATCGCTCTGGTTCCTTCAGGGCCTGCTGCGCCCCACCGTTCCGGTTTCTTCAGGGCCGGACGAGCACGAGTCCTTCCGGGAAATCGAGGATTGCAAGACAGTTACATTTGCAACCCTTGAGTGGTCGTGAACTCGAGTGACGCCCAGAAGGCTAAGTGCACTATAGAAAAATAAGGACCCTTTCTGTTTGAATGTTGTTGTTTTGCGAGTCCCTGCGAGGACAAATAGGTGTTTCTTCTTTATTTGATTGAAGCAGTTTAGCCCTTGTGGCTTTAAATTTATAAAAGTTTATTTCATCCCCACATTCAGTCTCGTGTCTCGTCACTGCATCCTGTGAGCCTGCTCGAACCCTACATATGTGTCGGGGTTTTTTTTTATATTTTGGGGGCTAAATGCTGCTGTATTTAAAAAAGGTACAGATAGCCCCAAAAATGAAACAGCTGTAAACTGGCTATAGTTTTAGCACGCACAGATATCAACTGCCATGGAGATACCACACCAAAAAAATGTGCGGCCTGTGTTCCAATTGCACCTGGGGCTAGGTATATACGGATAAGCCCACAGGTAGCAGCAACAGCACCAGAAAACAGGAAGGGAATGGACCCTCTTGATGTATGCAATGATCTATATACACACATTCAGTGCCTGCAGGCCTTGCACTGATGTGTATAGAGTGATGTACGCTACCCTGCCTGCCTATAGCTGGAACCTATATACTCTGGAATTAGTCCTTAGAAGGACTGTTGGTTTAGCTGGATGTGAGGATATAGCATGCTAGAGCCCACACTAACTAATAAAGCACCTGTTCTGACCCTATATCAGCAGCAGCTCTCCCTACTCTCTCTAATTCCGGAGGTGACTGTGATGAGCATGGCGCTGCCCGGTCTCTTATACCCCTGATGATGCTGTGCGGCCAGGCAATCACTGCACGACCACGACAAAGATGGCTGCGGTGTTTCATAGCCTGGCAGACAATCCCTGCAGTGTGATTGGGTCTCTAAAGTCCGCCAAAATTGCTGGGTGGAGACATGAGTTCCCACCGAGCAATCCCGGAAATGCCCGCTGCTTTCCGAGTGCACCGAGCACACTAATACTCGGGCGAGCAACGAGTAGTGGCGAACACGTTCGCTCATCACTAGTCCTAAGCAAACACATCTAACAGCTTACGTTACTGGACATGCTTCACCACTACCTTTCTTTAGCAGACGCACAGTGGTACGCCTTGTCGATGATGCCCAGAAAGAGCATGTACTCGAGTGGATGGCTAGTGCAGCTTCAAGTGGCCTCTTCCTCCTCTTCTTCTACCTCAACATCACACCCAGTACAGTCCACAGATGTGGCACCCAAATTCTCATTGCTTACCCCCGCATCCCAACTATCCAGCCGTTCAACTGACTTTATGGAACCACAGATAATTATTATCATTTATTTATATAGCGCCACTAATTCCATGGTGCTGTACATGAGAAGGGGTTACATACAGTACATAGTTATAGATATTGATTACAGTAAACAAATTTACAATGACACACTGGTGCAGAGGGGAGAGGACCCTGTCCTTGCAGACTTACATTCTAGAGGTGAGTCTAAAGAGCTGTTCACACATTATATGCCATGTTCAAAACTGTACTCAAAAGCTTTGCAGAGTCAAGAGGAGGAAATCTGCACCGATGGCCAAAATTGTTTTAGCTTGGATCCAGGGCAGGTAGAAGTACGGTCCGAACAGCATCCTGACCTCGTCAACAGACATTAACCCCTGGGGGATGTGATCCTGATGAGACTCAGATATCTCAGCACTGCACTGTGATGTCACGGCAAGAAGAGGAAGGAGGGTGACTCTAAATGCTAGGAATGTGATAACACAGAGGATGATGATGAGGTGTTAGATCCCAGTTGGCGTGAACATAGAGGCAGACAGCTGAGTAGGTCATTTGAGGAAGAAGACAAGGAGGTTATGTTGAGACATCCGTCGCAGACACATAGTGATGCAGCCACGATGAGCGATGCATCCTCAGTAGAGATGAGCGACTTTGCCTTTTTTAGGGTAGAATCGGGTTTCATGAAACCCGACTTTCTCAAAAGTCGGGTCGAACAAAATCGGCCGACTATAGGGAAAAGTCGGAGGCCGACTGAAACACGAAACCCAATGCAAGTGCCCATTTCAGTGCCAAAAACATCAATTCTTAATCCTGAAGCTTGTCAACCTTAATTTGCTTCACAATAATAGTTACGCATTGAAAACGGGGTTATTTGGCTAAACTTGTGGGGGGGTAGGGCGGGCTCCAGGTTTCATGTGCCCTGGGCCAAAGAGTGTCAGTGTGCCCCTTTAACACATACTACAACTCCTACTAACACAGGAAAAGAAATATGATGTCATTGTAATCACTGAAACTTGGTGGGACAATACACATGATTGGAATACAAGACTAGAAGGATACAACTTATTTGCAAGAAACAGACTTGATAAACGAGGAGGGGGTGTTGCATTGTATGTTAGAAACGCGTATATCTGCACAGAGATTGAAGCTTCAGAGACTGGGAGTTCTGTGGAAACTGTTTGGGTAAGAATACAAGGACAGAACAATGGAAAGGACACCATTGTAGGCATTTACTACAGGCCGCCTGTGCAAGCTGAAGATATGGATGAACTCTTTATGCATCAAATGGCCAAGTTCTCCAAAAAATATGACATAGTTGTCATGGGAGATTTCAACTATCCAGACATTTGTTGGGAATCTCTGTCAGGCAAAACTAACAGGTCAAGGAAATTCTTATCCTCTCTTGCTGACAACTTTATCTTCCAAAAGGTAGGGGAGAAAACAAGGGGAACTGCTACCTTGGATCTAATCCTTATAAACAGGGAGGAAATGGTTGAGGAGGTAAAAGTGGCTGGAACCCTAGGAGGTAGCGACCATGCTATTTTAGAATTTTGGATAACTAGAGGCGGAAGACCTGTGAAGACTCAGATGTCAAGGTTAGATTTCAGAAAGGCAGATTTTAAGGGATTCAGAAAGATAATTGGAGGGATCCAATGGCTGGATATCCTTAAAGACAAAAATGTCCAGAAAGGATGGGAAATCTTGAAAAATGAAATTCTCAAAGCACAGTTGTTAACAATTCCGAAAAGAGGGAAGAATAGGAAGCATTTAAGGAAACCAGGATGGGTGAACACAGAACTTAAGCACATGCTAAAAAGGAAGAAAAAAATGTTTATAAAATGGAAAGAGGGAGGCATATCTAAAGAAGAATATAATGCTGTCTGCAGAACCTGCAGGGCACAAATCAGATTATCTAAAGCTGAAAATTAATTGAGGCTTGCAAGAGATGTCAAAAGCAATAATAAAGGATTTTGGGGATATGTCAAAAGTAAAAGAAAAGTCAAAGATGCTATAGGATTTTTACAGGATGAAAATGATGAAATGGTAAGACAGGATGTTGAGAAGGCTGAACTTTTAAATTCCTATTTTGCATCTGTTTTCTCTCAGAAAGGAAATGTAACACCAACTGTTATTCACTGTCCTATTAAGGGAATAGAAGAATCCAGGATATCTATAAACAGAAAGATAGTGAGGAAACATTTAGCTAACTTAAATGAATTCAAGTCTCCAGGTCCAGATGAATTACACCCCAGAGTACTGAAGGAGATAGCAGAAGAAATTTTTGAACCCCTCTCCATAATCTTTGAAAATTCTTGGAGAACAGGAGAAGTGCCAGAAGACTGGAGAAGAGCAAATGTTGTTCCTATCTTCAAAAAGGGGAAGAAGGTGGACCCAGGCAACTATAGGCCGGTGAGTCTGACTTCTATACCAGGAAAGATCTTTGAACAAATTATTAAACAACATGTATGTCAATACCTGGATAAGAATGAAGTGATCAAACAGAGTCAGCATGGGTTTGTAACTAATAAGTCATGTCAGACTAACTTAATTTCCTTCTATGACGGTATCACTGATTGGGTGGATCAAGGAAATGCTGTAGATATAGTATATCTTGACTTCAGCAAAGCATTTGACAAAGTCTCTCATACAATCCTTATTGAAAAAATGACTAAGTATGGAATGGACAAGGCAACTGTTAGGTGGATTCATAACTGGCTTAGTGATCAGACCCAAAGAGTGGTCGTAAATGGCTGCACATCCAGTTGGAAGAATGTCTCAAGTGGGGTACCACAGGGCTCTGTCCTGGGCCCTGTATTGTTCAACATCTTTATCAACGATTTAGATGAAGGAATTGAGGGTAAACTGATTAAATTTGCTGATGACACAAAGCTAGGAGGGATAGCTAATACTAGAGAAGAGAGAGAGAGGATTCAAAAAGATTTAAATAAACTGGAGAAGTGGGCAGCAACTAACAGAATGGTTTTTAACAGGGAGAAATGCAAAGTACTACATCTGGGCAATAAAAATGAAAAAAGCATATATAGAATGGGAGGAATAGGGCTAAGTGACAGCACATGTGAAAAAGACTTGGGTATACTAATAGATCACAGACTGAATATGATTCAACAGTGTGATGCAGCAGCAAAAAAGGCAAATGCAATTCTAGGATGTATTAACAGAAGCATACAGTCTAGATCACGTGAAGTCATTATTTCCCTCTACTCCTCTTTGGTCAGACCTCATCTGGAATATTGTGTCCAGTTTTGGGCACCACATTTTAAAAAAGACATCAACAAACTGGAGCAAGTTCAGAAAAGAGCGACCAGAATGGTGACCGGTCTGCAAACCCTGTCTTATGAGGAAAGGTTGCAGGATTTGGGAATGTTTAGTTTGCAAAAGAGAAGACTGAGAGGAGACTTAATAGCTGTCTACAAATATCTAAAGGGCTGTCACATTGTAGAAGGATCAACTTTATTCTCATTTGCACAAGGAAAGACTAGAAGCAATGGGATGAAACTGAATGGGAGGAGACACAGATTTGATATTAGAAAAAACTTTTTGACAGTTAGAGTGATCAATGAGTGGAACAGGCTGCCACAAGAAGTTGTGAGTTCTCCTTCAATGGAAGTCTTCAAACAGAGGCTGGACAGACATCTGACTGGGATGATTTCGCGAATCCTGCTTTGAGCAGGGGGTTGGACCAGATGACCCAGGAGGTCCCTTCCAACTCTACAATTCTATGATTCTATGATTCTTTGATGCTCCGATACGGCAAAGAAATATAGGTATAGCACAATGACAAATACTTCACTGCTTACATGACATGACTGATCTATTTTAAATTGTACAGTAGCTCAAAAAAAAGGACAGTATATTACTCCATGCAGTATTATAGTCACCACATTGTGTGCCATACAGAATAATGAGCCCCATATATTTCTCCATACAGAATAATTGGCCACATATAATGTTCCATACAGTATATGATGAGGTTCACATAATGCTACAGTATATGATGGTCCCCATGGACGATGCTCCAGTGTGTTATGGGCCCAAATAATGCTCCATATATAATGGGCTCCATTTCTAATGCTCCAGTGTATAATGGGCCCTGTAAATGCTGCTCCAGTGTCTGATGTCCCCAATCTGGAATGCTCCAGTATATGATGGGCCTTATGGATGATGCTCCAGTGTTTTATGGGCCCTAATAATGCTCCATATATAATGGGCCCCATTTCTAATGCTCCAGTGTTTAATGGGCTCCGTAAATGCTGCTCCAGTGTCTGATCTGCCCCATTTGGAATGCTCCAGTATATGATGGGTCTCATGGATGATGCTCCAGTGTATGATGGGCCCTAATAATGCTCCATATATAATGGGCTCCATTTCTAGTGCTCCAGTGTTTAATGGGCTCTGTAAATGCTGCTCCAGTGTCTGATGTCCCCCATTTGGAATGCTCCAGTATATGATGGGCCTCATGGATGATGCTCCAGTGTCATATGGGCCCTAATAATGCTCCATATATAATGGGCCCCATTTCTAATGATCTAGTGTATCATGTGCCCCATAGATGCTGCTCCAGTGTCTGATCTGCCCCATTTAGAAAGCTCCAGTATATGATGGGCCTCGTGGATGACGCTCCAGTGTCAGATGTTCCCCATTTTGAATGATCCAGTATATGATGGGCGCCATTTTTAATTAACCCAGGCATGGCATGTGAAAAGAGCTCCATGGAGTAATCTGACGTGTGTGCTATATATTTCTGGAGTCACCCTCAGACGGTCACTCAGTCTGGGTTTGACCATAATAAAAAATGTGGTAAAAAAGGTACTGGATAACAAGATAGCAAGTATATATATTATAGGGTACAATTGAAATCTCCATATACATAGTACCATCGTCACTCTCAGACGCTCACCCAGTATGGATTTGACCGAAATACTAAATGTCGAACAAAGGTACTGTATAACAAGATACAAACTGTATCGAGTATAGGGTAAAAATTGGTATCTCCGATTCACCGTATATATAGAAGGCGTAAACCACACACGCTCACTCACTATGGATGATACCGTAATACAACATTTTGAACAAAGGTACTGTATCAGCACATACCAGGTGTATCCAGTCTAGGGGTAATTGTAAATTTCCTTCTAAACTTCCAGAGTCAGACACAGACACTCACAGGCTCAGTATGTATTACACCAGAATTTAACAAGTAGAAAAAGGGAAAGGTTGTCGAAGCAACAGTATACAGTATTGTGGTACTTTTAAATCTTCGTATATATTTCAATCTCAGTAAGCCAGTCCAGACTCTACGCTACTGGAAACTACATGGATACTGTCAGGGTCCTGACAGCGCTGGCGTACAGCCTCCGCTAAGCAGGGACTCACCTGCAGCGTAGGGACTCCTGGGGACAAGAACAGCCGGACAATAACAATGCACGGGACCTGAATGTAGAAGTTTAGAAAGCCGGCACAGGACCTACGGTCATGTGAACGGTCATGTGACTGCAAGGGGGTGCGGCTTAGCATCCTGCTTTCAGAGGAAGAAGAAAACTCAGATTCGGGCAAAGCAGAAGTCAGGCACAATACAGGCAAGCGAGGTACAGGAGGGATAAACAGACAGGAGGTCAGACAAAGCCAAAGGTCATACACAAGATATCAATACAGTACCAGGGATGAGACAGAACGGACAGTCAGGGCCAAGCAGAGATCAAAAACCAAACGGACATAGAAGGTACCAGGCAGAATCCAAAGCAATATCCAGAGAACAGACCGAGTCATACACAGGGAATCATGCAACCAGAACACAGCACTAACACACTCAGGGGTCACCACACAATGCCAAGGGCAAAAGTATAACTGACGGGGGATAGGAGCTTCCTGAGGCTATAAGAAGCCTCCCCAGAACCAATGAGAGGCCACCATAATAGGTCCCAGGTGTGCAGGTGAGAGTCTGCACTGCGATCAGAACATTAACCCCAGAAGTGCCGGTCACCCAGCACTAGTATCATGACAGTACCCCCCTCTCAACGGGGGGCCTCTGGACCCCCAGGCTTGCCGGGTACCTAGCATGGAAAGCCCGAACCAGACGATCCGCATGCATCAACCGGGCCGGCACCCAGGACCTATCCTCCGGCCCATACCCCTTCCAATGAACTAGGAACTGTACTGACCGCCGTACCAACCTAGAATCTACAATGTGACCAATCTCATATTCCACGTGTCCCTCAACCGAAACTGGGGGGAGCAGCGGACTCGGATTCTCCCTGGACTGCTTCAAACGGCTTCAGTAGAGATCTATGGAAGACATTAGGGATCTTGAAAGAGGGTGGAAGGCACAGCCTGTACGCTACCGGGTTCATTTTTTCCACAATCTTGTATGGGCCAATGAATTTGGGGCCCAACTTGGCTGACGGAACCTTTAACTTAATGTTTCGCGTGGAGAGCCAAACTTTCTCTCCCACCTGAAACATGGGACCAGGTGTTCGTTTCCTGTCTGCGAAAAACCTATACCTGCCTTGAGACCTAGATATACGCCGCTGGACTTCTGCCCATGTATCTTTTAACCGCTGAACAGAGTCCTCAGCCCCGGGGCACCCCGAATCCAGACGAGAAAACTCACCAAAATGAGGACTGAACCCATAGTTGATCAAGAAAGGGGACATACCAGTGCATTGACTCACCCAACTATTGAAGGCAAATTCAGCCAACGGCAGTATATCACACCAGTCATTCTGTCTAGCAGTAGTCAGACATCTGAGGATCTGTTCCAGAGACTGATTAGTGCGTTCCGTCTGACCATTACTCTCAGGATGGTATGCAGACGAAAAGGACAGAGATATCCCTAATTTTTTGCAGAAAGCACGCCAAAACTTAGCCACAAACTGCACACCACGATCAGACACCACATTCAGGGGTACCCCATGCAAGCGGACCACATGCTGCGCAAACAATCTAGATAAGATCTCAGCAGAAGGTAATGCGGACGGGGGTACAAAATGAGCATGCTTAGAAAATCTGTCCACCACTACCCATACCACCGTATTACCCATGGAAGAGGGAAGATTGGTAATAAAATCCATGGACAGATGGGTCCACGGTCTTTCGGGAACTTCCAAGGGCATCAGCTCCCCCGCCGGCCAGCTATGGGAGCTTTTAGAACGAGCACAGACCCCACATCCAGAAATGAATTTCTTAATATCAGAACACAGAGTAGGCCACCAGAAGATCCTAGCCACCGCCAGTCGCGTGGCTGATATACCAGGGTGAGCACACAACTTGAATTCGTGGAACTCTTGCAAGAGTTTAAGGCGAAGTTGCTCTGGGACAAACAACTTGCCCCCTGGCTTGGCCGCAGGAGCCAGCGACTGGGTCCCCTCAATTTCCCGTTCCAATTCAGACGAGATCCCTGCTAATACCACCCCAGGTTGCAGAATGGATGACGGTGACTCAGGGACAGACACAGGGTGAAAACTACGAGATAAGGCGTCAGCCTTGACATTCTTTGACCCTGGACGGAATGTAATCGTAAACTGGAAACGAGAAAAAAAAGTGACCAACGGGCCTGTCTGGGCGTTAATCTTTTAGCAGACTCGATGTAAGACAAATTTTTGTGATCAGTGATCACAGTGACTGGGTGACTGACCACCTCTAAAAAGTGCCTCCATTCCTCAAACGCCAACTTAACCGCAAGAAGCTCTCTATTGCCTACATCATAATTTCTTTCAGCAGCAGAGAACTTCCTGGAAAAGAAGGCACATGGCCTGAGTTTGGTTAGAGTGGCAGGCCCTTGAGACAACACCGCCCCCACCCCCACCTCGGAGGCGTCCACCTCCACCACAAATGGCTTGGAAGGATCTGGCTGTATCAAGACAGGAGCAGACATAAAACATTTTTTCAGCGTCGCAGAGGCCTCTTTTGCGAGTGAGGACCAATTTCTCACATCCGCACCTTTGCATGTTAGATCCGTGAGAGGTTTGACCACTTGCGAAAACCCCTGGATAAATTTGCGGTAATAATTGGTGTACCCCAAGAAGTGCTGAAGACCCTTAAGATCTCGGGGTTGCACCCAATCCGCAATGGCCTGCACCTTCTTGGGGTCCATGCGAAAACCCTCCCCGGATACAATTAACCCCAAAAAAGACAATTCTTGCACACAGAATACACATTTCTCCAATTTGGCATACAGATGATTTTCTCTCAGTCTTTGGAGAACAGTTCGTACATGTTCCAAATGAGAATGCTTGTCGGTGGAGTATATCAAAATATCATCTGAATAGATAACGACAAAACGACTAGTGAGATCTGAGAATACCACGTTGATGAAATTCTGAAATATGGCGGGGGCGTTGGTAAGACCAAACGGCATGACTAAATTTTCAAATAGTCCCTCGGTCGTGAGGAACGCGGTTTTCCATTCATCCCCCTCTCGGACCCTTATCAAATAATATGCCCCCCGAAAATCCAGTTTAGAAAACCGCTTTGCCCCTGATAGTTGGTTACATAAATCGGGAATCAACGGAAGGGGGTACGTATTCTGTACAGTAATCTGATTAAGCTCCTGGAAGTCGAGACAGGGACGTAACCCGCCATCTTTTTTCTTTACAAAAAAGAAACCTGCCGCCACAGGTGAGACTGAAGGACGTATGTGTCCTTTGCGCAGACTTTCAGCAATGTACTCCTTCATAGCCAAGCGCTCAGGACCGGACAAATTAAACAGACGGGCTTTAGGTAATTTAGCCCCCGGGACCAGCTCAATAGCGCAGTCAAAGGGTCTATGTGGCGGTACCGTCTCGGCCTCGCTTTCAGAGAATACATCTTCGAAGTCCTTCAGGCATTCTGGAATACCTTCCAGCTCAACAGATAATACAGACACAGAGTTAACAGGTTCAACCAGCAGTGCTGATTTATCACATGACTCAAAATCATTAAACCCCAATTGAACAATCTCCCCCATTTTCCAGTTAATAACTGTGTTATGAAGGCGGCTGCAATTTACAAAGCTTTATTGGACAACTTAAAAATATGTTGGTTCTGTAAAAATTTCTAATAGCAAACACCAAGCACAGGTGTGCTTGGTGTTTGCTATTAGAAATTTTTACAGAACCAACATATTTTTAAGTTGTCCAATAAAGATTTGTAAATTGCAGCCGCCTCCGTCTCCAGCTGGATCACTTTTTTCTCTTCCTCTTGCTCCTAATTCATGTGGATGCTCACCACAGTCCGTGCTGGGTGTTGGCAGGCTTGGGGATTGCTTTGCAGACGGGTAAGCTGACTACTACTTTTTTTTTTTTTCAAATAACTGGGTTATGGCGTTGTAACCAGGGCATGCCCAACATCAACCCTGCAGGTAGATTGTCCAGCACAAAACAACTTAGGTTTTCCACATGAGTAGCGCCCACTCTGAGCGAAAACAGACATAAAGCGAATTCCCTCCTTAGTGAGGGGAGAGGAGTCAATGGCCATCACCTTGATCGGAACCTTGAGCCTAACTTTCCCTATCTTGCAGTGTGTGACCAATTGGGAGTCAATGAGATTAATCGATGACCCGCAGTCCACCAAGGCTGTAGAGGAAAAAAAACTACGGTCCACAAACAGTTCCACAGGCAGTAACACTTTAGAAAACGAGGAAAAGGGTACCTGAGGGTCTGAGTAGTCTCCCCATTGACTACCCAGACCTAGTCATTTCCCGCCGACTGGGTTTGAAGACGGGCAATCAGGACACTCCCTTTTCCAATGTCCCATTTTACCACAGTAAAAGCATAACTGCTTGTCCTTCCGGCGTTTCCTCTCCATATCCTTCAAGGAGAGGGCGCCTACATCCATGAGCTCAGGGGCAGTCTCTTTTCCACTGGGGAACAATGGAGTTTACACCTGCATCACCCCTCTGGCCCGCAGCCTGCGTTCCATCCGGACGGCCTCGGTCATGGCGTCCTCGAGAGAGTTAGGTGGGGGATGTAACGCCAAGGCATCCTGCAGCCACTCGGACAAGCCTCTGCTAAAGAGTCCTCGGAGTGCGGCGTTGTTCCAAGAGACCTCTGCGGCCCAGCGGTGGAACTCAGTACAGAACCAATCGGCTGAGTGTTTCCCCTGACAGACACTCATCACCATGTCCTCTGCCACTCGCACTCGGTCAGGCTCATCATAAATGTGCCCGAGGGCCTCAAAAAATGCATTCACCGACACTCTCTCAGGGGCAGTGGGAGGAAGGGAGAAAGCCCAAGCTTGTGGGGACCCTCTTAATAGAGACATAAGGACCCCAACCTTCTGACTTTCGTCCCCAGAGGAACGTGGTCTCAAACTAAAAAAAAGTTTGCACCCCTCCATGAAGACCCTGAACTCTTTTTTGTTTCCAGAAAAAAAGTCAGGCAGTTTAACAGGTGGTTCTGGGGACACCAAAACAACATCACTCGCCCCAGCCCCCAGAGACCCAGCAGCTAAAGCCCCCCGCACTGTCTCAGAAACCTGCTGCTGAGAACGAGCCAGAGCTTGCTGCTCCAGAGATAAACCCTGAAGTATCTGACTCAGACTTTTCATCCGGTCAGCCAGAGACAGTATGGGATCCATAACTCTCTGCATAAAACACCCTAAAAAAACTTAATGGTCAGTTATAATGTCAGGGTCCTGACAGCGCCGGCGTACAGCCTCTGCTAAGCAGGGACTCACCCGCAGCGTAGGGACCCCTGGGGACAAGAACAGCCGGACAATAACAATGCACGGGACCTGAATGTAGAAGTTTAGAAAGCCTACGGTCATGTGAACGGTCATGTGACTGCAAGGGGGCGGGGCTTAGCATCCTGCTTTCAGAGGAGGAAGAAAACTCAGAGTCGGGCAAAGCAGAAGTCAGGCACAATACAGGCAAGCGAGGTACAGGAGGGATAAACAGACAGGAGGTCAGACAAAGCCAAAGGTCATACACAAGATATCAATACAGTACCAGGGATGAGACAGAATGGACAGTCAGGGCCAAGCAGAGATCAAAAACCAAACGGACATAGAAGGTACCAGGCAGAATCCAAAGCGATATCCAGAGAACAGACCGAGTCATACACATGGAATCATGCAACCAGAACATAGCACTAACACACTCAGGGGTCACCACACAATGCCAAGGGCGAAAGTATAACTGACGGGGGATGGGAGCTTCCTGAGGCTATAAGAAGCCTCCCCAGAACCAATGAGAGGCCACCATAATAGGTCCCAGGTGTGCAGGTGAGAGTCTGCACTGCGATCAGAACATTAACCCCAGAAGTGCCGGTCACCCAGCACTGGTATCATGACAGATACAAGTTCAGATGGAAAGTCGAGTCTTAGCAGAAATTTGGGAATTACTCATCGTGGGAAAACCTCCCAGTAGAAGTTGCAGAGGCGATGCAGACCCTCAATTACTCTGTCTGTGGAGACAGTGAAAACGGTTCTTTGTGAAGAAAGGATTGCTTTATCGCAGTAGCGTGGATCACATCACCGTTACTAGTCTCCATCAAATTGTGATCACAGGGAGAGATGTAGACATTGTCCTCACTGCCTATCATAATGTGTCTGGTCATTTTGGAGTGGAAAAGACAGAAGCCACAGACCGTAGGCGATTCTATTGGACATGAGAGGAGACATTGAAAAATGGTGGCAGGAATGTCACATGTCTGTGACTATCACAACTGTGAAAGGTGATCATAAATTACCACTGCATCCGCTTGTAAGTTGACGTCCATTTCAAATGGTAGCCATTGACCATCTGAAGGTAGAGGCCTGCAGGACAGGCCATAGCTACATCTTAACCATCCTCGATCAATACCCCAAATTTCTAGTGGCCATCCCTGTAAAGGATTTGACTGCCCAGACTACACAGCGGTGGAGCAGGGAGAGGTAAGTATTGCAACTTGCAAGTGCTGTGGCCATGACCAAGCAGGGGGGCACACTCGTGGTTGATGGTACTGGCACAGGGCCCCTCATAGTATGCTGGTGTGTCTGACGGTGAGTGGGCCCCCCCACCATCAGAGACACTGTATTGTACTATGAGGGGCCCTGTGCCAGTGTTGTCAGCCATCTGTGGGCCCATCCACCTGTTCAGAGCAACGGCACTTGCCCAGGTGCGCCAGGTGTTGACCAAAAGCCATTGGGGCTGGGTGGGCAGCCCACTTAGGGAGGTTTAAAAAATGGTATATGTTGATGTGTTGGCTGGACATTCAGCTGCTGCAAAGAGCGGAATTGGGCAAGTCCGAGGAAGAGGAGGACAAAATCGAGGCAGTTTTCTGGCAAGCTATGTGTCATCAGGGGAAGGTGGGACAAAATCCTTTGAAACCCATGCATGGTTCATTTTAATGAAGGTTAGATCATCAACATTTTGGGTAGACAGGATTGATCCTGCAGCACTGAAGACTATTTCAGATAACACTATAGCAGCAGGGCAAGCGAGCTCCTGTAAGGCATATTGTGCCAATTCAGGCCAGGCGTCCAGTTTAGAGGCCCAATAGTCAAAGGGGAATGACCTGTGAGGGAGAACATCGATATGGGAGTAGAAGTACTGTAGTTTGTAGCCATAGTTGACAACTGCTGTGTCTTGTCGCTTTTAATCGATGCAGTATTAGCAGTCGTGTGAGCGGTACTTGAGAAATCATTCCACAACATGGTCATTAACCCCTTAATCCCATGTGACGTACTATCCCATCCATGTGCCCTGGGACTTAATTCCCAGGGACGGGATAGTACGTCATAGCGATCAGCGGCGCCCACGTGGTGAGCGCTGCTGATCGCGGCCGGGTGTCAGCTGATTATCACAGCTGACACCCGGCAAAATGTGTCAGGGGCAGTCACGGACCACCCCCGACACGTTAACCCCTTGCACACCGCGATCAAACACGATCGCGGTGTACCGGGGGTTAAAGGGAAGCATCAGCAGGGAGGGGGCTCCCTCTGTGCTTCCCTGAGCCACCCACGGCAGCGCAATGTGCAGCGCTGCTGCGGGGGGCTCCTTCCCTGCACGCCCCCGAATCCAAGATGGTGACGGGGACCTTCGGGGGCCTGCAGGGAGCTGGCTTCCTCAGTGCCTGCAAAGCGCAGGCACGAGGAAGCCTGCTGCACTGCCTGTGACAGATCGCTGATCTGTCACAGTGATCTGTGATGTGACAGATCAGCGATCTGTCACAGGACAGTGATGTCCCACCTGGGACAATGTAATAAAGTTAAAAAAAAAAGTGTTGAAATAATTTGAAAAAAAACTCCAAACGAATTAGAAAAAAAAAATATTCCCCCAATAAATTCATTTTTTGGAAATAAAAAAAGAAAAAAACAATAAAAGTACACATATTTGGTATTGCCGCATCCGTAACGACCTGCCCTATAAAACTGTCCCATTAGTTAACCCCTTTAGTGAACCCCTTAAAAAATAATAATAAAAAACAAAGCAAAATATAATGATTTATTATCATACTGCCGAACAAAAAGTGTAATAACGCGCGATCAAAAAGATGCATATAAATATCCATGGTACCGCTAAAAACGTCATCTTGTCCAGCAAAAAACGAGCCACCATACAGCATCATCAGCAAAAAAATAAAAAAGTTATAGCTCACAGAATAAAGCGATGCAAAAACAATTATTTTTTACATAAGTTTTCATTGCATAAAACCGACAAAACATAAAAAAACGACCTAAATGAGGTATTGCTGTAACTGTACCGTCCCGAGGAATAAAACCGCTTTATCAATTTTATCGCACGAGGAACGGTGTAAATGCACCCCCCCCAAAAGAAATTCATGAAACGCTGGTTTTTGTTCATTCCGCATCCCAAAAATTGAAATAAAAAGCGATCAAAAAATGTCACGTGCCCGAAAATGGTGCCAATAAAAACGTCAACTCGTCCCACAAAAAATAAGACCTCACATGACTCGGTGGGTCAAAATACAGAAAAAATATAGCTCTCAATATGTGGTGATGCAAAAACTATTTTCACAATAAAAAGCGACTTTTAGCGTGTGACAGCTGCCAAACGTAAAAACCCGCCATAAATAGTAAATCAAACCCCCCCCGTTATCACCCCCTTAGTTAGGGAAAAATAATAAAATTAAAAGAAAATGTATTTATTTCCATTTTCCCATAAGGGTTAGGGCTAGGGCTAGGGTTAGAGCTAGGGCAAGGGTTAGGGCTAGGGCTAGGGTTAGGGTTAGAGCTAGGGTTAGGGCTGATTTTAGGGTTAGGGGTGTGTTGGAGATAGGGTTGGAGTTAGAATTGGGGGTTTCTACTGTTTGGGCACATCAGGTGCTCTCCAAATGCAACATGGCGTCTGATCTCAATTCTAGCCAATTCTGAGTTGAAAAAGTCAAATGGTGGTCCTTCCCTTCCAAGCTCTGCCATGCGCCCAGTGTTTTACCCCCACCTATGGGGTATCAGCCTACTCAGGACAAATTGCAAAACAACTTTTGGGGTCCAATTTCTCCTGTTACCCTTAGGAAAATAAAAAATTGGGGGCAAAAATATCATTTTTGTGGAAAAAAATGATTTTTTTATTTTCACGCACGGGCGTTATAAACTTCTGTGAAGCACTTGGGGGTTCAAAGTGCTCACCACACATCGAGATAAAGTCCGTGGAGGGTCTATTTTCCAAAATGGTGTCACTTGTGAGGAGTTTCAATAGTTTAGGTACATCAGGGGCTCTCCAAACGCACATGACACCCACAGACCATTCCATCAAAGTCTGCTTTCCAAAACATCACTACTTCCCTTCCGAGACCCGACGTGTGCCCATACAGTAGTTTTCTCCCTCATATGGGGTGTCAGCGTACTCAGGACAAATTGGACAACAACTTTTGGGGTCCTATTTCTCCTGTTACCCTTGCGAAAATAAAAAAAATGGGCACTAAAAGATCATGTTTGTGGAAAAAATACAATTTTTTTATTTTCACGCCCGGTCGTTATAAACTTCTGTGAAGCACTGAGGGGGTTCAAAGTGCTCATCACACAACTAGATAAGTTCCTTAGGGGGTCGAGTTTCCAAAATAGGGTCACTTGTGGGGGGGTTTCCACTGTTTAGGTACATCAGGGGCTCTCCAAAAGCAACATGACACCCGCAGACCATTCCATCAAAGTCTGCATTCCAAAACATCACTACTTCCCTTCCGAGACCCGACGTGTGCCCATACAGTAGTTTTCTCCACATATGGGGTATCAGCGTACTCAGAACAAATTGGACAACAACTTTTGGGGTCCAATTTCTCCTGGTACCCTTGGGAAAATAAAAAAATTGGTGACTAAAAGATCATGTTTGTGGAAACAATACAATTTTTTTATTTTCACGCCCGGGCGTTATAAATTTCTGTGAAGCACTGGAGAGGTCAAAGTGCTCACCACACATCTAGATAAGTTCCTTGGGGGATCTAGTTTCCAAAATGGTGTCATTTGTGGGGGGTTTCCACTGTTTTGGTACATCAGGGGCTCTCCAAACGCGACATGGTGTCCGATCTCAATTCCAGTCAAAAATGTCAAATGGCGCTGCTTCCCTTCCAAGCTCTGCCATGCGCCCAAATAGTGGTTTACCCCCACATGTGGGGTATCACCATACTCAGGACAAATTGCACAATAACTTTTAGGGTCCTGTTACCCTTGGAAAAATAAGAATTCAGGGTGAGAAGATCATTTTTGTGGAAAAATTATGATTTTTTAATTGTACGGCTGTATGTTATAAACTTCTGTGAAGCCCTTGTGGGTTCAAAGTTCTCACCACATATCTAGATAAGTTCCTTGGGGGGATCTAGTTTCCAAAATAGGTCACTTGTGGGGGGGTTTCCACTGTTTAGGTACATCAGGGGCTCTCCAAAAGCAACATGACACCCGCAGACCATTCCATCAAAGTCTGCATTCCAAAACATCACTACTTCAATTCCGAGACCCGACGTGTGCCCATACAGTAGTTTTCTCCACATATGGGGTATCAGCATACTCAGAACAAATTGGACAACAACTTTTGGGGTCCGATTTCTCCTGGTACCCTTGGGAAAATAAAAAAATTGGTGACTAAAAGATCATGTTTGTGGAAACAATACGATTTTTTTATTTTCACGCCCGGGCGTTATAAATTTCTGTGAAGCACTGGAGGGGTCAAAGTGCTCACCACACATCTAGATAAGTTCCTTGGGGGGTCTAGTTTCCAAAATGGTGTCATTTGTGGGGGGTTTCCACTGTTTTGGTACATCAGGGGCTCTCCAAACGCGACATGGTGTCCGATCTCAATTCCAGTCAAAAATGTCAAATGGCGCTGCTTCCCTTCCAAGCTCTGCCATGCGCCCAAATAGTGGTTTACCCCCACATGTGGGGTATCACCGTACTCAGGACAAATTGCACAATAACTTTTAGGGTCCTGTTACCCTTGGAAAAATAAGAATTCAGGGTGAGAAGATCATTTTTGTGGAAAAATTATGATTTTTTAATTGTACGGCTGTATGTTATAAACTTCTGTGAAGCCCTTGTGGGTTCAAAGTTCTCACCACATATCTAGATAAGTTCCTTGGGGGGGTCTAGTTTCCAAAATGGGGTCACTTGTGGGGGGTTTCCACTGTTTAGGTACATCAGGGGCTCTCCAAATGTGACATGGTGTCCGATCTGAATTCCAGCCAATTTTGCATTGAAAAAGTCAAACGGCGCTCCTTCCCTTCTGAGCTCTGCCATGCGCCGAAACAGTGGTTCCCCCCACATATCAGGTATCAGCGTACTCAGGACAAATTACACAATAAATTTTGCAGTCCAATTTCTCCTGTTACCCTTGGTAAAATAAAAAAAATTGAACCTGAATTATTTTTTTTGTGAAAAAAAGTTAAATGTTCATTTTTTTTTTAAATATTCAAAAAAACCACCCTTGGGGCTTAAGTGGTTAAACCCCTGTCTCCAACGCCACTTCGGCTGTGTGCACCATGAACACCTCTTCAATTGTGCCCACTACGGCTCATGGGAGAACCAGCACCGCTGCTGTGTGCTGGGAAAGCCTCAAACAAACGGTTTACCAGCGTTGCTTGTTTGTTAGCCAATATTATCTCTAGGTTCTCCTGTGGCATGATGTTGTGTAATTTGCCTTTGTAGCGTGGATCGAGGATGCTGGCCAGCAAGTAGTTGTCATCCCTCATCATTTTGGCAATGCGGGGGTCCTTTTTTAAGATCCGCAAGGCATAATCGCACATGTGGGCCAATGTTCCAGGTTTCAATGATGCACTGCCAGTGGTGGAGGAGCACTTTCTGGCAAATCCACATCCCTACAGTCACGCACAAACACTGTACCTGACCTTGGAACACCAACATTTTCTCTTGCCCCCTGAGAAGCATCCTCCTTCCCAAAATAATCATCCCCCTCCTCCTCCTCCTCCTCTTCCTCCTCCTCTTCCTCTTCTTCCTCCACCTCATCCAGGACAGTTCCCTGACCATACAATGGCTGACTGTCATCAAGGCTTCCCTCCTCCTCCTCCTCCGCTGCAGATGCATGATCCTTAATGTGCGTCAAACTTTGCATGAGCAGACGCATAAGTGGGATGCTCATGATTATGATGGCGTCGTCTGCGCTTACCAGCCGTGTGCATTCCTCAAAACACTGAAGGACTTTACAGAGGTCTTTCAGCTTTGATCACTGCACAGCCAACAATTCCATGTCTTCCCTCAAACTGCCTGCCCGTGTATCCTCCCACAAATGCATTACAGCCTGCGTCTTTTCGCACAGCCTCTCAACCATGTGCAAGGTGGTGTTCCACCTTGCTGCAACGTCTATGATTAGGTGGTACTTGGGGAGGTGGAGCAATCACTGCAGCTTCTGCTTACGAGTGGAGTGGACGTTTGAGCGACGGATGTGCGTGCAGTCTTCGCACCTTATGGAGCAGGGATGTTAACTCCGGATAATTATTAAGGGAGCACTGCACCACCAGGTTCAAAGTGTGAGCCAGGCAAGGTATTTGTGTGAGTTTTGCATGCGATATGGCTGCCACAAAATTAAGGCCGTTATCACTGACTACCTTGCTTGCCTCAAGATGTAGACTGCCCAGCCATGACTCAGTTTGTCACTGCAAGTAGACGGCCAGTACCTCCGCGGTGTGTCAGTTGTCGCCCACAGACATCATCTTTAACACAGCCTGCTGACGCTTACCACTAGCTGTTCGATAGTGGGACACCTCGTGTGCAACACTGCTAGCTGCGGATGGAGTGCTCATTCAACTGCACTCTGTGGACGAGCTTTCGCTGATAGAGGAGGAGGAGGATCGAAAGCCTACAGCCAACTGTTTCCTATACCAAGGGCTAGGCAGCACTGTCCACCGCCCCTGTCCCCAGTGGAGCCTGCATTCACCACATTAACCCAGTGCGCAGTGATGGACATGTAACGGCCCTGGTCATGCCTACTGGTCCATGCATCTGTTGTGAGGTGCACCTTTCCACTCACTGACTGTTTTAGTGCATGGACAATGTGGTTTTTCACACGGCGGTGGAGGGCAGGGATGGCTTTTCGAGAAAAGAAGTGTCGACTGGGTAGGTCATAGTGTGGGACAGCATAGGCCATGAGGTCGCGGAAAGCTTCACTTTCAACGTCAAACGGTAGGGCATCATCTCTAATGAGATTAGTTTGGCAATGTAGGCGTTCAAGCAAAGTGTACGCGAATGAGAGGATGAGTACATTCTTGTCCTACTCAGAGTGTCTGGTAGGGTGAGCTGGACTTGAGAGCTGCATATGGGGGAAGGAGCGGTGGACCGGATGGAGTGAGAGGGGGTTGGTGATGGTATTGGTGGTGATGGCCTAGATTCAGTGTTGTGTTGCAAAACCATTGTGATTCCCAGAGTGCTTTGGCCTTGAGACGACACCTCCATATTTAGTGCTGGTGGTGTGCTTAACGGTGGCGGTGGTCTTACAGTGGGGGAAGCGATGGAGCATTGCTGGCTACCTTCAGTCGAAGCAGGTACACATGTGCTACCTGAGGTTTTGTAGTCCGTCCACACTTACAAGTGCATGTTGATTAAATGTCTAAGCATGCAACTGGTATTCAAATTTCTTAGTTGTTTATCCCGGCTAAAGGTCCTTCCGCACTTCCTACAGGTAACCTTTGCCTCATCAGTAGGATTTTGGACAAAGAATCTCCACACTGCACTCTTCCTACTATGGTATACATTTTCTGGCCTTGCACGCTGTGCTAAGTTGACCGTCTGGCCAAGCTGTCCTGCAACTCTTAGTTTTTGTTCCACGTTTTTGGACAGCTATGGGCCTGCCAGATAACTGCTGCTGCGATGTCAATGCCTGCTGCGGATCCTTCTCCTCATCTGAACTATTGACAGCGCCACCCTCCTCCCCCAATGGATGCCAATCCGGGTCAAGAACTGGGTCATCCATCACCTCGTCTTCAAAGTCATCTGCACCTTCCTCATTACCTTCCTCTGTGTCACCGTGTAAGGTGGTATAATATGAGGGAAGGGGCACCTGAGTTTCATCAGGGTCAGATTCTGGCTCAGTAGAAAGCGAGGGCAATGTAGTGCGGTGGGTCAATTTTCCCCACAGAATCATGTAGCAGTGGCTGTGTATCAGTGCACTCCATGTAAGATTCATCTTGGACTGGGGAATTCAGGATTTGACTGGATAACCCAGGCATGGTATGTGAAAAGATCTCCATAGAGTAATCTGAAGTGAGGGCTGCCGCATCCTTAACTTTTGGTGGGGGTGAAGGACAAAGGAAAGGTGTTTTTCCTGACCAGAACCCTGCACTGACGACTCCGTGCTTGCAGGTTTCGAACGTTCTGAAGAGGAGGCAATAGAGCTGGTGGCTGTTTCGGGAATGTATGCCAAAACCTGTTCCTGATGTTCTGGCTTTTAAAAGCGGTTTTCCTACTCCAAGTAAAGGCAACCTTACAGGCCTTCTTGGGCCAGACGATGACGCAGGCTCAACACCTCCTGCCTTAGCTGCTATTGTGCTTTTGCCAGAACCAGCCGATGCACCACCACCATCAGTACCAGCTGCGCCCCCCTGCCCATGTCCGTGGCCTCTTCCACCATACTTCCTCATGTTTGGGAAAATGTACCAAACATACCAGCAGAGAGATGGTATTGTATGAGGAGCGTCCAGCTGTGTAAGGTGTATTAAAAAAATTAAATCTACGTATATATTTTGTTAGTCACAGACGCTCTCACAGTAGGCATTGTACCGTAATCCAACAAGCAGATATACGGAACTGTATCAGAAGTGTACAGCCGTATACGTTTTTTGTGTAGCTAACAATCTCTATATATTTTTACGGAGTGTCACACACACAGGCTGACTCTGTATAGATGTGACTGTAATGCGAACGGCAGATATACAATACTGTTTGAGAATCGAACAGCTCTATACGGTGTGTGTATGGAAAATTGTCAATCTCCGTCTATTTGTATAGGGACTGACACACGCTGTCTCCTTCTAGTTTTGACAGTAATCAAACAGCAGATATACGAAACTGTTTGAAAAGCGGACAGCACTCTAAGGTGTAGGTCTGGAAAAACAGGAAAACTCCTTGGCTTTTTTTTCCAGAGTACACACAGATAGCTTCTATTTGTCCGTGATACAAGGCGGTACACGGTAGTGTGTGAGGAGCGTACACCGCTATACAGTGTCTGTATGGAAAATTGTCAATCTCCGTCTATTTGTATAGTGACTGACACACGCTGTCTCTGTCTAGTTTTGACCGTTAACAAACAGCAGATATACGAAACTGTTTGAAAAGCGCTCTAAGGTGTAGGTCTGGAAAAATGGAAAAACTCCTCGGCTTGTTCTTCCAGAGTCACACCCAGATAGTTTCTATTTGTCCGTGAAACCAGCCGGTACACGGTAGTGTGTGAGGAGCGTACACTGCTAGACCGTGTGTGAAAAAATGAATGCTCAGTAACTCACCAGGACAAAATAATAAAAGTTGGAGTGCTTTGAAAAAAGCAGTTTGAACAGCAGTGTGCACACAGCAATGCAGCTAGCAGGTAGCCTTAAAAGGCAGCCTAATCACCACCAGCGCTGCAGCACACAGCAAAAATCCTCCCCTTTCACTGCACACTAACTGTACAGTGAAAAGCACTATCAGCAGAAGCAGTTTTTTTTTTCTTCTTCCCTGCCTAACGCTCTCCCTGTTCAGAATCAGCAGCAGCACCTCTCCCTATTCTAAGATCGGCAGAAGTAGGTTGGCGGTCGGCGGTCACAGCCTTTTATACCCACCGTGACGCCACACAAAGCCAGCCAATCACTTCAATGCCCTTCTCTAAGATGGTGGTGGCCGCTGCCCATGTCATCACGTTGCCCACTGTGTGCGTCCTTCATCATTGGCTGAGAAAAGGCGCTGGAAGCATTATTTGAAACACGTCTTTGGCTCTCGGATCGGCGACCTCATGGCCGACCTCACGCTATGGTCGGGTTTTGATCGGCGATACTGAACTTTAGCTAAAGTCAGCTATTTTTGAATTTGACGGACCCATTTCGGTCAACTCTAATTCTCAGCCACAACTGTGCCTCTGACCAGCAGTGTTCACGGGTCTGCAGCTTGTAGGGGTGGAAAGGGTTGCCTAGCCTGGGCCTTTTTTGAGCTAACTCACGTAATCTGCAAACTTTGAAAAAAAGCTGAGTTGAGGTAAAAACTGCAATAATTTGACTACTACATGTATGAACCTTCACATGCGCAATCAATATGCTTTACTGTTTGAATCCCTCTGTGCAAAAATGCAGACCAGCGGACATCAGCAACCATCAGCCGCCCCATCAAATGCATCTGCTGTTTCTTTCTCCTCCTCTGTTACCGTGCCAACTATTGAGATGCAGGTCTTTGACCACAGAACCCAGGGTATTTTACCCGATACAGTCATGCTGACTGAGAGGCCGCCTTCGGCTGTAGCGGAAGCAGGCATGCCTGTTGTTTTTGACCGATCTCAGAGAACGATCACACCACAAGTTTCTCAATTCACAGTAAAATCTCTGCCTGCACCTCACTCATGGTCCAGCAATTTGTCTGGTTCACTGTACTCTGCCCTCTCACAGCACTTAAAACAACCAACCATAAGACCTATCAACCAGAAAAGACCAGACAGGGTATAATTAATCAATAATCTTTATTACATTGGTGGTTTCATATAAAAACCAATTAAAAACAATGTGCACGTTGGGGGACAGTTTTACACAAATTTGTAAAATAATAAAAATTGGACCCAATTATATATACCATTTTCTAATATGTATTCCTCTTATATTAAAAGGTGAAAAAAACTTTGCATAAAAAATATATTATAAGCAAAAAAAGTGCATGTTCATGAATAAATTATATGTCAATTGAACCAATAGTAAGTTAATAAATCACTGCTTAAAGTGCAGTGTACATTGTGCAAAGAAACAACCATGTGTTATCATATCATGTGAAAAAAAGCCACAGTGACTTTTATATAAAGTGCAATACAAAAGTGGAGGAATGAAAAGATTTACTCAAGGGTGGATAGAAATGAAAAATCCCACAGGATCAAAACAAAATGTGCAACATGAATGATGATACAATGATAAAATAATAAAATAATAAAAATGATAATAATAAATGGCAAAATCTTTGTGGAAAAAATGCCTTTATTAAAATATTGGCACAACAATTAAGTGCATTAAAAAAAAAAAAAAAAATATATATATATATATATATATATATGTAATAATAAAAAAGAAAAAATAATAATAAAATATACAACCACATTAGCGGTATACTTATGTATACTGGAAAACCCGTTCCATAACAAAAAAGGCTATATTAATAATACAGGTAGAAGAGTGCATAATTATAGTGACACAAAAAATGCATTAATAAATGTGCCAAAAGTGCAAAAGTGCAGCTGTGCAAATAATACAAAGCGCCCTAAGGCGTGTGCTATTGAAACAAAAAAATACCTGTAAGCCAATAACCGCAATGTGGATAGTATAGTAATGCGCCCCGACGCGCGTTTCGGAAATAAAATCTCCTTCGTCAGGGGGATAGATGCATACAGGTATTTTTTTGTTTCAATAGCATACGCCTTAGGGCGCTTTGTATTATTTGCACAGCTGCACTTTTGCACTTTTGGCACATTTATTAATGCATTTTTTGTGTCACTATAATTATGCACTCTTCTACCTGTATTATTAATATAGCCTTTTTTGTTATGGAACGGGTTTTCCAGTATACATAAGTATACCGCTAATGTGGTTGTATATTTTATTATTATTTTTTCTTTTTTATTATTACATATATATATATATATATATATATATATATATTTTTTTTTTTAATGCACTTAATTGTGCCAATATTTTAATAAAGGCATTTTTTCCACAAAGATTTTGCCATTTATTATTATCATTTTTATTATTTTATCATTGTATCATCATTCATGTTGCACATTTTGTTTTGATCCTGTGGGATTTTTCATTTCTATCCACCCTTGAGTAAATCTTTTCATATATACCGGATGGTCTGCCATCCTTTTCTTGGGAGATTGGTTCAATCACACTTTTGATATTTATTTATATCTTTATATTAATGTGATTATTATATTTTATATTAGTATTTCGTGTGTTTGTATTTTTTCCCCTGTTTATTCTTAAAAGTGGAGGAATGCATAAAATCGGTCATGAGCCTTTAAGGGTCACCACGTCCCTTTAACAGGTAAATCACTAATTTCACTAGACACTGGTGGTAGTTTATATAACTATCATTATAAATTATTCAATTGATTATCACTATATATAAAGCATTATTATATATAGAGAATATTATATATATACTAGATATATTATATATAATACTACATCTGGTGCTAGTGTTTTTTCCTCTCACAGCACTGTAGCTGTGGGAAGAACGGCCCCGACCAAGTGTCCGGGCCGGAACCAAGGGGACCATCATCTAGGTTCCGGGGGAAACTGTTCCCGGGGACAGAGTTCAGGGACGGACCGCTGAGATGGACAGATGGGCTGGGGGAGGAGCCAGTATAAAAGGGGCGGGGAGCGCTAGTCACGATGAGTCAGGAGACCGACACAGAAGCAGCAGGAGACCGTGGGAGCTGCTGAGAGCAACAGCGACTGACCAGTGCCAGGGAAGACGCTCACCTAGGACATCAGAGGGACGGCACCCAGACAACCGTCCGAGACCTGCTGCTCCGCTTCAGCCCGCGGTAGCTGCCACCTCACCTCTACTCGTGGCCGTTGCCGCCTCGCCCCAGCCCGCTACTGCGGCCTGCCCGTGGTCGCTCGCAGCCGTTGCCGCCTCGCTCCAGCCCGCGGCTGCGGCCTGTCTCCCGCCACCCGCAGCCGCTATGCCCTCACCTGTGGTTGCGGCAAGTCCAGTGCCGTCGGTGGCCACCACTGTCCCACTCTGATCCGGGGCCAAGCCTCTACTTGCCGCGGATTCCCCGCCGCATCTGCTAGCTGCACAGGTGGCCTGCCATGCGCCACCCCGCACCGCTACCGCTTACCCCAGTCCGGGGGCCACGGCCCACTCATCCAAGGACTCTTCCGGGGCCGGAGGTGCCCCAGTGTCACAGGTGCGTCGGAACGCTCGAAGACTATGTCGACTCTTCAGCAGCTGGGCCCAGCAACTGCTCCGCCAAAGAACCACCGCCCAGGATGCTGAGAGACGTCAGGAGGGCTAAGTTGACTTTATAGTTAAGGACCTGTAGTCGGCCATACCGCGGCCCTATAGTGACCGGCTTTCGCCGGACGTAGTCGTGTTCTAGTTTGCTTGTATTGAGTTTGCTTGTAATGAGTCCCTGCGAGGGCGACCTTTGTTACCCTTTTTGTTGGTCAGGCTGTGACTGAGGATAGTTACCTCTAGGCCTATAAACGTTATTATAAAAAGCACCAAACGTCTCACGACTCGTCACTGCATCCCGCGTACCTGCAAGTACCACATTTGGACTAGTCGGCAGTCTCCGAGCGCAGATGGCGTTGCGCCCGACCAGAGTGGGGCTGCAGGTGCTGCTGATAATGGGGGCCCCCGCTCTAGCATCTCTTTTGGGGCAATGCTAAGTAACTTGCCCCGGTTTTCTGGCTCCGATACGCTGTTATGGAACTGGACATAACGCATGCGGGGCCTTTTCCACATGCACCCAATGGCCCCCGATTTAGAGGCTGAGGTGGCCCTCATGGCGCTAGATGGGGAAGCCCAAAAGTCAGTAATGTTGAGACCCTCAGGACGCCGCAACACCTTCACCAGGGTCTTGCAGATTCTGGAAGAAACCCACGGGGATCTAACAAACGTGGGGGGGTTGAGAACCCGATTTTTCAGTCGGATGCAGGGGGAGGGAGAGACCATTCCTGTATATGAATGCCCTCCAGGAGCTATACACCGCCATTGAGTGGAAGGACGGAATAGGGGTAGGCCCCATCGACATTACCCTGCGTGACCTGTTAGTGATTGGATTCCGGGACCCGTTAATCAAGCAGGCATTGCGGGAGCAGATCCGAGTGAACCCACGTATAGCTTTCTCTGACGTGGGGAGTCAGGCCCGGGTGCGAGAACAGGAGCAGGGGATGACGGTTCCCGTGGGGAAGGCCCGGAGCATGGAGGCTTCCGCAAGCGTTGTCGGAGAGCCTCAATGGATTGAGTAAGTGAGACAAGAACTAAAGAGTAACCGGGGCGAGCTAGCCAAAGTGAAGAAGAGAACGGAGCCCGTGCCCGGCTGGCCGAGCTATAATCCCAGGCCCTGGGTGCCTCGCAATACCCGGGGTGGCCGGGCCTCACCGCCTCGGTGTTATGAGTGTGGAGAACTGGGCCACTTCACTCGGGAGAGTCTGCGGCGTGGGAGATACCCACCCCGGCAGACATTAAACTAGAGGGCTCCGGGCATGGGGGACGCCGCTCGGAGCCAGAAGCCACAACTAGGGGTGGTGGAAGTCCCAAAGATCTGGTAGCTAGGTGCCCAATAGTGTGGGCCGAAGTCGAGGGTCATGCGGATCGGTGCCTAGTGGATACAGGGTCGCAAGTAATGACCATGCCTGCAACTTACTTCTGGCAGCATTTCCCGGAAGCGGCAAGGCCCCAGTGGGGGCCCATGATACGACTAGTGGCCGCAAACCAACTGCCGGTACCTGTCGCCGGAGTGGTGTGGCTCCAGATGACACTGTGTGGTAAATCCCTCGGGCGCCGGAGAGTGGTCCTAACCCAAAGAGAGACTAACGACCATCATCCAATTATCATGGGCATGAACATACTGCGGGAAATACATGCAGCACCAAAAATTCACAATTTTCTTGGTGGTCTGGGGCAAATCGCATTGTCACCTGGGTCCAAAACTGAGGTATATTCTCCGCCAAAGGAGCAGCATCAATACCCCCCAAAGGAATAGGCGTCCGCAGAGACGTCATGGAAAAACCACAACGTTTAGCAAAGTCCAAATCCATCAGATTCAACGTTGCTCCTGAATCCACAAAAGCCTTCGTGAAAAACATGGATAAGGAGCAGATCAGAGTAATTGCCAAAAGAAACTACGGTTGTATACTGCCCACAGCAAATGTGTGTGCAAAACGTTTCTCTCGTTTTGGGCAGACAGAAATAGTATGAGAGACGTCTCCACAGAAAAAACACAGCTTTTTACGTCTTCTAAACTCCTGATGTTGCGCCCTAGACAAAACCCCATCACATTGCATAGGTTCAGACGTTTGTTCAAAAGGTGGCAGCGCTTCCCGTTTAGTTTTACGTTCACGTAAACGCCGATCAACTTGAATGGCTAATGACATAGAATCATCCAGACCAGAGGGAACAGGAAATCCCACCATAACATCTTTTACGGTCTCTGTTAAACCTTTCCGAAAGAGAGCTGCCAATGCACTATCATTCCATGTAGTAAGGACCGCCCACTTTTGGAATTTTTGACAGTATAACTCTGACCCTGGTTTAATGCCAACAGGGTTCTCTCAGCTTTATCAATAGCATTAGGTTCATCATACAACAACCCCAAGGCTTGAAAAAATGCATCCACATTAGTCAGAATAGGATTTTCAGGTGTCAGAGAAAAAGCCCAATCCTGGGGATCGCCGCACAGCAAGGAGATGACAATTTTAACCTGCTGCACAGAGCTCCCCGATGAGTTAGGCGTCAAGGCCAGAAAAAATTTACAATTATTCTTAAAATTCAGAAATTTAGACCGATCCCCTGAAAACACATCAGGAGTAGGGATCTTAGGTTCAGCAACATGTGACTGAATGAGGTAGGTGGAAATTCCCTGCACTTCAGCAGCCAGCTGCTCCACACGATCAGACAATTGCTTAATCTCCATTAGGAAAAGGAAAAAAAAATCCTCCTACGGCCCCAGAGATAAAGAGGAAAAAATATAAAAAAAAAAAAAAATTCTGACCCTTTTTTTTTAACAACTTTTTCCTGCTTTTGAGCACCCTAGAATCTGTGGTATGGCTGGTGATTCTGTTATGAATGGGTCACTGAGGAGAAAAAAGCAAAACAAGCTAAGTCACAGAGAACCAGAGAGGTTGGTAACTATGCAGATTGCAGATCCCTGATCCTACCACACAACTAGCAGTAGCCGTGAAGCGTACCTACGATGTTCCTAGATGCTTCGTCACAGCCGGAGGACTAAATAAGCCTGAAAAATGAAAAGGGGAAAACTAACTGCCCCAGAGCAGACCCCAAAGGAAAAGATAGCCCCCACACATGTATTGACGGTGAAACAAGATGAAGGCACAAACACAGGCAGGAAAATAGGCTGAGCAAACGATGGGGCCCAAACTAACTAGACAGGAAAGGAAAGTAAAGACACTGTCTGCAACCTGCAAAAAACCCTACAAAAATAATGTCCAACACTTCTGATAGCAAAATTAACCCTGAAGTCACTAGACTTCTACACCTATATCAGCACTCTGAAATATTCTGAGACAGAGCAAAAAGAGACCAAACTAGTAAGGGACAAAAAGCAAATTGGCAAAATACTGATAAATAAGAGTGGAAATTCAGCACAGCCCCCAGCCGGGGCTGGCTGACCACACAAAAAAACTGAATAGTCCAACAAAATCAAGTGTGAACTTTAGCAGAAAAACTTAGCTTTAGATGACTGGAACAGAGCTGAAAACCAAGAGCTGACAAGCCAGAAGGAATCACCAGCAACTGAATAGGGCGTCGGCTGTCTTAAATCCAATCTGAGATTCCTGAGGTCCAATCGTCATCCTCATTCTCAGGTGGCAGATCTCTACCGATCAAATCAGCCTCACTACCTCCTGTTACCACCAGAGGGAGTCTGGAAGGAGAACTCACAACTGGTGAACCAGAGAATGAACTCACAACACAAAAGGATGACTTCGGATGTACCACAGCCATCACGCATGGGATTCCCACGGCGGGAGCGGCCCCCATCCGGGAACGATATCGGCAAATACCACGACAGCTATACCAGTGAAAACTCTATTAGCTCAAATGCTTCGGAAGGGGGTCATACGAGAAAGCCAGAGCCCCTGGGCAGCCCCCATTGTTCTGGTTCATAAAAAAGATGGCACTCTGCTTTTTTGTGTGGATTATCGAAAGTTGAACGCCTGCACCATCAAGGATTCATATCCACTGCCCCGCATAGAAGAGTCTCTGTCCGCCTTGGGGTATGCGACATACTTTTCGACTCTAGACCTGGCTAGCGGGTACTGGCAGGTGCCGATGTCGGAGGAAGACGATATTATCAGCTATTCCGCCATGTTTAAGGACCATCTGCGGCGGTTGGGGCAGGTGCTCAGCCAGCTGCAGAAGTATGGGTTGAAGGTGAAGCCCCAGAAATGCCACCTGTACCGCACGAATATCTGGGGCATACCATCTCGGCGGAGGGTGTTAGACCATCCCTGGAGAAGGTTGCTGCCATCCAGGGGTTGCCTACCCCCGAGACGGTGAAAGATTTACGGGCCTTCCTGGGGTTGGCTGGCTACTACCGTCAGTTAGTGAAGAATTTTGCACGCCGGGCCCGAGCCCTGCAGGACCTGCTGAAGGGGACTCCAGCCAGGGCGAATGGACGGAAGGTCCAGTGGCAACAACCGCAAGAGGATGCATTTCAAGACCTGAAAGCTGCACTCTCGGACGCCCCGGTATTGGCATATGCGGATTTCTCGAGACCGTTTATCCTGCATACCAACGGGAGCCTCCAGGGACTAGGAGCTGTGTTGTCACAGGTACAGGACGGCCGAGAGAAAGTGATCGCCTATGGTAGCCAGTCGCTGCATGGCTCCGAACGAAACCCGGACAATTACAGCTCCTTTAAGCTCGAGCTCCTCGCGATAGTATGGGCAATGACGGAGCGGTTCGCAGACTACCTGGCGGGGTGGTGGTGCAGACTGATAACAACCCGTTAGCCCATTTGGAGAATGCCAAGCTGGGGGCCCTAGAGCAGCAGTGGGTGGCTCGGATGGCCAAGTTCAACTATAAGATCATCTATAAACGGGGGGCTGAGAACGTGCATGCTGACACACTCTCCAGAATCCAACACACCACCCCAGGGAGGAATCAGGACGACGAATTAGAAGGAGAGGAGACACCATTCGCCCTCACCACCGCAGCGCTTACTGCCAACGCACAAGAAGCGCCCCATCTGGGACCCTTAGGGGGAATACTAGAGCAGCCACGGGAAAAGTGGATTCAGCAGCAACAAGAGGATGGAGAGATTGGACTCCTGCGCCAATGGGTGGCCACCGGCAAATTGCCCACTGGCTCACAGAGACAGACTTTAACCAAGGATATGTTGCTAATGTTGCGCCAGTGGGAAAAGCTAATCATCAAAAAGGGACTTTTATATCGGAAAGCCGTGTCACGACCAACGTCTGCTCCGATATGGCAGGTAATCGTGCCTGAGATCCATCTCAGCCAACTGGCTCGGGAGGCCCATGAGAAGGGGGCTCACTTTGGTGCTCAAAAGACTTTGCAATGGTTGCAGCAGACAGTGTACCATCCATGCTTGCACACTGCTGTGGAAGAAGTTTTTCGAACCTGCCGCCCGTGCGAGTTCGCTAAACCTCCCGCGCAATGAGCCCCGGTGAAGACCATTGTAGCATCAGCCCCCCTGGAGCTCCTCACGGCAGACTATCTGACCATCGGCCCTGCCTACCAGGGGTATGAACATTGTCTCGTTATGGTGGACTATTTTACCAAGTTCGCCGTGGTCACCCCCACCCGAGACCAGACAGCGGAATTGGCCGCCTATGTGACCTGTAAAAACTTTATCCAAGTGTACGGCTGCCCGCAACGAATACATTCGGACCAAGGAGCTTGCTTCCTAGGAAGAGTCATGGAAGAGCTACACCATCTCTACTGTATTGTTAAGTCTCGAACTACACTGTACCACCCACAGGGGAACGGAGCCTGCGAACGATTCAATCGGACACTAATTCAAATGCTGCGTACCCTGGAGAGCGACCGAAAGACCCGCTGGCCTGAGTATGTCCCTGCGCTGGTGTGGGTATATAATAACCGGGTGCACCAAGTGACTGGTTACACCCCCTACTCATTGCTGTTCGGATAGGAAGGCAAAGGAATTACGGAAGTGGAGTTAAACCCGGAGGAACCCCAACCCTTGACCGGAATATACTCGTGGGTCCGAAACCACCGGCACCCACTGCCCCACCCATTGACTTCCAGACAGGGGATCGGGTGCTTGTACTAGATCAACGCCACCAGAACAAGTTAGAACCATGGTGGGAGGAGAACCCGTACCGAGTGCTGCGCTGGATAAGCCCAGACGGGCCTGTGTAAGAAATACAATCTGAAGGAAACAGCTCCTCTCACACGTGTTGTGCACCGTAACATGTTACGGCCTTGTGCGTCCACTGATCCTCTGCAGCCCGATTGGCCCCCCAGGTCCCCGACCCCCTGCGCACTGTCTGGGACCTGGATGACGAAGAGGACTTCCCAACCGCATCCGCAGGCCACCCAAGTAGTGGCACTACAGTGGACCCGGACAGCCCACCAGAATCGACTATCCGACCACCCTCCACCACCCCAGAAGACTTCACTGTACCCAAGCTTCGACACTCCGAGCGGTCAACAGCTGGCAAACCCCTGAATATTACAAACAGGACCTTCTCGTATGGCGACAAGAACTATCGTCTCGAAAGACTAACCTGAATCTACCAAAACCCTCGCCCAAGGACTGGCGAGCATACAGGGCGGGGGAGTGTGGAAAGAACGGCCCACACCAAGTGTCCGGGCCAGAACCAAGGGGACCGTCATCTAGGTTCCGCGGGAAACTGTTCCCGGGTACCAGAGTTCAGGGACGGAGCGCTAAGATGGACAGATGGGCTGGGGGAGGAGCCAGTATAAAAGGGGCGGGGAGTGCTAGTCACGATGAGTCAGCACACCGACACAGAAGCAGCAGGAGACCGTGGGAGCGGCTGAGAGCAACAGCGACTGACCAGTGCCAGGGAAGACACTCACCTAGGACATCAGAGGGACGGCACCCAGATGACCGTCTGAGACCTGCTGCCCCGCTTCAGCCCATGGTAGCCGCCGCCTCACCATTGCCACCTCGCCCCAGCCCGCGGCTGCGGCCTGCCCTTGATTGCTCGCGGCCGTTGCAGCCTCGCTCCAGCCCGCGGCTGCGGCCTGTCTCCCGCCACCCGCAGCCACTCTGCCCTCACCCGTAGTGGCGGCAAGTCCAGTGCCGTTGGCGGCCACCACTGTCCCACTCCGATCCACGGCAAGCGCCAAGCCTCTGCTTGCCGCGAATTCCCCGCCGCATCTGCTAGCTGCACAGGTGGCCTGCCATTCGCTGCTACCGCTTACCCCAGTCTGGGGGCCTCGGCCCACTCATCCAAGGACTCCTCCAGAGCCGGAGGTGCCCCAGAGTCACAGGAGCGACGGAACGCTCGAAGACTACGTCGACTCTTCAGCAGCTGGGCCCAGCGGCTGCTCCGCCGAAGAGCCACCATCCAGGACGCCGAGAGACGTGAGGACGGCTAAGTTAACTATATAGTTAAGGATCAGTAGTCGGCCATACCGCGGCCCTATAGTGACCGGCTTTCGACGTACGTAGTCGTGTTCTACTCTGGTTGCGTTTGCTTGTATTGAGCCCCTGCGAGGGCAACCCTTGTTACCCCTTTTTATTGGTCAGGATGTGACTGAGGATAGTTACCTCTAGGCCTATGAACGTTATTATAAAAAGCACCAAACTGTCTTGCGACTCATCACTGGATCCTGCGTACCTGCAAGTACCACACAGCCAGAAGACGGTTCTGCAGTTGTGATTATGGAAAAGATTGTTTCCTCATATGCATGAGAAAGCTAAGAGGTTGAACTCCACCATCTCCAATTTGTTGGCCACGTAAATGCTGCTTTTCCACCTGGTGGTTACCGACATTTTGTGAAAACTGTTGGCTGTCGCAGTCCCCCAGTACCAATTACCCAGTCATAATTACTTTTCTAAGAAATCTGTGCCTGCACTACACCCAGGGCCGCCATCAGGGCATGACAGCCCTTACAAGTGTATGGGGCCCCAGTGATTAGGGGGGGCCCGCCCGGCTCCCGGCGCCCGAGCACACTGGCAGCCCGAGCTCTGTCTGCTGTGTGCGCACAGGACCTGTGATGAGGTCACAAGATGGGAAGAGTCCGGTGTCACATGATCAGGGCCCTGGAGTATTCAGGACTCTGCTGTGCTTGTTGTCGTGTACTGCTGGATGAGGTAAAGTTTCTGTGCAGGGACCCCGGTGATTAGGGGGGCCCGGTGCCCGCCCGGCGCCTGAGAACAATGGCAGCCCGGTCCACGCTCGGCCCCAGGCCCCCCTACATTTTGTTCAGGCTCCTCCAGCTCCATCTGCTGTGTGCGCACAGGACCTGTGATGAGGTCACAGGAGGGGTGGAGTCAGGGGTCACATGATCAGGGGCCTCATGTCTGCAGGACTCTGCTGTGCTCTTTGTCATGGTGTACTGCTGGATGAGGTAAAGTTTCTGTGTGGGTTCAGGAGGGGTTTACAGGGTGGATGTAGCAGAGCTGTGTGTGTACGAGGTGTACGGAGCGGAGCCGTGTGTGTACGAGGAGTACGGAGCGGAGCCGTACGTGTACGAGGTGTACGGAGCGGAGCCGCGCGCGTACGAGGTGTATGAAGCGGAGTTGCGCGTGTACGAGGTTTACGGAGAGGAGCCGCGCGTGTAAGAGGAGTACAGAGAGGAGCCGTGCGTGTAAGAGGAGTACAGAGAGGAGCCGCGCGTGTACGAGGTGTACGGAGCGGAGCCGCGCGTGTACGAGGTGTACGGAGCGAAGCCGTGCGCGTACGAGGTGTACGGAGCGGAGCCGCGCGTGTACGAGGTGTACGGAGCGGAGCCGCGCGTGTACGAGGTGTACGGAGTGGAGCCGCGCGTGTACGGAGAGGAGCCGCGTGTGTACGAGGTGTACGGAGCGGAGCCGCGCGTGTACGAGGTGTACGGAGCGGAGCCGCGCGCGTACGAGGTTTACGGAGCGGAGCCGCGCGCGTACGAGGTGTACGGAGCGAAGCCGCGCGTGTACGAGGTGTACGGAGCGGAGCCGCGCGTGTACGAGGTGTACGGAGCGGAGCCGCGCGTGTACGAGGTGTACGGAGCGGAGCCGCGCGTGTACGAGGTGTACGGAGAGGAGCCGCGCGTGTACGAGGTGTACGGAGTGGAGCCGCGCGTGTACGAGGTGTACGGAGCGGAGCCGCGCGCGTACGAGGTTTACGGAGCGGAGCCGCGCGTGTACGAGGTGTACGGAGCGGAGCCGCGTGTGTACGAGGTGTACGGAGAGGAGCCGCGCGTGTACGAGGTGTACGGAGAGGAGCCGCGCGTGTACGAGGTGTACGGAGAGGAGCCGCGCGTGTACGAGATGTACGGAGCGGAGCCGCGCGTGTACGAGGTGTACGGAGCGGAGCCGCGCGTGTACGAGGTTTACGGAGCGGAGCCGCGCGTGTACGAGATGTACGGAGCGGAGCCGCGCGTGTACGAGGTGTACGGAGAGGCGCCGCGCGTGTACGAGGAGTACGGAGAGGATCCGCGCGTGTACGAGGAGTACGGAGAGGAGCCGCGCCTGTACGAGGAGTACGGAGAGGAGCCGCGCGTGTACGAGGAGTACGGAGAGGAGCCGCACGTGTACGAGGAGTACGGAGAGGAGCAGCGTGTGTACGAGGAGTACGGAGAGGAGCCGTGTGTGTATGAGGAGTAAGGAGCGGAGCCGTGTGTACGAGATGTACGGAGCGGAGCCGTGTGTACGAGGAGTACGGAGCGGAGCCGTGTGTATGAGTTGTGCGGAGAGGAGCCGTGCGTGTACGACGAGTACGGAGAGGAGCCGTGCGTGTACGACGAGTACGAAGAGGAGCCGTGCGTGTAAGACGAGTACGGAGAGGAGCCGTGCGTGTAAGACGAGTACAGAGAGGAGCCGTTCGTGTACGACGAGTACAGAGAGGAGCCGTGCGTGTACGACAAGTACGGAGAGGAGCCGTGCGTGTACGACGAGTACGGAGAGGAGCCGTGCGTGTACGACGAGTACGGAGAGGACCCGTGCGTGTACGACAAGTACGGAGAAGAGCCAAGCGTGTACGAGGTGTACGGAGAGGAGCCGTGTGTGTACGAGGAGTAAGGAGCGGAGCCGTGTGTACGAGATGTACGGAGCGGAGCCATGTGTACGAGATGTACGGAGCGGAGCCGTGTGTACGAGATGTACGGAGCGGAGCCGTGTGTACGAGGAGTACGGAGCGGAGCCGTGTGTATGAGTTGTGCGGAGAGGAGCCGCATGTGTACGACGAGTACGGAGAGGAGCCGTGCGTGTACGAGGTGTACGGAGAGGAGCCGTGTGTACGAGGTGTACGGAGCGGAGCATCGCGTGTATGAGGTGTATGGAGCGGAGCCGTGTCTGTACGAGGTGTATGGAGCGGAGCCGTGTGTACGAGGTGTACGGAGCGGAGCCGCGTGTGTGCGAGGTGTACGGAGCGGAGCCGTGTGTACGAGGTGTACAGAGCCGCTTGTGCATTTTGGCATTGGGGGGCCCATTAGAAAGTTATTATGCAACGTCGGCGGCGGGCGCTTATGGCCGTGTGAAGGGGATAAGGGAAACCGCGCTTCAGATAGGAGTTCTGCAGCAGCTGCGATATGACTGCGGCTCTCATGCTGGGAGAGCAAGGCTCTGTGGGGCAGCGGTTCCGTCCAGCTCAATAAACCTGTCTCCCCCTGAGGGGCTGCAGTGCCATTGTGGGGTTGGGAGCCTTAGGGTACATCCCCGTGTTGTACCCCACAGGGGCAGACTCCCACCCACCTGCCCTATATTCTCTGCTGCAGAGCCGGCTTCTTCCCACTTACCCTACTGTTTCAGGTTGCCCTATGTGCATGAGATGTCATCTTCTAGGGGTCTTTCACTTGTCCCCAGATGACTCCCAATACAGTAAATAAAGCCCCCCAGTCCTCTCCCTCCCCTGCACTAGCTGAAGGGTTCAGAGTCAGACATAGGGGAGGGGGTAATATTATCTAGTCTTTTCTTACCTCAGGGATTTTTTGGGGTCACCTTTTGACAACTCTTATAAAGTCACCTGCTCTATTCTCACAATGTGCAAGGCAGCGGAGAAGTCTGCAGTGTAAAATTGACTGGGGGCTTTATAGTCCCAATGGTTATCAGTCCACTCTGTGCCATTTTTAGGGTCAGGGCTCTTTTGCAGGGTTTTGACAGAACAGATTTGTGATGGTAATGTAACATAAAGCGCAGTCCTGGGACCATTAGATACTTATAAATATGCATTTCTATTCCTCCAGGAAATGTGTGAGGAAATACAAATGAGTGGGAGATTCCCACTCAAATGTGCATTTTAAAATCCACAGTGTGTCACTTGTATGTGACAAGATCCACACGTGCCACATGATTTTGTTGAGGAAAGTCCACATTGAATGTGCTGCTCGAGCGCTTACTCTTAGGGCTGACCCTCACTACAGGTCTAGGGCTGAACATTGGGGATTTTCCAGTTCTCCTATGTTAATGTCATTCAGGTAAATTGATCTGATTGGCAGTTCACTATCAGATCTGTAGCAGTGGGGACATATTAGTCAGGGACATGGCAGCCCCTCCATTCTCATCTTGTCATCTTTGACTGCTGGGACCTCGGATACCAGTGTCAGTGCTGATCACTGGCGATTTGTTAGCACAGTCCGTGTCTACAGAAGCATGTCTGGTCTGAAGTGCTGATATCTGCGATCTCATGTTTTGGGGTGTACATACACCTTACATAGCTGGCAGCCAAAAGCCCTTTTCTGAGAAGTTGAGGTCCTAAAGCCATGTTTGAATGGAGCATGAGGGATTTTGTGTGACCATCACCCATAGGCTGTGCCAGCGCGCCACGTGGTGGGACCAGGCTGGGAGCAGAAGATGGTGACCGTGGACGGCAGCGGGACGGTGGATGGCGAGGCGCAGACGGTAGGCACTGGCAGACCAGTCACGAGGCGGCGAGCGAGCAGGGTGAGTAGACCGCCTGTCTCTGACTCTCTCCGATGTCTCCGTCTCCGGTGGCATGGTGGCGGTGCCCAAAGAGCCATGACGGGAGAGGGAACAGAATCTGGGGGTCTCATGGGGGGTACAATTACATTGACTTAATATATGACCAACCTAATATAAGGTACTGCCTTTGCCACCTTGCTGGAGTATGTTAGAGTTAGATGGGCACTGACTCAGTATCATCTGGTCATTGTCTGAAGATGGATGCACAATAATGGTTAAAAAAAGTTACCAAATGTTTAATAGGTTAGAGTAGAGTAGGGCCCTGTCAATAGAGTCTACCTTGTCATGGTGGCAGGCTTAAAAAATCTTTTGGTCAAAACTAAAGCTGATGGCTATGTATGTGATATGGTGTTGATGTGAGATTGGTGAGGGTGTGGTGTAGAAGTGAAGTTTTTCCAAGAAAGGGCGGAGGGATTTTGGAAGGTTCGCATGGTGGAGGAGGAGCTAGGGTGGAGGCGGAGCTGGGGGTGGAGCCTGGGCGGAGTCTCAAGGGGGGCCCCATAAATTTTGCCAGTATGGGGCCCCGATATTCCTAGTGGCAGCCCTGACTACACCAGCATGTAGCAGATAACATCACTCGTTCCTAGACAAAATCTCTGTCTGCCAGGGTGCGTTTCACCACAGACACTTGGACGAGTAAGCATGGGCAAGGGCCTTACATCTCGCTGACTGGGCACAGGGTGATTCTGATGGCTGTGGGGCTAGGCGCTGCTCCACAAGTCATGGAATCCCCAAGGCTTGCAGGCCAAACCTCTACATGTAACTCTTCCTCCACTGCTTCTGCCTCCTCTATCTCCTCTAGGGCCTTCGCCTGCACCCTCAACCCATGTCTTCATGAGACACGTGTTCCAACAGTGCATAATGAACCCCCACCACCTTCATACTGCGCAGCCAGTGCTCATTGCAATAAGGCAATCTTAAAATTGATATGCGTTAGAGATCGCAGTCATACAGTTGAAGAGTTGTGGACAGCTCTCCAGGCTGAATTTAATCAATGGCTGTCTCCGCCTAACCTGCATCCAGGGAAGGCCATGTCCGATAACAGTGCAAATCTGGTGGTGGCCCTACAGCGAGGCAAGCTCACACATGAGTCTTGCATGGGTCACACCCTCAACCTGGAGGAACTGCATTTTCTCAGCCACAATCCTGGCTTTGGTGAGCTGTTCCAGAAAGTACGTAAGCTGTGCGCTCATTTCCACTGTCCTCACCCCTCTGCTCATTAACTAGGATCGATACAGAGGTCTTTGTCCATGCCAGTTAACAGGTTGATTTGCGATGTGCCCACTTGGTGGAATTCCACTCTGCACATGTTGCAGTGACTGTAGCAGTAGCAACAAGCCCTGACGCTGTATGTCATGTCATATAGCTTGGGCCAATGCAGTACAGACATGGTGCATATCACATTTACAAATTGGGCACAGATTAAGGACCTCTGCACCTTTCTGCCCAGTTTTTAAATGGCTACTAAGATGGGTATCAGCATCTCTATTTCGGTCATCTATATGCTAGAGCAGACTTTGAATAGCCTGCGGGAGGAGATGGTGGTCCCAGAAGAAGAGGAGGAAGCAGAGGAGGCTGCAGAAGGGATAACATTGACTCTAAGTTCAAGACTGTCATCACTCAGGTGGGTGCCAAGGGAGGGTGGATTACTGTGATCGAGGGGGGCTGGTGATAACAGACAAAGGTGCAAGATCTGAGGAACATATTGCTGGAGGAAAAGGTAATGGGCGAGCAACTGTCGGATGAAGAGGATAATCCTCCCCTCTCTGTTGTTCGTAGTTGGCGGGAAGGACGGAGGAATCAAGCCTCCTTGTTACTCAGCCACCAACACAGCATGGGCTCAGACCTCATGATAGAGCCCGACATATGAGTGCCTTCTTGCTGCATTATCTGCAACATGATCCACTTATAATTATGATTAGGAATAATGCTGACTAGTGGATTGTCACATAGGTACATCCCTTGGAAAACTGTTGCGGATCCGCAGGGCCAAATCCACTGCAGATCCGCAGACGAATCCACAATATGTGCACATACCCTTAGAGAGCTTTTCCCCAAGACAGCATTGAAGCACATAGTTCGCATTGCAGCTGTAGACTTCCAACTTCCGGCCCGTTAATTCATCAACACCAAAACATTAGCAGCAGCAGTGGGGAAAATGGAAGAAGCAATTTCTGTGAGTCCTTTGACACTTTTTTTTAGACCAACTCATGCACCAGCACAACAGAGTCCAAGTCTTACACGTGGTGAACGAACGAATGGAGAGGATGGTGCAGGAGTATCTAGAATTAAATCTATAATATAACCGGCTAAGCGTCACACTGTCCGAAGCCTTTATAGACTGCGCAAGCGTGACGCGCCTGTCCAAGTCATCTGCACCCCAATAAGTCTTTGAACCCACATACTGGATGGGCACAGGAAAATCCACTTCACATAATTCATTTTTAACTCCCATTCTGTTTTCTTATGCATTAACTGCAAGGCCTGCCCTGCTACCAAGTCATATGCACCCCAATAACCCAAATCCCCCCTTGGAAGAAACATGGAGGAGGGCCTCTTAACAAAAAATGTCCCCTTTAAAGCGAGCGGGTCTCCTAGACTTGTAATGCCCATACACTAAGTGTGTTGGCTGGCAAACATGTACCCCTGTGGGGTACACCTCATCCTTTTCCATAACAAGTATTTAACGCCAAGCATAAACACCCACCCTTGTTAGGATTTTGACAATGGCTGTAGCAGCATGGAACACATTAACGCTGGTGAGCTAGTGGCGGCGGAAGATGAGACGTGGAGGAAGGCCTGAAAAGCTATGCCAAATTTAAAGGAGCATGTCTCCTAGACTTTGAATGCCCATACACTAAGCGCAAGGGCTGACAAACATTTCCCCCTGGGGAAGTAAAATTGTTAAAAAATTTTTTATGGGCATCATAGACATCCTTGCCAAAAATTGGACTGGCTGTAACAGCACAGAACCCGTTAACCCTGATGATCTAGTGGTCGAGAATGAGGAGACGTAATGATAAATCATACTGAAATCAAACAAATAAATAAAAAATGTGAATCCACCTATGAAAGAAAATAACAAAAGTGAGGGGCGAACACAGGTTCATCGATATGAAGCCAGAATTTGTTCAACGAGATATGTTTGTCCCTAGCAACAGCTCAGAGACAGGGATATAAATAAAAATATAATATAATAGGATTTCACTATTTTTATATTGGAGAAGTGTACAGTAGGTCATAAGAGGATGTTCCACAGATAGGAAAAATGTAAAATATAAGAATAAATGGGAAGAATATATGTACATCTCATTTTTATGAGATTTCCCCATGGGGGAGTAACATTTGTTTTGGTTTAAAATTAGTAACGGGCATCATAAAAACACCCTTGCCAAAAATTGGACTGGCTGTAGCAGCACAGAACACGTTAACCCTGGTGCTCTTGTGGCGGAGAATGAGGAGACATTGATGAAGGCCTCAGTAAAACCTAGGCCCAATGTAAAAAGAGTGGGTCTCCTAGACTTGTAATGCCCATACATGCAGTGCATAGGCTGAAAAACATTTCCCCATGGGGGGTACATTTTTTAAAAATATACTATGGGCATCATAGACACCCTTGTCAAAAATTGGACTGCCTGTAGTAACATAGAACACGTTAACCATGCTCATCTAGTGGCAGAGAATGAGGAGACATTGATGAAGGCCCCAGTAAAAACTAGCCCAATGTAAAAGGGTGGGTCTCCTAGACTTGTAATGCCCATACACGCAGTGCATGGGCTGACAAACATTTCCTCATGGGGGGTACATTTTTAAAAAATATACTATGGGCATCATAGACACCCTTGCCACAAATTGGACTTTCCTGTAGCAGCACAGAACCTGTTAACTCTGGTCATCTAGTGGCGGAGAATGAGGAGACATTGATGAAGGCCTCATCAAAAACTAGGCCCAATGTAAAGGAGCAGGTCTCCTAGACTTGTAGTGTTCTGTTACTGGACGGGCTGTTCCAATGTAGTGTACTTTGACAAGCAGATCCGGCAGCTCTGGGTGGATTTTTAGAAACCGCTGAACCACAAGGTTGAGCATATGGGCCAGGCATGGTACGTGTGTGAGCTCGCCTTGCCCTCAGAGCTGCCACCAGGTTTAGGCCATTGTGGAAAACCAAAGAGAAAAGATCATGCCCATGCAATCGGGAATCAACAAATACACATATGACAAAGGACACAGCTGGAAATAAAAACATTTAAAAACAAACTGTGGAACACAGTCTAATCATGCCTTATTATAGAGGTAATGACAACCCACAACTTTACCCTCCAAGCAAAAAGATCAATATGGCAAGGCTCAAAAGACAAACATAATCATAATATATCGTATATGTAGACAAAATCACAAGATAATCAAAACCATTGTACAAATAAGTCTACCTATTCACGGCACCATATATATATAGAGAGTATAAAATGCAAAAGCAGCATCACAAAGTGTATACTTAGTGGTATAAAGACTGTACTAACCTACTAAAATTCACCAAAAGGTATATGAAGGATTCAATTCAATGAGAAAATGCATTATTAATTCAATTTGGCATAATTTGTCAAATACAAGGATGCCAAACATGTTCCCTAAGGGTAGCAGTAAAAGGTAGCCCAGAACGCAGACCCAATAATATGGGGATGGATAAATCCGATAAAGAGCCATCAGAGCTAGGAGGAATAGAAGGGTATGAACACCCCACGCGTATCGCCACACAACCTGTGGAATTCTTCAGGGAAAAATGGTGTGCTGTGTCTGTGGTGCCCCTGAGGGTTTAGACGCCACAGAGGTACTGCACCTCACCCAGAGGTGTGGTACCCCTCTCTCAGGTAAGGAGGGAGCACCACCAAGGACACTAACACCTGCATCTCACACACAATATAGCAGCAGTTTCTTCCGTCTCTTCCTGCTGGGTAGCAAAGGGTGTTGGGAGGTGGGTGGAGATGGTAGGTAGAAAGGGAAGGAATGTAGGAGGCTGGAAAGCAGATAAGTTGATAAGTTTCTGGAAGAGTGAGTCAACAGGAGGGAAAGCTGGAGGAAGGAGCTGATAGGACTGGTCCGTTAGAGTGCTGACAGGAAAGTTAGAGAAGAAGTGAAGAGAGAAAAGGAAGCTCCCGGGAGGACAGAAGGGGTCCTAGATGCATGGCGCAGTGACCATACTGGCCATCGGGCTCGTTCCACGCCGGCTAGTGTTGGGTGGAGGGACCAGGTTGCAGTGGGGTACCGGCCCCTTAGCCTAGTAGAGAAATCATCAGACTCAACTAGCAAGCCGGAGGCAGAGGCACCTGTAGGTGTCTCTGCACAAGCCACAGTTATCTTCACCGAAAAAGCAGCCATATAGGAGCAAGGGAAGGACATTACCCAACAGGGTCCGCGGCTGCTGGCTTGGGATACTGACTGTGAGGTGTTAGGCAGGAGGGGCGGTCAGCCAATACAGTGAGATGGCCAGCAATGGCATATACTGAAGGGAGTCCTGGGAAGGTGAATCCTGATCTACCTGAGAGTTTGCTGGACCCCTCACCTGGAGGACATGGCACCAAGCAGGCATCTGTGCGCACCAGAACTGTGAGTAAAGCTTTGGAAACTACACCCCTCTGTGTCCTCTGAATTCTTCCTGTGCCACCTACTCAGCACTGCTACATCCCTTGTCAAATACTGCATCACTACCACCTTCAACCTATTACATCTGCCCTGGGACTCAGCTCCACCTGTGGGGAGCTATACCAACTCTGCTCCATCACCACCAGTCCCAGAGGATCTGCACTGAAGCGCTGGTCACCTCTGACCAGAAAACACAAGTGGCGTCACGAACACTTTATAAACTTTATTGCAAACTCTTATCCCTTGTAAATATCCCCTTTTATTGGATGCCCAGGGCCACGGACAGGGTCACTGTCGCTGCGACACATCCCCTTTAATGAACGGCCTGGTATCGAGTATCCCCAATGCCCTAACGGGCGATCCATGTCCAGCATATGTGAGATATATATTGGGTCACCCTCGCACACTCAGGACTGCGGGGAGCTCGGTACCGGACCAGTGTCAAGGCGGGAATGTGTCACAGCAGCGGTGACCCGGTCCATGGCCCTGGGTGCCCATTATCAATGGCGGTGATGTTAATGGTGTTTAAGTTTATATGAATAGTTTGTGACGCCACCAGTGGTGTTTGGCAAGTAAGATGGTAAGCCAACGCTGCATACAGATCCGCTGGGACTGATGGTGTGGTGCAGCAGAGATGGTATAGCTCCCCACAGGTGGAGCTGTAGTCCCAGGGCAGTGTAGGTGCAATGGATGAGGAGAGGCGCCGAATGGTATGGAGGCTGGTACCCAGGTGTAGTGGTGTGGGAATAACTGGAGGACACCAGAGTATGCGGTTCCAAAGCTTTACTCACTGTTTGCAGTTCACACAACTGCCTGCCTCCGTACTGTGTTCTCCAGGTCAGGGCTCCAGCCAACCTCCAGGCAGGATAGGAATCTCCCTTCCACACTCCGCCAACATGTACCTTACTGAACGACTCCTCCAATGCGCCTTTAGGTGCGAAGCGCTCCAGTAATTAGTTACCCTGGAATGCCTCTCTCTAGGTGTTCCTAGTCTTTACTTGTATGACAGACAGCTGTAGCCTGATTCAGGGACTCCACTCTGCGTCCCGGCTCTCTATTCAATTGCTGTTGTGTCCCAAGTCTATGATGGGAGCAAGGCGTTAGCGGCTCACTACTCCTCCGGTGTCTGTTGCCGGACATAAAGATCCAGTCAACCTCGGGGACCGGGTCCCAGCCTTTGCGCTCTCTGGACTGGAAGGGTTCTCTCTCTTTCTCAACCTGCTTCCCACCGTCCTTCTATTCTCCATCGTTCCGATCTGTTCTATCTCTCTTATGGAATCTGTAGTCTCCAGTCTACGTCTCTTTCTCCTTCTCTTCCTTCCCTAGGGAGCTTGTTCCACTAAGACCAGTCCTCAGTCTCTCCTGACTGACTGCCTTCCTCCGCCTTGAGCTCCTCTCAGACTGACCTGCTGTCAGCCTGCTCTCTCTCTGGGACTCACCTGTTATGAATGAGTCACCGAGGAGGAACAACAAAAAGCTAAGTCCCAGAAAACCAGAGAGGTTGGTCACTATGCAGATTGCAGATCCCTGATCTTAGCCACACAACTATCAGTAGCAGTGGAGCGTTCCTACGTTGTTCCTAGACACCTCGTCACCGCCGGAGGACTACATAAACCTAAAGCAAGAAAAGGGAAAAATAACTGCCCCAGAGCAGACCCCAAAGGAAAAGACAGTAGTATTGACGGTGAAGCAAGATGAAAACACATACACAGGCAGGAAAATAGGCTGAGCAAACGATGGGGCCCGACTAACTAGAAAGGACAGGAAAGGAAAGCCACTGTCTGCAATCTGACAAAAAACCCTTCCAAAAATAATGTCCAACACGTCTGATAGCAAAATTAACCCTGAAGTCACTAGACTTCTCCCACTATATCAGCACTCTGAAATATTCTGAAACAGAGCAAAAAGAGGCCAATCTAATAAGGGACAAAAAGGCAAATTGGCAAATACAGATAAATAGGAGTGGAAGTTCAGCATAGCCCCAGCAGGGGCAAGCTGACCACACAAGAAACTGAATTGACCAACAAGCGCAAGTGTGAACATTAGCAAAAAAGCAAACTTAACTTTAGAAGACTGGAAGAGAGCTGAAGTCCAAGACCTGAGAAGCAGACTGAATCACCAGCAGCAGAATAAGGCATCGGCTGTCTTATATCCAGTCTGATACTGCAGAGATCCAATCGCTATCCTTCTCATCAGGTGGCAGATCACTACCACTTAAACCAACCTCACTACCTCCTGTCACCACCAGAGGGAGAACAAAAGGAGTGTCATGATCTGACAGTTTTAAATAGCACTGGGTGAACTTTTTTTACTTTGGAAAGTTCCAAGGTGTCTTGACTGTCCCCGGTGGTGGTTAGCGGTATTGCACTTTAGGTTTTTGTGCACTTAATTATGTATCAGGTGGGACACCCTATAAAGGTGTGCTAGGGGTGTGCAATCACTGCCTGTGATATTGTGAGTTTGTGTTCACTCTGTTTTTGGAGAGCCTAGATGAAAGATGGAGCTGGTGAGGAGTCCTGCGCAGCTTAGCCAGGGGGGATGTGTTTCAGCTATGGTGTCTGGACGAAGGGCTGGCATGGCGTGGTGGAGTCGCAGTGATGGTGTCAGCGGGAAGTGTCTGCATGGGATGGTGGAGTGGTGACTATGGAGAGTGGCACTCACCATGTGGGACTTGGCCGCTGAGCTGGACTCAAGCATGCTCGACTTCGTGTCAGCAGCTGAACTCATCCTTGGGACTCTGGTTCTAAGCAGCTGCAACTGGTGGTGGACTCTGCTCCAAGGCTGCACTAAGGTGAAGGATCCTGTTATGGTGATGGATCCGGGTGGAGGAGAAGATGCACTCAGGTGGAGGGCTCTGTTGCTGGGAGCGCACGCAACAGAGCAAAGCTAAGTGGTGTTTCCCCTGTATTGTCTCTTTCCTCATGTGTGTTATTAGTGCAGTGGTGGGATTAGTCTCCGCACCGACCCATTCCCTAGTGAGGGTTTAGGGTCAGGGTGAGCAAGGGCGTTAAGGTACACGTGCGGCGACAGGTGCGGAGCCTGTTTAGGGAATGTAAGGAGTGCAGGGACACTGGCTCAGGGGAGCTTAGGAGGTCTCCATTTCCCCATTCCATATCGCAGGGCCCACCATTGTTATAGTTTCCCAGGTTCCCCCTTTATTATTTGATTATTGTATGTATAACGTGTAATACCCAAATTCGCCAAGTGGAGGCGGCGTATCCACCTGCACGTTTTATTATTTAAATTCGCCCCACTGGAGGCGGTGTATCCAGGGTCACGTGTGTCACATGGGTTCGCCTTGCGGAAACATCTGCGTCCTGACACACGTGACCATGACAAGGAGAACTCTCAACTGGAGGAGCAGAAAATGAGCTCATAACAGTACCCCCCCCTTGAGGAGGGGTCACCGAACCCTCATCCATGCCACCAGGCCGATCAGGATGGGCCCGGTGAAAAGCACAAACCAATTTATTGGCATGAATATCAGAGGCAGAGACCCAAGAATTATCCTCCTGGCCATAACCCTTCCATTTGACCAAATACTGGAGTCTCCGTCTAACCAAATGAGAATCCAATATTTTCTCTACCTCATATTCCACATTGCCTTTAACCAATGCAGGGTCAGGAGGTGCCACCACAGGAACTACTGGCTCAACAAACCTCTTCAACAGTGACTTGGGAAATATGTTATGGATTTTGAACTTAACTGGAAGAGCCAATCGAACAGGATTAAGAATCTCCAAAATCTTGCAAGGTCCAATAAATCTGGGCTTAAATTTTGGAGAGGCAACCTTCATAGGAATATTCTTAGACGACAACCAAACCATATCACCCACTTTAAAACGGGGACCAATGGTCCTATGCCGGTTGGAAAAATGCTGGGCCTTTTCCTGAGAGAGTGACAACTTATCCACCACTTGGTCCCATATCTGCTGCATTCTCACAACCACAGTGTCCACACCTGGGCAAGATGAAGATTCCACTTGCCCTGAAGAGAATCGAGAATGAAACCCAAAATTACAGAAAAAGGGTGACATCAAAGTGGCAGAACTAGCTCTATTGTTCAGCGCAAATTCAGCCAAGGGCAAAAATGAGACCCAATCATCTTGATCAGCAGATATAAAACATCTTAAATAAGACTCCAGGGTCTGGTTTGTTCTCTCAGTCTGCCCATTGGTCCGGGGATGAAACGCAGAGGAGAAGGATAACTGAATTCCCAGATTGGAACAAAAGGCTTTCCAGAATCTGGAAACAAACTGGACCCCTCTATCGGACACAATGTTCTCAGGAATCCCGTGTAACCGAACCACCTGTTGTAAAAACAAGGGTACCAACTCAGCAGAAGATGGCAACTTTGGGAGTGGTACAAGATGGACCATCTTCGAAAATCTATCACAAATCACCCAGATAAAAGTCATTCTCTGAGAGACAGGAAGATCAGAAATAAAATCCATTGAGATATGGGTCCATGGCCTCTTGGGCACCGGCAGGGGCATAAGCAACCCAGTAGAACGAGACAGGGTTTAGACCGAGATCAAGTCCCACAGGACTGTACAAAATTCCTGACATCACAAGATAAGGCAGGCCACCAAAACGACCGACTCACCAAATTTCTGGTACCAAAAATACCCAGATGACCAGCCAATGCGGAGCAATGGACTTCAGACATCACTCTCTTTCTCCACTGGTCAAGAACATACAATCTTCCCATAGGGCAACGCTCAGGTTTATCCTCCTGAAATTCCTCCAGTGCGAGTCCCAAATCGGGCGAAGTGGCAGAAAGAACTACCCCCTCACCTAGGATAGTAGTAGACTCGATCACATTAAGAGAATCAGCAAAGAAACTCCTAGAAAGGGTGTCTGCCTTAACATTCTTAGTGCCCGGAAGAAAAGAGACCACAAAATTAAAACGCGTGAAAAACAAGGCCCATCTAGCCTGTCTAGGATTCAAGCGTTTGGCCGACTCCAGATAAATCAGATTCTTGTGATCGGTGAGGACCACAAATTGATGTCTAGCTCCCTCCAACCAATGTCTCCACTCCTCAAATGCCCATTTCATGGCCAACAATTCCCAATTCCCCACGTCATAGTTATGTTCAGATGGGGAAAACTTTCGAGAAAAGAAGGCACAAGGATTAATCTTAGAAGTCACAGGGTCTTTTTGAGACAAAACAGCTCCTGCACCAATCTCAGAAGTGTCTACCTCCACTTGAAATGGAAGCGAGACATCAGGTTGCCGTAAAACTGGAGCTGAAGTAAATCTCCGCTTAAGCTCCTGAAATGCTGAGACAGCCTCAGGAGACCAATTCAGCACATCAGCTCCCTTCTTGGTCAGATCAGTCAGTGGTTTGACAATACTAGAAAAATTACCTATAAATTTACGATAGAAATTAGAAAAACTCAAAAACTTCTGGAGAGCCTTCAAAGTAGGCTGAATGCAATCATAAATGGCCTGTACCTTGGCCGGGTCCATTTCAATAGTCGATGGAGACAAGATAAATCCCAAAAATGAAATCCTCTGTACACCAAAGAGGCACTTCGATCCCTTAACAAACAGGGAATACTCCCTCAAAATCCGGAACACAGTCCGGACATGTTCCACATGGGCATCCCAATCACTAGAAAAGATCAAAATATCATCCAGATACATGATCAAAAACTTATCCACAAAGTCTCGGAAAATATCATTCATAAAGGACTGGAAGACAGAAGGGGCATTAGAGAGCCCAAAAGGCATCACCAGGTACTCAAAATGTCCCTCCGGAGTATTAAACGCCATCTTCCATTCATCCCCGTGCTTGATGCGAATAAGATTATATGCCCCCCTGAGGTCAAGCTTTGTAAACCAGCAGGCACTCTTAACTCTGGAGAATAAATCAGACATCAGAGGTAACGGGTACTGATATTTAACCATCATCTTGTTAAGGGAACGATAATCAATACACGGTCTTAATGAACCATCTTTCTTGGTCACAAAAAAAACCCAGCGCCTAAAGGTGACGAGGATGGTCTAATATGACCCTTCTCCAGCGACTCCTTAATATAGGATCGCATAGCATCATGTTCGGGTACAGATAAGTTGAAGAGCCAACCCTTGGGAAATTTACACCCAGGCATGAACTCAATTGCACAGTCATAACTCCTATGAGGAGGCAAAGACGCAGACTTACTCTCACTAAATACATCAGCGAAATCAGCTAGATAATCAGGAATATCATGAGACTGAGGAGAGGTGGAGAAAACAGGAGCGTCCCTAAGAACACACTGACAACCCCAAATCACCACAGACACAGATTTCCAATCCAAAACTGGGTTATGAGTTTGCAACCGGGGAAACCCAGAACAATAGTATCATGCAAATTATGCAGCACCAAAAATTTACAATTTTCTTGGTGGTCTGGGGCAACTCGCATAATCACCTGGGTCCAAAACTGAGGTTTATTCTCCACCAAAGGAGTGGCATCAATACCCCTCAAAGGAATAGGCGTCTGCAGAGGCGTCATGGACAAACCACAATGTTTAGCAAACTCCAAATCCATCAGATTCAGAGCTGCTCCTGAATCTACAAAAGCCTTAGTGGAAAATGTGGACAAGGAGCAGATCAGAGTAATTGCCAAAAGGAACTTAGGTTGTATACTGCCCACAGCAAATTTGTGTGCAAAATGTTTCTCTCGTTTAGGGCAGACAGAAATAGTATGAGAGGCGCCTCCACAGAAAAAACACAGCTTATTACGCCTTCTGAACTCCCGATGTTGCGCCTTAGACAAAACCCCATCACATTGCATAGGTTCAGACATTTGTTCAAGAGGTGGCAGCGCCTCCCGTGTAGTTTTACGTTCACGTAATCGCCGATCAACTTGAATGGCTAATGACATAGAGCCATCCAAACCAGAAGGAACAGGAAATCCCACCATAACATCTTTTACGGTCTCTGACAAACCTTTCGGAATTTTTGACAGTACAACTCTGCAGGATCCTGACCCTGGTCTAATGCCAACAGGCTTCTCTCAGCTTGATCAACAGCATTAGGTTCATCATACAACAACCCCAAGGCTTGAAAAAATGCATCCACATTAGTCAAAATAGGATTTTCAGGTGTCAGAGAAAAAGCCCAATCCTGGGGATCGCCGCACAGCAAGGAGATGACAATTTTAACCTGCTGCACAGAGCTCCCCGATGAATTAGGCTTCAAGGCAAGAAATAATTTACAATTATTCTTAAAATTCAGAAATTTAGACCGATCCCCAGAAAACACATTGGGAGTAGGAATCTTAGGTTCAGCAGCATGTGACTGAATGAGGTAGGTGGAAATTCCCTGCACTTCAGCAGCTAGTTGCTCCACGAGATCAGACAATTGCTTAATCTCCATTAGAAAAACAAAAAAAATCCTCCTACGGCCCCAGAAAAAAAAAAGAGGAAAAAATATACCAAAAAAAAAAAAATATTCTGACACTTTTTTTTTTCTTTTCCTTTTCCCTTAAACAATCTTTCCCTGCTTTTGAGTACCCTAGAATCTGCGGTCTGGCTGGTGATTCTGTTATGAATGGGTCACCGAGGAGGAGCAACTAAAAGCTAAGTCCCAGAAAACCAGAGAGGTTGGTCACTATGCAGATTGCAGATCCCTGATCTTAACCACACAACTATCAGTAGCAGTGGAGCGTTCCTACGTTGTTCCTAGATGCCTCGTCACCGCCGGAGGACTACATAAACCTAAAGCAAGAAAAGGGAAAACTAACTGCCCCAGAGCAGACCCCAAAGGAAAAGACAGCCCCCACACAAGTATTGACGGTGAAGCAAGATGAAAACACATATACAGGCAGGAAAATAGGCTGAGCAAATGATGGGGCCCAACTAACTAGAAAGGACAGAAAAGGAAATCCACTGTCTGCAATCTGACAAAAAACCCTACCAAAAATAATGTCCAACACGTCTGATAGCAAAAATAACCCTGAAGTCACTAGACTTCTCCCACTATATCAGCACTCTGAAATATTCTGAAACAGAGCAAAAAGAGGCCAATCTAATAAGGGACAAAAAGGCAAATTGGCAAATACAGATAAATAGGAGTGGAAGTTTAGCATAGCCCCAGCAGGGGCAAGCTGAACACAGAAGAAACTGAATTGACCAACACGCGCAAGTGTGAACATTAGCAAAAAAACAAACTTAACTTTAGAAGACTGGAAGAGAGCTGAAGTCCAAGACCTGAGAAGCAGACTGAATCACCAGCAGCAGGATAGGGCGTCGGCTGTCTTATATCCAGTCTGATACTGCAGAAATCCAATCGCTATCCTTCTCATCAGGTGGCAGATCACTACCACTTAAACCAACCTCACTACCTCCTGTCACCACCAGAGGGAGAACAAAAGGAGAACTCTCAACTGGAGGAGCAGAAAATGAGCTCATAACACTCACCCCAGACTGATCTTCTGTCAGACTGACCTGAAATCCTACACCTTCCCTCTCTTTTATATCTAACTCCACCCGCCTCCCCAGCACCTTTCGTGTTACGAAGCAGGGTTCCACGAGGGGTGCTCTGCTAACCCCCAGCATGAAGCTGTTAGGTGGCCCACTGAACTATCCTGTGTGTGGAATGCAGGTGTGGAGCATGGTCAGGAGTTCCCACCTTACCTGGATGGTGGGGCACTACACCTTTGGAGAAGGTGCAGTACCTCTGTGGCATCTGAAGCCTCAGGGGCACCACATACCCCCACTGTTAAACACAGCACGTCCGCGGGCTGTAAGACAACAAATGGTACAATACAAGAACACACAAAAATTTTAAATGCTATTCAACAATCTTCCTAATGTAGGAGGCACATGTCATAAATGTTACAAACAGGTTAACTTCCTATCTTAGTATCAAAAATTTACTTAAGTGCAATTCTTAATTCAAAGTGCTATACTCAACACAATTTCTTTAGTACATTTTCTATCAATTATTCTCTTTTCATTTTTCTCTTCTACTGGACGCAAGACACTGACCATCTACTCTTGGCCTGTCACCTGTCACTTCCAATTCTTCAATCTTTATTCAATTCTCACATTCTATCTCAAACTTTTCTAATTTTCGGTATCCAATATTCTATAAAAGACATTTACTTTTCATAAGATACAACATTATCAAATACATTATCATAAAACATTCAAAATTATTGTAAGGTGCTGAACACTGCTCCCAGCCGGGATTTCTTGCAGTGTCCCTTGAGGTAGACATCATTCTTCGAAAAGTGTCCATGCAAAAACATTATCTTCGCAAAGAGTCTCTTTATATGTAAAACCAAGAAAGGGCACCTAAAAAGGTTAAAAACAAACAAAAGCCAGCTCACCAAATGTAGACCGCAGACCTCGGAGCTCCGTCTGGACTGACGTGTGATCAATAGGAAAAAGCAATTAGTTCCAGCTGCGTGTAAAAAAATTTCTTCTTTATTTCAACATTAAAATTATGTCATCTTCATAGTATGCCATACACACGGACACGGCAACGCGTTTCGATCTGTAAGATCTTTGGCTCTGACAAAGATCTTACAGATCGAAACGCGTTGCCTTGTCCGTGTGTATGGCATACTATGAAGATGACATAATTTTAATGTTGAAATAAAGAAGAAATTTTTTTACACACAGCTGGAACTAATTGCTTTTTCCTATCCACCTAAAAAGGTGCAAACTATTTACAATAAAAGTTTTTGGATCAATCAGCGTCTATGATCTCCACAATTCCATTTGTAGAAACAGGCAACAAAAGTGCTACCGGAAAAACATGATAGCAAACGCAACAAAGCACAACTGGTGCAACAAACCCTCCTGGGTAACGAGATTTGGTAAATGTAAATTTCAATTGTGGTCCCCTCCTGGGGTTCTGGTAGTTGAACTGGAACCATCACCTAATGTAACACTTTGGGTATCTTCATCTTGGGGTAGAGATGACATACTGGTTGGGGTTAGCTGTTCTGCCACCTAGAAGTCGAGTTCTTCATGATCCCGCTGATTTCTTGCCAAGCGCATGTACTTCACTTCCCATAGAGAGCGATAGGGATTGGTGGGGCCCAGGGAAAGGGCCATGGAGATTTCTTCTGTCTGCGGGGATATGGGTCCCTCCAGTTGAATAGGAAGTTCAGGAGATGGTGCTGCAGCCCGAGGCTGCCAACCAGGAACAACTTGATCATCCCCCCCATAGGCATTGCAGCCGGGGATCGTCGGCGAAGGTCAGTGGGCCCGTTCCTATCTGTGGGTTCCGCTCACAAAACCAGTGTCAGACCGGGGGTAGCAATCATACCTGGCGTTTCCAGCTGCGGTTCCGGCTCCAGTTCCTGGTGGTAGATGGCAGCAGCCGCAACTCCCGGAGTGACTGGTGGAGTAGGCTGCAGTTGGATCCGTGCCGGGACCAGGCCGGTCTCAGCTGGGGTTGACGGCGGAGGCCGGTGCCACCGCGCCCGGTCCAGTCGGAGACGCGGTCCCGGTCCTCCATTCTGTTCCAGAGCCCTCATGTATCTTCTCCGGATGGGGCTCACCCAATGACAGTATCGGTTGTGAGGCGGTGGCGGGCGCAGCTGAGGATAAATCAGCAGTCGCAGCCTCAGCAGGGGCGGCCTAGAGGTGAGTGGCTTCTCCCCCCTTGTTCTTCTGTCTTCTCATCTGCTTTCATCATGGCGTTCTGGCGTTCTTCTTCTTGCTCTGCCCTTCTGCTCGCCACTGGCTTTCTCTGCCCCTCCTTCCAGGGGCGGCGTTTTCTTCCCGTGCCTCCATACCAAGCCAGTATATGAACCCCTCGGGGGGTGGGCCATGCATCGGTCACATAGTAATTCAGGCAGGGACGGCCCAAGACTCTTTGCGGTCTTTTCTTAGGACCTCCCATCTCTTCACACCCTTCTTCTCCGCGCCAGCGGCCATTTCTAATGTCCATTTTACAGTCTATTAAATTTGGTCTTCTGCACATTTTCAAAAGTTGTAAATCCAAGGCACACAGAACCCGATGGCATTGGGTCTCATTATCCTGTTCGTGATGCCAAAATTGGGTCGCCCTCGCACACCCAGGGCTGCGGGGAACTCGGTACCGGGCCAGTGTCAAGGCAGGAATGTGTCACAGCAGCGGTGACCCGGTCCGTGGCCCTGGGCGCCCAATATCAATGGCGGTGATGTTAATGGTGTTAAAGTTTATATGAATAGTTTGTGACACCACCCGTGGTGTTTGGCAAGTAAGATGGTAAGCCAACGCTGCATACAGATCCGCTGGGGCTGATGGTGTGGTGCAGCAGAGATGGTATAGCTCCCCACAGGTGGAGCTGTAGTCCCAAGGCAGTGTAGGTGCAATTGATGAGGAAAGGCGCAGAATGGTATGGAGGCTGGTACCCAGTTGTAGTGGTGCGGGAATAACTGGAAGACACCAGAGTATGCGTTTCCAAAGCTTTACTCACTGTTTGCAGTTCACACAACTGCCTGCCTCCGTACTGTGTTCTCCAGGTCAGGGCTCCAGCCAAACTCCAGGCAGGATAGGATTCTCCCTTCCACACTCCGCCAACATGTACCTTACTGAACAACTCCTCCAATGCGCCTTTAGGTGCGAAGCACTCCAGTACTTAGTTACCCTGGAATGCCTTTCTCTAGGTGTTCCTAGTCTTTACATGTATGACAGACAAGCCTGCTTCGGGGACTCCACTCTGCGTCCCGGCTCTCTATTCAGTTGCTGTTGTGTCCCAAGTCTATGATATGATGGGAGCAAGGCATTAGTGGCTCACTACTCCTCCGGTGTCTGTTGCCGGACATAAAGATCCAATCAACCTCAGGGACCGGGCCCCGGCCTTTGCGCTCTCTGGACTGGAAGGGTTCTCTCTTTCTCAACCTGCTTCCCACCGTCCTTCTATTCTCCTTCGTTTCGATCTGTTCTATCACTCTTATGGAATCTGTAGTCTCCAGTCTACGTCTCTTTCTCCTTCTCTTCCCTAGGGAGCTCGTTCCACTAAGACCAGTCCTCAGTCTCTCCTGACTGACTGCCTTCCTCCGCCTTGAGCTCCTCTCAGGCTGACCTGCTGTCAGCCTGCTCTCTCTCTGGGACTCACCCCAGACTGACCTTCTGTCAGACTGACCTGAAATCCTATACCTTCCCTCTCTTTTATATCTAACTCCACCCGCCTCCCCAGCACCTCTCATGTTACGAAGCAGGGTTCCACGAGGGGTGCTCTGCTAACCCCCAGCATGAAGCTGTTAGGTGGCCCCACTGAACTATCCTGTGTGTGGAATGCAGGTGTGAAGCGTGGTCAGGAGTTCTCACCTTACCTGGATGGTGGGGCACTACGCCTTAGGAGAAGGTGCAGTACCTCTGTGGCGACTGAAGCCTCGGGGCGCCACATATATCATTAAATTAATTAATCATCTGGCAACATACCAGCCGGTGGTGAGCTAAGAGAAGCAATGGTCACAGCCATCTTGACAGTGTCTTAGTATGATTGTTTTCAATAAAGTTACTTTTAATCTTAACTGTGCATGTGTCGAAAAACCCAAATTGCGTGTGCGCAAATCAGGCACATATTGTGCAAATGACAGAGTATCCAGGGCATGCGGAGAAAAGACAAGCGCGTGTGCCGTGAGGAAACTAAATGGAATACAATGCCCATTACATCACCTTGCAACAGAGACAGAGGTTTATATAACACATGCGCCGATAAGACATATATTGCGCATGCGTGAAGAAAAAATACGATACACATAACTTTTATGGCTATTGGGGCAGAATGAAAACAAATAGTGTACTTGTATAGATAATAAGTATATGAATAATAAACCCTGGAAAGATGTAGAGATACCAGTGTACATGTATGCGTATAAAAAGGTCAACACACATGCCAGCGATACAGTGTGTAATATAAGAAAATACAACAGTCAAATACTATATACAGTTGTGGCCAAAAGTATTGACACCCCTGCAATTCTGTCAGATAATACTCAGTTTCTTCCTGAAAATGATTGCAAGCACAAATTCTTTGGTATTATTATCTTCATTTAATTTGTCTTAAATGAAAAAGCACAAAAAGAATTGTCCTAAATCCAAATTGGATATAATTCCACACCAAACATAAAAAAGAGGGTGGACAAAAGTATTGGCACTGTTCGAAAAATCATGTGATGCTTCTCTAATTTGTGTAATTAACAGCACCTATAACTTACCTGTGGCACCTAACAGGTGTTGGCAATAACTAAATCACACTTGCAGCCAGCTGACATGGATTAAAGTTGACTCAACCTCTGTCCTGTATCCTTGTGTGTACCACATTGAGCATGGAGAAAAGAAAGAAGACCAAAGAACTGTCTGAGGACTTGAGAAACCAAATTGTGAGGAAGTATGAGCAATCTCAAGGCTACTAGTCCATGTCCAAAGACCTGAATGTTCCTGTGTCTGCCGTGCACAGTGTCATCAAGAAGTTTAAAGCCCATGGCACTGTGGCTAACCTCCCTAGATGTGGACGGAAAAGAAAAATTGACAAGAGATTTCAACGCAAGATTGTGCGGATGTTGGATAAAGAACCTCGACTAACATCCAAACAAGTTCAAGCTGCCCTGCAGTCCGAGGGTACAACAGTGTCAACCCATACTATCCGTCGGCGTCTGAATGAAAAGGGACTGTATGGTAGGAGACCCAGGAAGACCCCACTTCTTACCCCGAGACATAAAAAAGCCAGGCTGGAGTTTGCCAAAACTTACCTGAAAAAGCCTAAAACGTTTTGGAAGAATGTTCTCTGGTCAGATGAGACAAAAGTAGAGCTTTTTGGGCAAAGGCATCAACATAGAGTTTACAGGAGAAAAAAAGAGGCATTCAAAGAAAAGAACACGGTCCTACAGTCAAACATGGTGGTGGTTCCCTGATATTTTGGGGTTGCTTTGCTGCCTCTGGCACTGGACTGCTTGACCGTGTGCATGGCATTATGAAGTCTGAAGACTACCAACAAATTTTGCAGCATAATGTAGGGCCCAGTGTGAGAAAGCTGGGTCTCCCTCAGAGGTCATGGGTCTTCCAGCAGGACAATGCCCCAAAACACACTTCAAAAAGCACTAGAAAATGGTTTGAGAGAAAGCACTGGAGACTTCTAAGGTGGCCAGCAATGAGTCCAGACCTGAATCCCATAGAACACCTGTGGAGAGATCTAAAAATGGCAGTTTGGAGAAGGCACCCTTCAAATAACAGGGACCTGGAGCAGTTTGCCAAAGAAGAATGGTCTAAAATTCCAGCAGAGCATTGTAAGAAACTCATTGATGGTTACCATAAGCGGTTGGTCGCAGTTACTTTGACTAAAGATTGTGCAACCATGTATTAGGTTGAGGGTGCCAATACTTTTGTCTGGCCCATTTTTGGAGTTTTGTGTGAAATGATCAATGTTTTGCTTTTTGCTTCATTCTCTTTTGTGTTTTTTCATTTAAGACAAATTAAATGAAGATAATAATACCAAAGAATTTGTGTTTGCAATCATTTTCAGGAAGAAACTGAGTATTATCTGACAGAATTGCAGGGGTGTTAATACTTTTGGCCACAACTGTATGCAAAAAAATTCTTTATTAACAAAATAGAGGAAATATATAAAAATATTGGAAATGCAATGACATCTCAAAACTTATACAAGGGTTGCTGGTAAATCTTCATATACTTCAAGCAACATGAATTCCTGGCAGGAGGGATTTGCCTGCTTGCGCTAAATCGAAGTCTAAATGGTGGCTTTTTCGATCAATTTTCTTGTGGAGTGTTGGCACGCTTTCTTATATTTAGTATAGCATATGATTTGAGAATTGATTGTGAATTCATCCCTGTGTTGGATACATGATATTATTGTTATCATAAATCTGGAAGCCATAGAATCGGCATGGAGAGATCAGGTCGAAGGTATTTTTAGTGCCAGTGTTGAAAGGGTTACACAGGACAGCTCTTTCTTGGGCCTTTCATCTGAAATTATTAATCTTCATAAATCACTGACAAAAACTTGGTGGAATATCAAAAGTCTAGAGGAGTACAATAAGTTGGGGATTGTCCCCAGAAGTTTAAGAATCCAGATCTTCCCGGCTTGATTTCAGACACACAATAGAGGCTGGTCTTTTAAAATGTTCTTCCATTCTGATTCATTTACTTGTTGATCATGATCGTTATCTCATGATCAAATTGAGGGAAAGCATTAAAGGAAGCCAAACTCAGCACCTTTGATACACAGAATAGTGTTTTGCCATTTCAACAATGGCGAAAAGAAACCATTGACATTTTTGAAAAAGACATCATACAAAGAAAAAAACGGAAATTTACTCTTGATAAGAGAGACTTTGATATTCAACAGCTGTTTAAATGGTCACATCATGGCAATAAGAGATTGAACAAATTCAGTGGGGTCAAGACACAGATTCCGATTCCTTCTATAGTTGCTGGCGACTCATCTACCAGTGATTTTTTATCATCAGGTCCCAGCGACCAAGAAAGCGTCTGGCTTGATCATATACATCTGGTCCACTCTTAATTGTCTGGCCAAGATGAGCAGAGACCACTCCTCTCTGCTTCACACCTGACTGCACTTAGTTGTACATATATTGCAGAGCACAAGTCTGCATAGACTTCAGTCTGCATTGTGATTGCTATAAGTGTGTGCTAGAAGTGTGAAGATTAATTTAAGAATTAAAACCAGAATTGAACCAGAAGGGAACTGAAGGCAACTGTACAGTCACTGTAAACAATGTTTCTGTTTGTTATCACTTTCACCCCAATAATCCTTCACTTTCTGCTAATTCCCCTAATCCCTACTCCTAGTAAGGAACTGTTCATCTCTTCTTCAATCCTCCCCATCCACCTCACCTCCGCCTCAAAACTGTTCCTTAACATACAATCCTCTGTCTCCAAACACAGACAGCCCCCTCATGCCCTCTCCTGCTCCCACCTGGTAACACTTTCTCTGCTCCTTCTCACTGCTGGTGATATCTCTCCAAATCCTGGTCCTCCTCACCACATTCCCACAGTCATTTCTACCTCCCATCCACGCTCTATCACAACCTTCCGTAACCTCTCCAACCTTATACCCATTCACCCAGCCCCCGCTTCCCCAGTCCCACTAACAGGAGCTCTGTGGAACGCTCGCTCTGTCTGCAACAAGCTTTCCTACATCCATGATCTTTTTGTTACTACCAAACTCTCCTTCCTCGCCATCACCGAAACCTGGCTCACCCCTTCTGACACAGCCTCTCCTGCTGCACTTTCGTATGGCGGCTTCCACCTTTCTCACACCCCCCGCCCCAGCAGCAAACATGGTGGAGGAGTTGGTTTTCTCCTGTCAGATACCTGCTCCTTCACCCCAATCCCACTGCCACCCTCTGTTACCCTCCCTTCCTTTGAGGTGCACTCTGTGCGCATCTACTCCCCCTCCAACCTCCAACTGGCTGTCATCTACTGCCCCCCAGGGCCAGCCACCACCTTCTTTGACCACTTCACCACCTGGTTACTTCATTTCCTTTCCGCGGACATCCCTACTATCATCATGGGCGACTTCAACATCCCCATTGACACTTCCCTCTCAGCTGCCACTAAACTTCTATCTCTCACTTCCTCCTTCGGCCTCACTCAATGGTCTTCTACAGCCACCCACAAAGATGGCCACACACTGGACCTCATCTTCACCCGCCTCTGCTCCCTATCTAACCTCTCTAACTCACCTCTTCCTCTCTCTGACCACAACCTGCTCACATTCTCCTCCCTCTTCACTCCATGTCTACAATCCCCACCCCACAAACTTTCACACCCTCGCAGGAATCTTAAACACCTTGACCTACACTCATTCTCCGAATCCCTCCTCCCTCTTACAGATATAAGTTCCTTACACAATGCGGATGACGCTGCCGCTCTATATAACACCACAATAGCTGTAGCTTTGGAATCCGCTGCCCCACTTACACATACCAAAACTCGCAAAATCAACAGACAGCCCTGGCACACCAGCCTGACCAAAGAGCTGAGGCGAGCTTCCAGGGCTGCTGAGCGCAGATGGAAAAGATCCCACTCCAACGAGCATTTCATCGCATTCAAACAGTCCCTCACTACTTTCAAGACCACACTCGCCACAGCTAAACAAACCTACTTCTCATCTCTCATATCCTCCCTGTCTCACAACCCTAAACAGTTATTCAACACCTTCAATTCTCTCCTCCGCCCCCCAGCACCTCCTCCCTCCCCACTCATCTCAGCTGAAGACTTTGCCTCATTTTTCAAGCAGAAAATTGATAACATCAGGGACAGTTTTGGTCAATAACCCCCAGAGCCCTTCCTCCCGAGTTCCCAGCCCTCCACCTTCAAAACCAACTTCTCCACCATTACAGAAGATCGACTCTCCACTCTACTCTCAAGATCACATCTCACCACCTGTGCACTCGACCCGATCCCATCCCACTTCATCCCAAACCTCACCACAGTCTTCATCCCAACCCTAACCCATCTCTTCAACCTATCACTAACAACTGGTGTTTTCCCCTCAAGCTTTAAACATGCCTCCATCACACCTATCCTCAAAAAGCCCTCTCTTGACCCATCCTCTGTATCTAGCTATCGCCCTATATCACTTCTCCCATACGCCTCCAAGCTACTGGAACAACACGTCTACCTTGAACTGTCCTCCCATCTCTCTTCTTGCTCCCTCTTCGACCGCTTACAATCTGGCTTCCGGTCACACCACTCCACTGAAACTGCCCTTACTAAGGTCACCAATGACCTCTTAACTGCCAAGAGCAAGCGACACTACTCTGTCCTCCTCCTCCTGGACCTGTCGGCTGCCTTTGACACAGTGGACCATTCCCTATTATTACAGACCCTCTCATCCCTCGGCATCACAGACTTGGCCCTCTCCTGGATCTCATCATACCTAACAGACCGGACATTCAGCGTCTCCCACTCACACACCACCTCCTCACCTCGCCCCCTATCTGTCGGAGTCCCACAAGGTTCAGTCCTAGGGCCCCTGCTGTTCTCTATTTACACCTTTGGCCTGGGACAGCTCATAGAATCTCATGGCTTTCAGTATCATCTTTATGCTGATGACACACAGATCTACATCTCTGGACCAGATATCACCTCCCTACTAACCAGAATCCCTCAATGTCTGTCCACTATTTCATCCTTCTTCTCCACTAGATATCTGAAACTCAACATGGACAAAACAGAATTCATCATCTTTCCCCCATCTCACGTGACCCCCCCTACGAACCTATCAATTACAGTAAATGACTGCCCACTCTCCCCAGTCCCACAAGCTCGCTGCCTCGGAGTAATCCTTGATGCTGATCTCTCCTTCAAACCACATATCCAAACCCTTTCCACTTCCTGCCGACTTCAACTCAAAAATATTTCACGCATCCGTTCATTCCTCACCCAAGAATCTGCAAAAACCCTAGTCCATGCCCTCATCATCTCTCGCCTTGACTACTGCAACCTCATGCTCTGCGGCCTCCCCTCAAACACTCTCGCACCCCTCCAATCTATTTTAAACTCTGCTGCCCGACTAATCCACCTGTCCCCCCGCTATTCCCCAGCTTCTCCCCTCTGTCAATCCCTTCACTGGCTCCCAATTGCCCAGAGACTCCATTACAAAACCCTAACCATGACATACAAAGCCATCCACAACTTGTCTCCTCCATACATCTGTGACCTCGTCTCCCGGTACTTTCCTGCACGCAACCTCCGATCCTCACAAGATCTCCTTCTCTACTCCCCTCTTATCTCCTCTTCCCACAATCGCATACAAGATTTCTCTCGCGCATCACCCCTACTCTGGAACTCTCTACCACAACATATCAGACTCTCACCTACCATCGAAACCTTCAAAAAGAGCCTGAAGACCCACCTCTTCCGACAAGCCTATAACCTGCAGTAACCACCGATCGACCAAACCGCTGCACGACCAGCTCTACCCTCGCCTACTGTATTATCACCCATCCCTTGAAGATTGTGAGCCCTCGCGGGCAGGGTCCTCTCTCCTCCTGTACCAGTTATGACTTGTATTGTTTAAGATTATTGTACTTGTTTTTATGTATACCCCCCTCACATGTAAAGCGCCATGGAATAAATGGCGCTATAACAATAAATAATAATAATAATAATAACAGGAGAGGTCGTTGCAAGCAGACCAAACCAAAGGAAAATGGGATGGCGTTACCAGGAATGGTCACCTACATACAGGAGGGAGCTGAGACACAAAAGGAGGAAATAACGCCTATACGCCCAGTATTAACTATTCAGGTAATTTACAGGTTGTTAATCTGTCTAATTATGTTCTATCTGATACGGAGAAATCATTGTTATCTAGAGGTTTATCATTCGCACCGATGAACAAGTTGGATAAGTTTCCTCTAAAGGCCCCGTATCACATAGCGAGATCGTTAGCAAGATCGCTGAAACGTCACAGGTTTTGTGATGCCACAGCGACCTTGCCAGCGATCTCGCTACGTGTGACACATAGCGGCGACCGGGCCCCCACTGCGATGTCACTGATCGTGCTCGAATGTCCTGGGCCATTTTTTGATCATTAGCATCCCGCTGGCCAGCATGCATCGCTGTGTTTGACGCCATAACGACAACGAGCAACCTCGTTGGCGACTCAGAACTCAGTGACGCAGGCGTGATTTTGCTTTGTCTTTTCAACGCCCCCTCAGCTCCGATTGGTGGCCACCACTGCGCTATCATTCTCTGATTGGGTGACCTTGTCATAAAGGAAGACAACTTAGTAGCGCTTCTAGACTTTGTTCCAGAGAGCTGTGGATCATATTATACGGTTTTCCTTCAGCTTCCTCTTGTGAGACGCTAGTGCGTTATTATTCATTGATTTTACTACGCAGTTTGCTTCAGCGCCCCTGTCTGAATCTCTAGTGTGCAATTATTCGTGGATCTTACTACACTTTCTGGTTGCTCTGTCTGTAAGGTAGGCATTGTTTGGGGTCTCAAATTAGGATCTTTGTTGCGTTTCCTTTTTTAGGTCAGCTATCTGTTATATTTAATCATAACTCTATTCTACATTGTGGTCATGATTTTACACTTGCAAGCAAATGGAGGGCTGCTTGGCTTCTATCTTGGTACATATGCTTTGGCATGGGCAGCCATTTTAGTTTTCCTGCCCCGCCTGCCCCCGCCATTGTAGGATATTTGTAGCCTTTCCATTACTTATACGTCAACTATCAATTATATGCAATCATAACATTTAACATTTACAGTTATAATAATCGCCTTATTGTTTTGTTGAAACTTCTCTCATCTTTACCTTTTATTTTGCAGTTTGCACATCATGAACAATGCGGAGCATGCTGTTGTCATTGCTGCATTACTGGTTGAGGGAGCTCAGCAACAAGATGAGGCACGGATGCTAGAGAGGCATTCCAAATGAAAGGGTCGCATGTGGACCAAAGAATGGCTGGAGCAGAGGTCCAAATTCTCCCACATGCAACTTGTAAGATAGCTTCAGGAGAAGAATCTTCATGATTTCCGCAACTATCTGCGGATGTCAGAGGAATCCTTCAAACTCTTACTGGAAAGTGTTATGCCACTTATTCAACAGAAGGATACAGCAATGCGTGCTGCTGTCCTGGCAGATGAAAGATTGGCAGTCATGCTGCGATTCCTGGCCACCGGACATTCACTGCATGACTTACAATTTTCTTCAGCTGTTTCAAGGTCCCTGCTCAGCGTTTTAATTCTGGAGACATGTAAAGCGATTGTCCGCAGTCTACACAGCTACAATTAGTTTCCCAAAACAGAGGCGGAATGGAAAAATATTGCCTCAAATTTTGAGCAGCTTTGGCAGTTCCCCAACTGTGGTGGGACTTTGGACGGGAAACATGTGCGGATCACTCAACCACTGAACAGTGGATCCTATTTCTACAATTATAAGGGCTATTTCAGCGTCATCCTGATGGCCCTTGTTAACGCCAATTACAAATTTATAAATGTTGATGTTGGCATGAACGGCAGGGTTTCTGATGATAGTGTTTTAGAGCACACATGTTTTGGAGAGCGATTGAACAACTGTGACCTGCACTTGCCTCCCAACTTGGAGACAACAGGCAACTTTAATTTTGCTTTTGCCAGTGATGAAGCCTTCCCGCTTCATGCCAATCTTCTCAAACCGTTCCTCCAAAAAAGTCTTACGGAGGAAAGACGAATTTTCAATTACCGGTTGTCAAGGGCACAAAGGGTTGTAGAAAATGGCTTTGGCATCATGGCCAACCGCTTCAGAGTTTTCCACATGCCTATTAACCTGAAGCTTGAATCAATAGACTCTGTAGTTTTGGCCTGTTGTGTGCTGCACAACTTCCTTCGGCGGCACGATGCAACTGAGTACAGTCCGCCTGGCTTCGTGGACTCTGACAACCAAACAAATGGTGAAGTGGTGCTCGGTGACTGGCGTGCAAACGATCCCGCAATTGAAGGACTTCAACCAGGAAGGCCTGCCGAGAGAACTACTGCCAATATTTTAACGGTCCTGGTGCTGTTACTTGGCAGCATCAGATCTTATAGTGGGCTACTGATCACATTTATACATTTATTTTTCATTATCTGTAATGATTTTTGTAATAAACTTTACGTTTTACTTTACAAAAGCTTTGTCATTCTTGCACTAATAAGGGCCGGTGCACGCAGCGGTCCGCTATGAGCATACGTGTGGCAGCCACATTGATTTTAATAGGGTTGTACACATGTGCAGCCCTTTGTGCACTCTGTCTCTCTCCTCTCTCTCTCTACATATATATCTAATTATATATTTAGCTTTTTAGCAGCTGCTAAAATTCGATATATACTCCAACGCGTGATGATTTTTATTACACTGACTGTCATTTGCACCAACCCTTTAGGAAAAACAGAGAAAAAGAACAATTGCGTAATAATTAGGAACATGGTGTACATACCAATATGCATACAAATATATGCCTATTTTAATGTCTATACACCTATGTTAACAATTAGATGTATAGATATCCATACAAAACAGCCACGGTGCACACACCAGCATACCCATCTGACCATAGACGCTGTATCGAGGAAGAGACACTTTGCGAACTCAGTTGCGTCTCCGATCAGGCGAATACGCTGAATTGAGGGGTGCTTCCCTTCGAGGATGCATTAGCGTCCCCAACAGCGTTGAACGTACGTCGTGACATCACGACGCTGTGGTGGGCATTGTTGATGCGGAGTGGTGCACTTAGGTGTAAACATGGCGGCCAGGCATAGGTGGATGCATGTGACTATGCATGTGCATTCCATCAGCATCCCATGCACCACAAACAGGCAATGCTGAGGAGGATCAGTAGAGGCCTAGCCCGCTGATTCGGTGTGGAGCGCTCCCCGACCCAGATCCAGAAGAAGCTGGCGGACCTGTGCTATCAGTCCAGTGAGCGCATCGCCAGCATCCGCTCTCAAAATCGCAGGGATCGTGGTGAGTGTTGTTAAGCGGTTCTGGAGAGGTTCTGTTTTGTTGGTTATCACCGCCACGGGGTGCCTGTCCCGCCTCCTGTTCTGACATCCTCTACTCTCCCCGCCATGCTCCATAGCATAACACATAACAGTAGCGAACGCTTAATTTAAAGTAGCCAAAGCCCCACCCCAAAAGTCCTAATCAACTAAGTTAGTTGAAGGAGTATTCCGCTCAATAGAATTTTTTTCCTATCCCTAGGACCACCATCTCCAGCAGCACCACTGTCTCCAGCAGCACCGTCATCTCCAGCTGCTACCATTGCGACCCCTTCAACACCTGCAACCCGGTCTCCAGGTGCTACCCCGCCTCCACAAGGGGGGTCAGCAACGTCATCCCCCATATTGGGATTCTCTCCAGCGTAACTCCTTGACATTGGTGCAGGCTCGCCTTCCGGTAATTGAAGCACAGCACATAATATAAGCTCCCTACAAGTTGGAAAGGATACTTGGGTGTTAAAAGGATGGAGGGCTGTCGTGTAATATTAAGTTTTGTGTGTTTCCCTAGCCGGTGGTGCCACAGGATCCGGGTGGGCTGTCAGCTCCTCATCTGAGGAAACGGGTGCCCCAAAACCCTAATTGTTAACCAACAAACATGTACCTTTGGTTAGATGTCGCAACAGAATTAGCCTGGTTAACTTTTACCATTCCCTCAACAGAAATCCCTACCTTACAGGCAATCACACAGGCGGATGATGGCAGCTTTGCACCAACATGGAGTGATGCTGGAGAGGTATGTGGAGGCCCAACAGCAGGATGGCAGCCAATAACAGCCAATTTTTTTTTGTTTTGTTAGTTTAAATTTAAAATTTAATAAACATAATATAGTTTTTTATATATATATATATGAACAACGACAAAGCAAAGTCCAGCAATAACGTGAGCAATCCAGGATGCTGTTAAAAATTTTTTTCTTTTTATTCATAAATCCATTAAAATGTAATGGTCCAAGCAGTTCAAAACAGCAATAACGCAGGAAAGTCGTGCAGATAGGACTACACGTTTCAGCGGTAGAACCCGCCTTCTTCACGGTCCAGAATCTGAGGGTGTGCACAGGTGTCTTTTTATACTGATAACAAGTTTAAACAGGTGCCATTACTACAGGTAATGAGTGGAGGAAAGAGGAGACTCTTAAAGAAGAAGTTACAGGTCTGTGAGAGCCAGAAATCTTGATTGCTTGTTTCTGACCAAATACTTATTTTCCACCATAATATGCAAATAAAATGAAAACAAAACAGACAATGTGATTTTCTGGATTTTTTTTTCTCAGTTTGTCTCCCATAGTTGAGGTCTACCTATGATGTAAATTACAGACGCCTCTCATCTTTTTAAGTGGTGGAACTTGCACTATTGCTGACTGACTAAATACTTTTTTTCCCCACTGTATGTGTCCATGAGTACTGTGAACACGGATTTCGCTCGAACACAGCAGACGTGTCAGTCAGTTTCCCCGCTGCCGCTTTATTTAATGCCTCTAATATTACCCTTTCGGCATGAATCCTTTGGGTTTCATCTAGCATTCGAATTCTGTCATCCACAAAGTGTGCAAAGCCACTAATGGCTGGTTTGCTCTGCTGTGCTAAAATTTTCTTTGGCAAATCGTGGAAATCAGGCGAAGGCGAGGTGGTGGCCTTTCTTTTGCGACATGATGAGGAGAGTCGCCAAGGTATAGTAGAAGGTGCACCTTCTTCACTAGCCTCCTCAGTACTGCCGTACTGGCGATGTCATCACTGCCACATGTTGGTGTTGACAAAGCTTGTCAACGATCCTGCGTGAACAGAAAATGCTTGTTAAAGCAAAAACCAAAACTTATTGTACTTCATACAGCAACACCCAAATACAGTAATGCATTTGCATTGGATATCATGAGCAGCAGTCACAAGTGTACACATGCACTGGAAACAAATGTGAGGGCGGGACTAGTACTACAGGATATAGAATCATAGAATCATAGAATTGTAGAGTTGGAAGGGACCTCCTGGGCCATCTGGTCCAACCCCCTGCTCAAAGCAGGATTCGCTAAATCATCCCAGTCAGATGTCTGTCCAGCCTCTGTTTGAAGACTTCCATTGAAAGAGAACTCACCACTTCTCGTGGCAGCCTGTTCCACTCATTGATCACTCTGTCAAAAAGTTTTTTCTAATATCTAATCTGTGTCTCCTCCCATTCAGTTTCATCCCATTGCTTCTAGTCTTTCCTTGTGCAAATGAGAATAAAGTTGATCCTTCTACAATGTGACAGCCCTTTAGATATTTGTAGACAGCTATTAAGTCTCCTCTCAGTCTTCTCTTTTGCAAACTAAACATTCCCAAATCCTGCAACCTTTCCTCATAAGACAGGGTTTGCAGACTGGTCACCATTCTGGTCGCTCTTTTCTGAACTTGCTCCAGTTTGTTGATGTCTTTTTTAAAATGTGGTGCCCAAAACTGGACACAATATTCCAGATGAGGTCTGACCAAAGAGGAGTAGAGGGAAATAATGACTTCACGTGATCTAGACTGTATGCTTCTGTTAATACATCCTAGAATTGCATTTGCCTTTTTTGCTGCTGCATCACACTGTTGACTCATATTCAGTCTGTGATCTATTAGTATACCCAAGTCTTTTTCACATGTGCTGTCGCTTAGCCCTATTCCTCCCATTCTGTATATGCTTTTTTCATTTTTATTGCCCAGATGTAGTACTTTGCATTTCTCCCTGTTAAAAACCATTCTGTTAGTTGCTGCCCATTTCTCCAGTTTATTTATATCTTTTTGAATCCTCTCTCTTCTCTAGTATTAGCTATCCCTCCTAGCTTTGTGTCATCAGCAAATTTAATCAGTTTACCCTCAATTCCTTCATCTAAATCGTTGATAAAGATGTTGAACAATACAGGGCCCAGGACAGAGCCCTGTGGTACACCACTTGAGACATTCTTCCAACTGGATGTGCAGCCATTTATGACCACTTGATGGGTCTGATCACTAAGCCAGTTATGAATCCACCTAACAGTTGCCTTGACCATTCCATACTTAGTCATTTTTTCAATAAGGATTGTATGAGAGACTTTGTCAAATGCTTTGCTGAAGTCAAGATATACTATATCTACAGCATTTCCTTGATCCACCCAATCAGTGATTCCGTCATAGAAGGAAATTAAGTTAGTCTGACATGACTTATTAGTTACAAACCCATGCTGACTCTGTTTAATCACTTCATTCTTATCCAGGTACTGACATACATGTTGTTTAATAATTTGTTCAAAGATCCTTTCTGGTATAGAAGTCAGACTCACCGGCCTATAGTTGCCTGGGTCCACCCTCTTCCCCTTTTTGAAGATAGGAACAACATTTGCTCTTCTCCAGTCTTCTGGCACTTCTCCTGTTCTCCAAGAATTTTCAAAGATTATGGAGAGCGGTTCAAAAATTTCTTCTGCTATCTCCTTCAGTACTGTGGGGTGTAATTCATCTGGACCTGGAGACTTGAATTCATTTAGGCTAGCTAAGTGTTTCCTCACTATCTTTCAGTTTATAGATATCCTGGATTCTTCTATTCCCTTAATAGGACAGTGAAGAACAGTTGATGTTACATTTCCTTTCTGAGAGAAAACAGATGCAAAATAGGAATTTAAAAGTTCAGCCTTCTCAGCATCCTGTCTTACCATTTCATCATTTTCATCCTGTAAAAATCCTATAGCATCTTTGACTTTTCTTTTACTTTTGACATATCCCCAAAATCCTTTATTTTTTGCTTTTGACATCTCTTGCAAGCCTCAATTCATTTTCAGCTTTAGCTAATCTGATTTGTGCCCTGCAGGTTCTGCAGACAGCATTATATTCTTCCTTAGATATGCCTCCCTATATGAAATGGCATTCAACGGTATGAAAACTGAGTGGGCCTAAACAAGTAAAGGAGTATACTTATCTGTACTGGAAGGGATAACTTTTATAATCTGCAAAATTAATCATGTAAAACCGGAGTTACTATTTTCTATTCAACTATGCCATGTATATACTAAGTTTAAATGCTATTTAGAGGGAAGCAAAAAAGGTACTTACATCTCCGAGAGGGGAGTCAGGCCGAATCTCTGGCTCTTCTTGCATCGTCGATACCATTGGTCACGGTACCTCTTTGGTCACGTGTGAAGGCCATCAAGTCATAGTACCATAACTTGGGCACATACACTTCTTCTGTACCGGCACCAGACTTCGTGGACTTCTCGACCTTATTTAGTTCTTTTTTGTAGACTGTGCGTAGGCCCTGAAGTTTTTTCTTCACCACAGTCTCATCCACCGTGTCACTGGGATTGTGCTGCTTGAAGAGGGTAACTAGTTTTTCATAAGCCTTCTTTTTTAATATTTATTGCTGTAGTCAGCAGATTTATCTTCCAAAGGCAGGGCAGGGAGCGATACAATCCTATCAATTGCCGAGTAAAATCCTGTCTATCGGAGGACATCTGAAAAAAATTAACGCAAACAGTGAGAACGGCACAATACATGTAACATTTTAGAAAACTCAAAATCCACGTTAGAAATGCACTAGTGTTTGTTGGGCATGGCAGCAAAACTAAAATGGCTGCCCATGCCAAAACATATGTACACAGAAAGAAGCCAAGCAGTCCTCCATTTGCTTGCAAGTGTAAAAGCATGACCACAATGTAGAATAGAGTTATGATTGCATGTAATTGATAGCTGACGTATAAGTAATGGAAACGCTACAAATATCCTACAATGATGAGGGCGGGTGGGTCAGGAAAACTAAAATGGCTGCCCATGCCAAAGCGTATGTACACAGATAGAAGCAAAGCAGCCCTCCATTTGCTTGCAAGTGTAAAATCATGACCACAATGTAGAATAGAGTTTTGATTAAATATAATCGATAGCTGACCTAAAAAAGGAAATGCAACAAAGATCCTAATTTGAGACCCCAAACAATGCCTATCTTGCAGACGTCTAGAAGCAACCAGAAGGTGTAGTAAGATCCACGAATAATAGCGCACTAGCGACTCAGACAGGGACGCTGAAGCAAACCGTGTAATGAAATCCACGAATAATAATGCACTAGCGGTTCAGACAGGGTCGCTGAAGCAAACCGCGTAATGAAATCCATGAATAATAATGCACTAGCAACTCACACGGGGACGCTGAAGGAAAACCATATACGATCCACAGCGCTCAGGAACAATGGATGCAAGCGCTACTACCTTGTCTTTTATGATGAGGTCATCCAATCAGAGAATGATAGTGCAGTAGTGGCCACCAATCAGAGCAAAGGGGCGTGGAAAAGGCAACGCTGAAGCACGCCTATCAAGGTCTGCGTCGTCACAATAGATGCTGTGTGACAAGGTTCCAACGACCGCCAAGGTCGTTATGCGGATCGCCGTATCGTTGCTGCGTCACTGAGTTGATCTGCCTGTTTGACAGCTTACTAGCGACCATGTAGTGATAACCAGCGATCCTTACCAGGTCATATCGTTGTCGGGATCGCTGGAGCTTTGCTATGTGTACAGGACCTTAACCAAAGATCTTTACCTATTTTGCAGGCAGTTAACCTTCAAACCTCTTTATCACCAACCCTCCATTATTGATTCTCTACCACAGGATGAAAGGCAGGCATTTAATGACCTTGTTGAACTACTAGAGGAAAATGAGGGATCTGGCAACAGTGTTACTAATAGTCTATGGCAGTTACCTTGACAAGCCACACCGTCCTTTTCACTTTTCCCTACAGTCCAAATCTTCTATGATACAGTCAGCAAAGAAATTGCCACATTGAGATTGAATGGCCATCAGAGAGAGAATTTGGGATCAAGGGAATGACAAGCCCTGTTCAAATTGAAAAGCAACCCATCTTTTACCATAAAGGAGGCTGATAAAGGTGGCAACATCGTTCTATGGCCTATTGATATGTATACTAAGGAAGCCAGGCATCAGCTAAACAATGATAACTGTTATCAGGTGCTGCCCTCTGACCCAACCACCGTGGATCGACTGCTTCTTTCCGCCAAATGTAACAACATTTTGACCAAAAAGGAATTCACCTTTCTCACTACACAACATCCGGTTGTTCCAACGCTATATTTACTCCTGAAAATCCATAAGTCAATTCAGGAGCCACCAGGTAGGCCGATAGTTGCGGGTATTGGGAGTTTGTTTGAAATGCCCTGTATTTATTTAATTATTTTTTGCAGCCATTTGTTCCTCTTTTAAGGGCCTGTCACACTAAGCGATATCGCTAGCAATATCGCTATAACTTGTGACGGTATAGCGATATTGCTAGCGATATCGCTGTGTCTGATACTTACCAATGACCCGCTCCCCCGCTGGTTATCGCTGATCGCGCGAGAACGTCCAGGACTGTTTCTCGTCATCAGCTTCCTGCGGCGCTTCCTGCTGTGACGACGAGCGACGCGTGGACGCGGGCGGGAGGTTGCAGGATTGCCTGGTGTGACAGGTAAGTAGCGACCCCCGTCCCCAGCGATGTCGCTAGTGAGATCTGCCTGTGTGGCAGCTCAATAGCGACCACTTAGCGATGTACCAGGGATCCTGACCGCGTCATATCGCTGGTCGGGATCGCTGGTACATCCCTAAGTGTGACAGTACCTTTAGGCTTGTACATCCAAGTTTCTTCCCATCTAATCTGTCAGTTGCAGGACACCACTGTTCCACATAACGCCATTCTTGTAACAATGGATTTCGAATCATTATATACGTGTGTAGGTCATACACTTGGAATTGAGGCAGTTTCCTTTTTCTTGAACCAGCAAACTTCGGGTGATCATAGACACCATTCATTTATTTTGGATCTCTTGTGCTCTCTAACAGTTATTTCATTTTCGATAGGGTCTTTTACAAACAGGTCTCCGGCACTTCAATGGGGGCTCGCTGTGCACCCTACTATGCCAACCTTTTCATGAGTTGGTGGGAGGAAACATGGATGCGCCCATCGCATGCCTTCCAAGCCAACATTTTTCGTTGGTTTCGATACATTGACGACCTTTTGGTCTTTTGGCGTGGCTCTGAATCTGAATGCGAAGCATTCATTGCTGAATTAAATAATAATACACTAAATATCTCCTTGACAGCTTCTCTCTCCACCACGGCCGTTGACTTTTTTAATCTTAAAATCATGAAAATCGGCTCTCAGATTCAGACCAAACTTCACCACAAGACGACAGCTATAAACAATTGATTACACTTCACGTGTTTCCATCCGCAACACCTATGTACCAATATCCCTAAAGGGCAGTTCTTACGGGTAAGGTGGAATTGCAGCTCTGATATTGATTTTCGAGAGGGGGCATTGGATCTCATGACCCGCCTTTCTGATTGGGGATATCCACATAGGGTTATATCTAAAGTCTTCCAACACTCATTAAGTAGTAACAGACATTCTCGATCTACCACCAATTTGATAACGGTCTACAATAACAAGTGTCAGGATGGCTATGGTATACTGAGTAAGTATTGGAACATCCTACTCAGTGAACCCAAACTTAGGCCATTGCTTTCTGAAAATCCAAAGATTATTGCCAGAAAGGCAAAAAATCTAAAGGACCATCTAACCAACAGCCATTTCAATAGACCAACGACTAAGATAGGCACGGGCAGTTGTCTCTCAGAATTTTTCCTTGTGGAGGCTGTGCTATCTGCCCATACATGATTTCCATTGACAGTATTACTCTTCCTTTCTTTCCAGAAACCATTACAACCAAACTTTATTCCAACTGTTGATCAAGAAACATGATCTATCTTCTTATTTACCCATGTCCAAGGATCTATGTGGGTCAAACCAGACAAGAAGTTTGACGGAGGATACAACAACATATTTCTAATATTGGCAAGGCGAAGGGTGACCTAGCAAAGGGTAAGCCTATTACTTCAATAGCATCCCATTTCTTGGAACACCATTGGGGTAGACATCATGGAATACGCATAATGGTTGTTGACAAAGTTCGTGGCAATATTTGGGGTGGGAATCCGACAAAGGAACTCCTTCACTTGAGCCCCGATGGATTTATAATTTAAAAAGCATGTCACCAAATGGCCTAAACGAGGAGTTATTATTCTCTGGTTTCTATGGTTAGTAACTCGGGTTTTCTGGCCCCATTGTATTGATTTTGGTCTTTGTCCCCTTTTTAGAGGCTTCCTTTATTCCCGGTTTGGATGCTTCCTTCATAAGAAAAAAAATATTATTCATCAATTCTTCATTGAAGCTATACTGACCATGTGTTCCCCCCTGCGAGTTTATCTGGAATTGGATGACTTTCTTCTGCATTGTCGGGTCGATTGGATTTTTTGTACTCAGTATCTACTTGCATGAGCTCATCTGGGATTGGATGATTGTTATTCATTCTTAACAGGAGTTTCTGTACATTGGGTCTGTTTTTTCCTTCAGGACTTGACCTTTCAAATTTTTGGGACTTCTTCTTTCTGATCTTTCCTTTAGTGTACTTATTGTTTAGGATGTATATTTTGTAATGACCCTAAAAATTACCTTTTAATTAAATAATTAAAAACTTGAGACAATCCCTACTTATAGGGTGTAGAGCAATACTTCACACAGAAAAATATATTTTTTTTCATAATAATCAAGATACCAGGGGCAGCTATACTTTCCCTGTTAGACACTAATAGATCCCTTCCTGACTGCGGAGGTTGGCACCCTAGTTCTTGACGATGTGGCTCCCCCGCTCAATGTCGGTAGCCCTAAAACACACTAATAATCCCTGCTGAACAGAGAAGGATACACAGAAAAAACACAAACATACATATACACCCGAAAAACCCCTAGTGGAGAGACTGAATAATGTCTCTTAAGAGGGTGCAACAGTGCTGAGAACTTATCTCGTAGGACAAAAAATGAGCACTCGAGCCAGAATAATGTTTCTAACAATAAGGTAGACTTATCTCAGAGTAAGAAAAGCTTAAATAATGCAGCTTATATATCTTGTCTCGGAGTAAAAAGAGCTTCTGCTGCAAACAATGACAGACCATAAGGGGGATTTTTTCACAAAAAAGCTAAAAAAAAAACGTCTACACATAGAACATGAGACGAGTATGGATGAAACAATAGTCTCATAAACAGCAATTAGTATTGCATAATCATTGCACTCAAAAATAGACAATAAAGAATATTGCACAATTATTGCACTCAAAATATCATAATAATCCACCAGGTGGGTAGAACAACAATGGCTTGAAAGTGCTGATTAATAAGTCCTGCTGGGTGTAATAATCCATACAGCAACACAAAAATGCAACATAAACACCCCATATACTCCAGGGTATCACAATGTCTCAATGCAAAAAATATGCATGTTGCAAAACGGTCTGTCAGCATACACAAGGTTAATACTTATCAGCCATTAGTGGATAGGGAGCCCAGCCCGACGCGTTTCCCCCTCCATGGTGCTGAGGGTTCATCAGGGGCAGAGAAGATGGGGTCTCCTTCCCCCAGCTGAAAGATCACTGCAATGTGCGGCATGTTCTCTGAGTCTCAGACGCTCAAATTTACCGTGTCCAGTTTGCGACGTCACCTCCGGTCACATGTAATAGAGGTGTGTTGTTAGTGGAATGCACCTTGCTTCTCGAGCACCGGAGGTGCGCCAGAAAAGGGGCAGGTCGCATGAAATAAGCATCATGCATTCACAGGCTAGCGGCGTCACTCCCAGATGAATTTGATGGAGATGTGACGTCAGTCATGCTGCAGCTTGCACTCCAAAGGTGTCACAGGAAAATGGGGGAAAAAAAACAAGATGATAACAAATAAAAATCCCTGTTAATGACCACAAACGCTGTGACATAAAAGAACAAATAAACTGGAGTGCAATAGCAAACAGTATATTAGCCTGTATTGCTGTAGCACAATCTTAACTATAAGTAGTAGACCAAAATAAATTAACCCCTAAAGAGAGACACATCTATGTATCCAAGTATAGAAATAACTCAATATCATACATAACAATAAAGGACAAAATTATCACCGCTCACCAAGTGAGCCAAAATCAAGTATGCTGGATCTGTCAAGTACCACATTTTATAAATAACTCATAAAACTTAATTGTTCATTAAGGCCATTAGGGCTCTGTGATTCGAGTCAAAAAATCCAACATGTTTCTTGTTGTAGGATTTTCCTGTCCCAATCTCCCTGCCTTACTGCGGGCTGAATTTTCTCAATAACACAGAATGGAATCTGCTTCTCATCTTCCCCATGGACCATGTTAACGTGACAGGCAAGCGGGGTGTCTATCCCACATTGACAGGTAAAAGTAACTGTCCAACGGATATATCATCCTCGGACATTGAATCATCGGATGCTGAAGGGAGTTCTAAGTACTTCACATGTAGGACATACTACAGGAATTACAGGAATAGGGACGTAGTCGTAGAGGTGGATACAGAAGATGGCAGGAAATGGACAGATTTTATGCCAGGACCCCTTCAGGAACACAAGGGAATACCGCCCCCTCTGCAACCACAAACCAACCCCCTTCTTCGGCTGGTTCATCATCATCGTCCTCCTCCTCTTTTTTAAGAGAGCAAGGGGTTAGTCCCTTACAAATTATGGGAATGTACCAACCACATGAGTCACAAATAAATATATCTACTAAGGAGAGAGGAACCAGAGGATATGATAATATGATAATCAAATCATAAACCTGTCATCATATGTCCTTTCTAATGTGGAGACTAATGTCCTCAGTAGAGGATTTTCTTTTGGACCGACCACTAAGTTTGATCCTTTTGAATGGATAAAAGACATTAACCCGTTGTGAGGTCATTTTCTCCTTCACCGTCGATGTCTGATGAACTCCCTCTTCTGGTGAAGGAAGGTAGTGAGGCTGATTACCAAACACCTGAGCTGGTAGATGATGACTGGGTAACAGGAACTTCTGACTGGATATAAGGCAGCCGACGCCCTTCTGAGTCGCTGGTGAGTTCTCTGCTGGATTCTTGGAGACCAGTCTGATTCCTGCTTCCCAAAGATAAGTTTTCGCTCTGCTATTGAACTTATTGGTTTTGTTTTGTCTACTTTGTTTTTTGGAGTTCAGCCATCCCCGGTCGGGGGTGTGCTGAGTTCCATTTTTGTCTCTGATCAGTTTGTCTCTTTGCTTTGTCTTCAGAATTTACCTGAGTGCTGATATAGTCATTTTGAAGTCCTAGCGACTTCAGGGCCTGTTTTTCCTATCAGATGGTTGGGACATTTTTTTGGTAGGGTTTTTTACAGATTGCAGACAGCAGCTTTTCTATCCTGTCCTTTTTAGTTAGCTTGGGCCCCATCGTTTGCTCAACCTATCTTTCTATCTGTGTTAGTGTTTTCATCTTGCTTCACCGTCATTATATGTTGGGGGCTGCCTATTGCTTTGGGGTATGCTCTGGGGCAGTTTAGATTTCCCCTTTCTTTCTTTAGGCCTATTTAGTTCTCCGGCTGTGATCGAGGGGTCTAGGGCATCGTAGGAACCCCCCATGGCTACTGTTAGTTGTTGTGGATAGGATCAGCGGTCTGCAATCCGATAGCTACCAACCTCTCCGGTTTTCTGGACTTAGCTTGTATTTTTGTTTTTTCCTCCTTCGGTGACTCATTCATAACATTAACCTGTTCATACGTAAATTGAAATGTAAATTTTTTTTCACCCTGAATGACAAAGCTAAATGCCAACAGCTAGGAATAACGATTGATGAACTCCCGGATGTTCTTCTTCTTGCTAATTTGGCAGAAGGGGGGCAGCGGGAAGTTGGGGTGGGACCTTTCTCCGATCTGAAACCAAAAAGTACTAGGACACCTCCTATGGGTGAAGTAGGGAGCATTGATATCTTTCTGCAATTGGTAACAGATGAGATATGGAAGATTAACCCCAAAGCTGAACAGACTTTGCCCAACCTTCCTTTTGGGGAGAGGAAGGCTTTGGAGGGGTTGAAAAATAATAAGCAGATAATACTGAAACCCTCAGATAAGGGGATAATACAGTCATTCTTGATAGGGACAAATACATTGAGATGTGTCTTACTATCTTATCTGACCAATCAACCTATGAGGTTTTGAAGACAGATCCAACAAAGGATTATAGTTGCAGACTGTCCAAAGTTTTGAAAGAGGTTTTGGAAGCTAAACTGATTTCTAAGAGTGAATTTGACTGTTACCAAAATGGCCGGTCACTGCAACATTTTATGCACTGCCAAAAATACATAAGGGCATCAGTCCCTTGAAAGGAAGACCTATAGTCTCTGGGATTGATGCCCTTTGTCAAAATTCGAGTGTCTATCTTGGCAAACTGCTAAGCCCATTTGTGCTGGCCCTTCCCTCCTACCTTACAGATACCATGGACCTTCTTAACAAACTTGAAGGGATAACAGTTGACCCAGGTACCATTCTGGCATCAATTGATGTCGTAGCATTGTATAGTAGCATCAAACATGTGGAAGGTCTTAAGGCTGTGAATTATTTCCTTTAGGGTAGGGGGGTTCATTTGGGTGCACATAACATATTTCTTTTACAACTGTTGAAGTTTGTACTCTGTCACAACTATTTTTTGTTTAATGGCAAATACTTACACCAGCTCAGGGGCACTGCGATTGGGAGCCCCTGTGCCCCCACTTATGCAAATTTGCTCCTGGGTTGGTGGGAGGATACCATGGTCTTTAGCGACGAGGATGTCATCTGGTCCCCCAACATTCTCTTTTGGGGACATTACATCGACGACATCCTCGTCCTATGGGCAGGCAGTGGAGAATCTTTTGGGTCTTTTGTTGAGTCTTTGAACGATAATGAAATGGGTCTGTTCTTTACACATGAGATAGGGGGTGACTGTATTTCTTTCTTGGTTACCACGATCTCTATTACTAAAGATGGATCCCCGAGAACATCCCTATACCAGAAACCCACTTCAACAAATAGCCTTTAAAGATGGGAAAGCCATCCCCCCCTTTGAAATGAGGTATCCCTAGGGGGCAGTTTCTCAGGGCTTGGAAAAACTGCTCTGATTGGGGTGACTTAGAGACACAGTCACGTGACCTACGGGGGAGGATTAGGGATAGGGGTTACCCTATGAATGCCATTGAACCGGCCTATAGGCTGGCAAAACAAATGGGGAGGTCATCTCTTTTGGTCCCTAAAGAAAGGAAGGACTCCGATAACTTGACAAGACTGATTGGCACTTTTGATGACCAATCAGGGAAGGTAATGAAGATCCTGAAGAAACACTGTGCAATACTCAGGACAGATAGTGATAACTGTAAGATGATCTCACCGAGACCTTCGGTGACCTATAGGAAGGGCAAATCGATCAGGAACAAAGTGGTCAAAAGTCATCTTGAACCTTTAAAGAAGGAAGGAACATGGTTACAAAACAGGGATGTTGGAACATTCAGATGTGAACATTGTAGTTTTTGCAAATTTGTCAGCTCATCAAAAAAATTCACTAGTGCCCATACGAAAAGAACTTATAACATGAATTTTTTTGCGAACTGCAAAACAGTGGGGGTTGTATATTTGTGCACTTGTTCTTCCCCCCTGGACTATGTGGGTAAAACCATACATGAGCTGCGTGTCCGTATTGGTGAACGTCTGGGAGATATTTGACATGACATGGACACCCCGCTTGCCCGCCACGTAAACATGGTCCATGGGGGAGATTAGAAGCAGGTCACTTTCCGTGTTATTGAGAAAATTCAGCCCACAGTCAGGCAGGGAGATTGGGACAGGAAAATCCTACAACGATAAACACGTTGGATTTTTTGGCTCGAATCGCAGAGCCCTAATGGCCTTAATGAACAATTAAATTTTATGAGTTATTTATAAAATGTGGTACTTGACAGATCCAGCATACTTGATTTTGGCTCACTTGGTGAGCGGTGATAATTTTGTCCTTTATTGTTATGTATGATATTGAGTTATTTCTATACTTGGATACATAGATGTGTCTCTCTTTAGGGGTTAATTTATTTTGGTCTACTACTTATAGTTAAGATTGTGCTACAGCAATACAGGCTAATATACTGTTTGCTATTGCACTCCAGTTTATCTGTTCTTTTATGTCACAACTTTTGTGGTCATTAAGAGGGATTTTTATTTGTTGTCATCTTGTTTTTTTTCCCCCATTTTCCTGTGACACCTTTGGAGTGCAAGCTGCTGCGTGACTGACGTCACGTCTCCATCACATTCATCTGGGAGTGATGCCGCTAGCCTGTATATGCATGATGCTTATTTCATGAGCCTGCCCCTTTTCTGGTGCACCTCCGGTGCTCGAGACGCAATGTGCATTCCACTAACAACACACCTCTATTACATGTGACCGAAGGTGACGTCGCAAACTGGACGCGGTAAATTTGAGCGTCCGAGACACAGAGAACATTGCACTGATCTTTCAGCTGGGGGAAGGAGACCCCATCTTCTCTGCCCCGATGAACCCTCTGCATCATGGAGGGGGAAACGCGTCGGGCTGGGCTCCCTATCCACTAATGGCTGATAAGTATTAACCTTGTGTATGCTGACAGACCGTTTTGCAACATGCATATTTTTTGCATTGAGACATTATGATACCCCGGAGTATATGGGGTGTTTATGTTGCATTTTTGTGTCGCTGTATGGATTATTACACCCAGCAGGACTTATTAATCATCACTTTCAAGCCATTGTTGTTCTATCCACCTGGTGGATTATTTTGATATTTTGAGTGCAATAATTGTGCAATATTCTTTACTGTCCATTTTTGAGTACAATGATTATGCAATACTAATTGCTGTTAATGAGACTATTGTTTCATCCATCCTCATCTCATGTTCTATGTGTAGACGGGGTTTTTTTTAGGTTTTTTTTGTGAAAAAAAAACCCTTATGGTCTGTCATTGTTTGCAGCAGAAGCTCTTTTTACTCCAAGATAAGATATATAAGCTGCATTATTTAAGCTTTTTTTACTCCGAGATAAGTCTACCTTATTGTTATATACATTTTTCTGGGTCGAGTGCTCATTTTTTGTAGTACGAGATAAGTTCTCAGCGCTAATGCACCCTCTTAAGAGACATTATTCAGTCTCTCCACTAGGGGTTTTTCAGGTGTATATGTAAGTTTGTGTTTTTTCTGTGTATCCTTCTCTGTTCAGCAGGGATTATTAGTGTGTTTTAAGGCTACCGACGTTGAGTGGGGGCGCCACATCGTCAAGAACTAGGGTGCCAACCTCTGCAGTCAGGAAGGGATCTATTAGGGTCTAACCGGTAAAGTATAGCTGCCCCTTGTATCTTGATTATTATGAAAAAAAAAAAAATTTCTGTGTGAAGTATTGCTCTACACCCTATAAGTAGGGATTGTCTCAAGTTTTTAATTATTTAGTTAGAAGTTAATTTTAGGGTCACTACGATTGTTCTATCCTGGTGTTTTGCCCTTGATGTTTTTTGATCCTATATTGTTTTTGAGGTTTTTTAGTATGTATATTTTGCTATGAGCGACATGTTCCACATGCTGCGTTAACATTTTTGCTCTGTGGTCTTTTGCCCTGGGTGTTTGCATTCACAGCAGCATACTGATTTTTTAAACAAGCTTTCATTCATTGTGGCTTTGTGCAATATCTGTCTCTGTGTGGGCTTATTCACAGCATATATATACTTTTTTTCTTTTGTCCTTGTTTATCATCATTGCTTCTCATAAAAGGGTTTCAAATATGGAATTCCATGGTATTTTTGTGTGCTCTTTGGCTATATGCACACGCATGGAGACCTATCTATCAATATGCTTACTGTTGCTTTATTCATTTTTTGGATCCTTGGTCCATTATATGGTCTATCATTGATAACCCACATTGACTTGAGCATTTTGCCTAGGGAGGCACAGCACATTCATCGTGTTGCCCCTCTTCTATGTTAGGACTATCATCTTCATCTTTTGACTTGATGCATTTGGACTTCGATTTAGTGCAAGCAGGCGAATCTCTTCTGCCAGGAATTCATGTTGCTTGAAGTATATGAAGATTTTTCAGCAACCCTTGTATAAGTTTTGAGATGTCATTGCATTTCCAATATTTTTATATATTTCCTCTATCTTGATAATAAAGAATTTTTTGGCATATACAGTATTTGACTGTTGTATTTTCATATATTACACACTGTATCGCTGGTATGTGTGTTGACATTTTTATATGCATACATGTACACTGGTACCTCTACATCTTTCCAGGGTTTATTATTCATATACTTATTTATCTATACAGGTACACTATTTGCTTTCATTCTGCCCCCAATGGGCATCTGTGGGGCTTATTTACTGTCTTTTTCGTATAAACCGTATCACATATACACATGTGGATTGTTTTTTGAGCCTGCGTATTGTAAAGTAGGCTTATTATTTATTATGCTTTCTCAGCGCCTGCATAACAACTATTTCATTGGTGCATATTGCTATATATAGACCTTTGTTTAGCCATAAAAGCTATTTGTATTTCATTTTTTCTTCACACATTTTCTTATCAGCGCATGCACTATACCACTATACAAACCTCTGTCCCTGTTGCAAGGTGATGCAATGGGCATTATATTCCATTTAGTTTCATCACGGCGCACGTGCTTGTCTTTTTTGCGCATGCGCTCGATACTCTGTCATTTGCACAATATGTGCCTGATTTGCGCACGCGCAACTTGGGTTTTTTGACGCATGCGCAGTTAAGATTAAAAGTAACTTTATTGAAAACCATCATACTAAGACACTGACAAGATGGCCACGACTACGCTTCTCTTAGCTCACCGCCGGCTGGTATGTTTCCAGATGATTAATTAATCAATTTAATAGTATATATATCTCATATATGCTGGACACAGCACACCATTTCCCTTCAAGAAGCTGCAGGCTGTGGCTCTTTATCGGTTTTATCCATCCCAATATTATTGGGTCTGAGCTCCAGGCTTTCTTTTCCTGCTACCCTTTGGGAACAAGTTTGGCATCCTTGTATTTTATAAATTACGCAAAATTGAATTAATCATTTTCTCAATGAATTGAATCCTTCATAAACCTTTTGGTGATTTTTAGTGGGTTAGTACAGACTTTATACCACTAAGTATACACTTTGTGATGCTGCTTTTGCCTTTTCCACTTTATATCTATATGGTGCTGTGAATAGGTAGACTTATTTGTACAATGATTTTGTTGTCATTTTGTAGACATATACGATATATTATGATTATGTTTGTCTTTAGAGCCTTGCCATATTGCTCTTTTTGCTTAGAGGATAGAGTTGTGGGTTGGGTTGTCATTGCCACTATAATAAGGCATGATTAAACTGTGTTCCACAGTTTGTTTTTAAATGTTTTTATTTCCAGCTGTGTTCTTTGTTGTATGTGTATTTGTTGATTGTTAATAAAGTATCAGTCTTTTTTACTCAGTTTGGGTGTTCCCGATTCTGTGGGCAAGTTCATTTCTCTTTAGTTTTTTCACAATTGTTTATTTACATGCCCTTGGAGAACGACTTTCAACAGAGTGTAGTGGCGCCCTCCATTTCTTATTTTTGTTTTCAGGTTCCGGCCACTGTCACACACGACCATGCCTGGCTGTAGCTTCAGCGATGTCAGCCACAGATCTGACTGCACTTTCAGAGCTGTCCACAACTCTTCAGCATTGTGCGGTTTGTCACCTATGCAGATTAGCTTCAGCACAGCCTGTTGCAGCTTGCCTGAGGCAGTGCTGCAGTGCTCCCCTTGTGACTGATGTGGTCATTTCGGAGATGGAGGCTGAAGAGCAGGAGGTGCTGAGCTGTAGAATGTGGGGGCAAACCTGATTGACGTAGGGCCCACAATCCTCGGCGTCGGGAGGACGTCTGACTGGGTCTTGGCTTCCACTATGTTAACCCAGTGAGCTGTCAGCAAGATGTACCATCCCTGCCCACAAGCACATGTCCACTTGTCTGTGGTTAGATGGACTTTCCCAGTAACTGCATTGTTGAGGGCACGGATAATGTTGTGGTACACGTGCTTGTGTAATGCGGGTACCGCACACTGGGAGAAATAGTGGTGGCTGGGTACCGAGTACTGAGGGACGACCGCCGTCATCAGGTTACAGAAAGCTTCCATCTCCACGAGCCTAAAAGGCAACATTTTGTGAGCAAGGAGTTCTCAAATGTGTGAATTTAGTAGTGTAGCCTGTGGGACGTTGGCTGCGTATTTGCGCTTGCATTCCAAGGTTTGGTGTATGGACAACTGAAAGCTGCGCTGGGACAAGGACGTGGACGTGCTTGCTGATGGTGCTAGTTGAATGTGTGCAATGACAGGTGCAGGGCAGGAGGCATCTTCACATGCACCATGGACAGGGGATTGACTTGCACGCACAACAGCGGAAGAAGCAGTGTTATCACCTGCAGATATTGTTCCTGGACCCGGGGGTTTGGCCCACAAAGTCGGGTGCTTTGCTGCCATGTGAATGATCATGCTGGTTGTGGTCAGGCCAGGCTGGTAGTTTGGCTACCCCTGCTGATTCTGGCCTGGCAGGTGGTGCAAACGGTCTTTTTGGGGTTATCGTCAGAGTCATTAAAAAAACAGACTCAGGAAGACCTAACAGTTGGACGGGCAACTTCCGTCGTGTTGGTGTTACAAGGACCAGTTTCCCGCCGTCTGTCTGTGGCTACCACACTGCTTCTTCCTGCCTGTTGGGGTGCTACGCCTCCCTCCACCTGTGTGCTGCTGTCCTCACTCTGCATGTCCTCCTGCCAGTTTGGGTCAGTTACTATACGATCCACCACCTCGTCCTCCACTTCCGCACCCTGGTCCTCCTCCTGACTTTCTGGCAATTGTGTCTCATCATCGCCCACCTCTTGTAACACTTTCCCACCATCATATTCGTGTGACTGTGGCTGCTCAAATATTTGGGCATCGCTACATGCGATCTCCTCTTGCCCTGCTTCAAGTGGACCGGGCAAGAGGCCCAAATCTATAAATGGAAAAGTGAACAGCTCTTTGGAGTGTCCAAGTGTGGGATCAATTGTTTCTGGGCACTCGGCATGGTGGGAGTAAGGAGGATCAGGGTAAGGAATATACGGTCCAGACTCACTGCTACTGAGACTTGACTGTGTGGAAGCCAGGGTGGTGGTGGCAAAGTGACTGGAAGCATTATCCGCTATCCAACCAAAAACCATTTGACACTGCTTTTGGTTCAATAGTGGTGTGCTGCTGTGGTCCCCTAGTATTTGGGACAAGAAGGTCAGGCAAGAAGATGTGAGTGTTATTTTGTGGCACAATTTGAGCCTCGGCCTGTGCAAGCACCATCAGCATCAAGTCCCTGTCCCTTGCCACGCACCTTGCCCATTTTAAATGGAGGACAATATTTTCCACGTTTACTGCAAATGGCTGAATTTGCAGCAAATTTATATGTGATCCATGTGATGGAAAACCACAGTTTAAAAAATCTGGTCTGTAGGTCACTATTTTTTTTCAGCAAACTGGTGTCAATAACTTGGCTAAGACACTGCAACAAAATTTAAATTGAGGCCTGAAATTTCACAATTTTGAGTGCACTGATATGTGATCTGTGTGACGGACAAACCCCAGTTTAAAATATCTGGCCTGTAGGTCACTATTTTGTTTCAGCAAACTGGTTTCAATATCTCGGCGAAGACACTGCAAGAAAATTTACGGTAAATGGAGGCCTGAAATGGCACAATTTTGAGCACATTGATATGTGATAATGGGATGGACAAACCCCAGATTAAAATAGCTGTATTTTTTAGTGCTGTAATATGAAAAGGATCTGGCTGTATTCTGCAGTGCCAACAAGCAAATGGAGCAGAAAAACGGTCTTCTCTGGATTATTTTTAAAGCAAATAATCAGGATTAATATCCCCAAAAAATTATTCCTGGCCCCTGATGCCTGGGGCTATGTTTAGAAATATCTGTAATAGACAGCAGCAGCAGACAGAACTGGAACGGACCCCATTGCTATATGCACTGAAGTCTGCCACATACACTGCCTGCCTCCCTAGCACTGATATCTATGCAGCTTTATTAGTCCTCAGAAGGACTGTTAGTTGAGATGGATATGTGTATTATATATGGTATATGCACACTAAGTGAGAAACAAACAAATCTCTCCCTAGCTCAGCAGCAACTCTCCCTACACTGCCTGATTCTGGAGCAGTCTGTGACGAGCATGGTGGCGCCAGGTCTGATATAGACCTGATGACGCTGTGCGGCCAGCCAATCACTGTAATACCACAACCAACATGTCTGTGGCATTACAGTGTGTGACAGACAATCCCTGCATATTCATTGGCTCTCTAAAGAGCGCCAAACATGCAGCGTGGGTACCCTCGCTCCCGCTGAGAAACCCCAGAAATGCTCGGCGAGCTCCGAGCATTTCGAGCAGTGACACGCATGGGCGAGCACCGAGTAGTAGCGAGCATGCTCAGCCATCACTAATAAATACATCAAGTTTATGCAAAAACTGTAAATTTATAGTAAAGACCCTTACTTATCAAGACTTCTGCAATTCACACTGGCATGCTAGATATCCACTCCTGTGTGAAATCCTGTCTGATAGCAACCATTCTAGTCTAATTAGTGCTTGGAGTTTATCACAATTATTGTGATTTGTTTTGTTCACCAGCTTTAAGGATTGACCACAGGTTCTCAATGGGATTGAGATCTGGGGAGTTTCCAGGCCAAGGACCCTAAATGTCAATATTTTGTTTACTGAGTCACTTAGTTATCTCTTTTACCTTACGTGGTGCTCGGCCATGCAGGAAAATTATTGTTCATCACGGAATTGCTCTTGGATAATTTGGAAGTAGTTGAACTTAGATGATGTTATTGGCAGTGTTCTTATGCAAACTCCGCAGAGAATCCCAAAGTCTAAAAAAGTGGGAGATCAAGCAAAAACACAGGAATTGTGATAAGCTGAGCATTGATTAAGCTAGAATGAGTTGCAATCAGTAAGGATTTCATGCATTTTATTCACAGTGGTTTGCAAAAGTATTCAACCCCCTAGCATTTTTTTGGTTTTGCTACCTCATAACCTGGATTTTCACTGTTTTCTTTTTTTTTTGAGGGTTTGCATCAGTTCGTGTAAGAACATGCCTACAATTATGAACATTTGTTTTTCTTTTTTGTGTGAAGCAAACAACAAATAGGGCAAAATAACTGAAAACTTAAGTGAGCATAACTATTCATACCCCTTAAGTCAGAACTTTGTAAAGCCTCCTTTTGCGGCAATTACAGTTTCAATTCTCTTGGAATAAGTCTCTATGATCTTTCCACATCTTGCCGCTGGGATTTTTGCCCATTCCTCAAAGCAAAATTGCTCCGGCTCCTTCAAGATAAATATTTTCCTCTGGCGAATAGCAATCTTCAAATATGAACACAGATTCTTAATTGGACTAAGGTCTGAGCTTTGACTAGGTCACTCCAAAACATTTACACGTTTCCCCATAAACCACTCAAATGTTGCTTTAGCAATATGCTTTGAGTCATTGTCTTGTTGAAAGGTGGTGAACTCCCATTCCAATCTGAAAACATTGACAGACTGAAACAGGTTTTGTTTAAGAATAGCACTGTATTTTGTACCACCCATCTTCCCTTCAACTCAGACCATTTTCTCTATCCCTGCTGCTGAAAAACATCCGCACAGCTTGATGCTGGCACCACGATATTCCACTGTGGGGATGGGGTGATGACCTGTTTTGGTTTGGCACCATCATAGCGTTTATTTTTGTGGTCAAGAAGTTAAATTTCAGTCTCATTTGGCCACAGCACCTTCCTCCATACATTAGGGTAGTCTCAAAAATGTTTTTAGGCAAACTCAACTAAGCCTTACATTTTTTGTGTAAGTTAAGGTTTTTTTCTGTCCACTCTTCCATAAAGGCCACCTCTATCAAGTGTATGACTTATTCTGGTCATATGTACAACAACAAATTATATTGTGGTACCGTGTTAGCCAGAAAAATCGATGTGAATACTTTTCTACCCAATGAAGACAAAAGTATTCTAGGAGTGATACCTTTATTGGGTAACCAGAAAATAATATGTTTGCAATCTTTCAGAGCACAAAGGCTCCTCCTTGAGGCTGAAAAAGGAGCCTTGAAGGAGCCTTTGTGCTATGAAAGATTGCAAACATATTATTTTCTGGTTAGCCAATAAAGGTAGCATTCCTAGAATACTTTAGTCATCATTGGGCAGAAAAGTATTCACATCGATTCTGGTCATATGAAAGATCCTCTAGTCTCTGCTTGGGAACTCTGCAGCTCCTTCAAGGTTACATTTGGTCTCAATACTGCCTCTTTGATTAATTCTCTCCTTGCCTAGGCTGAGAGATTTAATGAGCAGCCCTCTCTTGTCAGGTTTGCTTTTTTTGTTGTTTCCTTTTGACGATAAAGGATAATTATGGTGCTCCGGGGAAACATCAGAAATTGGGATATTTTTGATAACTCCACTCTGAGTAGATCTTCCCAACAACTTTGTCCTTGACTTGTTTGGAGATCTCCTTGGTCTTGATTATGTTGTTTGGTTAGTGGTGCCTTTTGCATAATCATGTTGCATCCTCTAGGGCGTGTATATACTGACAGGCCATGTGAAACTTAAGCCCTCATCACACACAGCGATCTCGCTAGCGAGATCGCTGCTGAATCACAAGTTTTGTGACACAACAGCGATCTCACCAGCGAGATCGCTGTGTGTGACAGGTATCAGTGACTGGCCCCCCCTGCCGGGTATCGCTGATCGTGCTCGAAAGCCCTGGACTTTTTTGGATCGTTGGTCTCCCGCTGTCCAGCACGCATTGCTGTGTGTGGCAGGCAGGAGAGCAGCGATCAGCGAGCTCCCAGCTTGTAACCAAGGTAAACATCGGGTTTCTAAGCGCCGCGCGGCCAGGACGTGACCAATCAGCGGCAGGCGCAGTCAGGCGCAGCGCTCAATCGGGTGCAGCGCTTAATCTGTAAAAAATAGAATTAAAATAAAAAAAGGTTATTCTCACCTTCCGACGGCCTCCGATCTCCTTTCAACGCGTCCAGCATCGCGGTCCCAGTAATGCTTAGCACAAAGGACCGGAGACAACGTCGCTCTCGCGAGAGCGCTACATCATCAGCGGTCTAAGTTGCAAAGCATTACTGGGACCGCGAGGTCAGACGCGTGGAAATATGTAAAAAATAGAATAAAAAATAGTTATATAATCACCTTCCGACGGCCCCTGATCTCCACTCCACGCACCCAGCACCTTCTGCTCCCAGTAATGCTTTGTGCGAAGAGCCAGAGATGACATCACTCTCGCGAGAGCGCGACGTCATTAGCTGTGTTTTGCGCAAAGCATTACTGGGACCGAAAGATGCCGGGCTCGTGGAGCGTGGAGTGGAGATTGGGGGCCGTCGGAAGGTGAGTATATACGGTAGCTATTTTTTATTTTAACAGAGACTCTTGTATACCTGATGCAAACCAGGAAAGGGGGGTGAGGGTGACCATACATACCAGCAAAGGGGGGGAGGGGGACCATGCATACCAGTAAAGAGGGGTGACGGGACCATGCATAACAGGAAAGGGTGGTGAGGGTAATCATGCATACCAGGAAAGGGGGGTGAGGGGGACCATGCATACCAGGAAAGGGGGGTGAGGGGGACCACGCATAACAGGAAAAGAGGGTGAGGGTGACCATACATACCAGCAAAAGGGGGTGAGGAGACCATGCATACCAGGAAAGGGGGGTGATGGTGACCATACATACCAGCAAAGGGGGTGAGGGGGACCATGCATACCAGGAAAGGGGGGTGAGGCGGACCATGCATACCAGATAAGGGGGTGAGGGTGACCATACATACCAGCAAAGGTGGGTGAGGGGACCATGCATACCAGGAAAGGGGGGTGAGGGGACCATGCATTCCAGGAAAGGGGGGGTGAGGGGGACCATGCATACCAGGAAAGGGGGGGTGAAGGGACCATGCTTACCAGGAAAGAGGGGTGAGAGGAACATGCATAGCAGGATTGGGGAGTGAGAGGACCATGCATTCCAGGATTGGAGGGTGAGGGGAACCATACATATCAGGATTGGGGAGTGAGGGGACCATGCATACCAGGATAGGGGGTGAGGGGACCATGCATACCAGGATGGGGGGGAGAGGGACCATGCATACCAGGAAAGGGGGGTGAGGGTGACCATGCATACCAGCAGCGGGGGGTGAGGGGACCATGCATACCAGGAAAGGGGGGTGAGGGTGACCATGCATACCAGGAAAGGGAGGTGAGGGTGACCATGCATACCAGCAAAGGGGGGTGACGGGACCATGCATACCAGGAAAGGAGGGTGACGGGACCATGCATACCAGGAAAGGGGGATGAGGGGACCATGCTTACCAGGAAAGAGGAGTGAGAGGACCAAGCATTCCAGGATTGGAGGGTGAGGGGGACTATACATATCAGGATTGGGGGGTGAGGGGACCATGCATACCAGGATAGGGGGGTGAGGGGTACCATGCATATCAGGATTGGGGGGTGAGAGGACCATGCATATCAGGATTGGGGGGTGCATTATTGCATTATTATTACATCTTCATAAATAAACTACATACATATTCTAGAATACCCGATGCGTTAGAATCGGGCCACCATCTGTCACGGTCACGTGTGTCTGGATGCAGCGAGTACCGCAAGGCGAACCCATATGGCACACGTGACCCTGGATACACCACCTGTAATTGGGCGAGTTTAAATAATAACACATGCAGCTGGATACGCCACCTCCAACAGGCGAATTTAGGTAATGCACGTAAGTCTGGAAACCCCGCCTCCTGTAAGGCGAATTTAAACAATAAAGGGAAAACCTGGGTAATAATAGCAATGGAGGGCCCTGCGATACGGAAACGGGGAAGTGGAGACCTCCTGCACTCCCCTGAGTCAGTTTCCTCACTCTCCTATCGTTCCCTATGCCGGTTCCATACCAGGCGACGCACAGGAACCTCAAAACCCTGAGTCGCCCTGAACCTAAACCCTCACTAGGGAACTGGTCGGTGCGGAAACTAATCCCACCACTACACCAAACACACACAAGGAAAAATGACAATACAGGGGGACACCACTTAGCTTTCCTCTGTTGCTTATGCTCCCCACAACAGAGCCCACCACCTGCGTGCATCTTCTCCTTCAACCGGATCCATCACCATAACCGGATCCATCACTATAGTGCAGCCTTGGAGCAGAGTCCACCACCAGTTGCAGCTGCCCAGTAAACAGAGTCCCAAAGATGAGTCCAGCTTCTGCCAAAAAGTCCAGCATGCTTGAGTCCACCTTTCCTGCCATAAAGTCCAGCATGTCTGGGTCCAGCTTTCAGCAACCAAGTCCAGCATGCCGAGTGCAACTCTCACCATAGTCGCCACTCCACCAAGCCATGCAAGCACTTCCTGCTGACACCATAAACTGCAACTCCACCACGCCATGCCAGCCCCTCTTTCAGACCCCATCGTTGGACTCCACCAATCCATGCCAGCACTCCCTGCAGACTCCATAGCTGCCACTCGTCCCCTCTTGCTTGGCTGCCCAGGACTCTTGTTCAGCTCCATCTTTCACCCAGGCTTACTTGTGAATGACTAACTGAAGACCTATCACCAACAGTGATTGATACACCTGACACTCTTTTATAGAGCATTCACACCTGCTTTATAATTACGTGCACTTAACCAAAGAAACTAAAGTGCACTACCGCTCACCACCACAGGGGCAACTTAGAACAAATGACACCACAGTGCAATAATTCTAATGGCCACCGGGGGCAATCACACCACTTTGGCATACAGCCAAAGGAAAAAAAGTTCAATTGTGCATTTAAAACTGTCAGATTAAACCTGGATCATGACACCATCTAGTAGTTTTATAAAAAGTTTTCCTCCCTGTAATTATGTACAAATACAACAATGCATTATGAATACATTTGCTATTCAATAACTGCGTTCCTCAGACATGAAAGCTTTTAGGCATCTGTGATTTCATTTTATGTAATTACCACATCAAGGATTTAATGATGTCTTATAGGTGAACAATACACATTGTCTAGCATTGTCCTTATACAAAATTCAAATTATCATATATTTAATTAAAATGATTTTCCAATATTCATGTCAAAATGTAAAAACTTTCAAAATGCCAGTAATATGGATAAGCATTGCACTTTTAATCATTTATATAGTCAAAAAATCATTTTATGCATTAATCACAGCTTTGCTTGTCTACATACAGGTGATGGGAGTTCCTTTTCACTCACAAACTATATTTCCCATCAGTTTCTTTTTACTCTGAGCGCTCTCACCTTATCCCTTCCTTGTAAGGCCTCTTTCACACTTCCGTTTCACACACTCTCTCTCTCTCTCTCTCTCCTTCCCGGCCAGCAGTTACTTTAAATTTCCTCATTCTGCGGATCCGTCAAAAAACGGATCCTGTGGCATCCGTTCACATCAGTTAGGAACGGATCCGCATGTCCGCCTTTTTGGCGGATTTTAACTGACACAAAAAACTGAAGTGTGAAAGAGGCCTAACTCCTTCTCTGTGTTATCAGAGCCAGTGCAGCCATGGATTCTCCATGCTTCTAACCTAGTGTGGGGCAGTGATCTGGATCAATTGGCTCCGCTTATCAAATAGAGCCGACTCTTTTGGATCTTAAACGGAACGCTAATAAATATATGTTCACCCTTCACTATCGAATGTGCCTAGGGACCCTATATTTTTACTAGCCTTTTTAAAGCACCACTTCAATGTTTTTTTTATTGCACCACTAGAGTGGTGCTTTAAATGAAATTCCCCTGCCTCATACTCATCAGTCGTCCCCTTCATTCTTTTGCAGCATTGTCTTTGCTGGAGCTTGTCCGAGGTCACTTTTCAATGGAAGTCTATGAGAGCCCTGTTATAGCTCTCATAGACTTGCATTGAGAGCTTGTGACTAGCGATGAGTGAATTTGTTTGGAAAATGATCGCCAAACATAAATTCAGTACGCATATGGCACAATTGGATTCGTGATCGGAAACCTAAGCTAAATTTTATAAAATCTGTAAAAATCGGTAACAATCGGTAAAAGTGCGGGAAAATATTTGCGTTGCCACAAAAATATTTTCAGTACTTTAGTAACGATAATGGTGGTGTATCATGAGTGTTTGGCATGTATTTGATGAGGGGAGCGTGTTTACAGAGCTCAGATGTGCTGTGTTTTTGTAAGCACAGCAGTCATTTTTTTTCCTAACTTTATGTTTGCACATTGCAACTAGCCAATCAGGGCACAGAAAACACCCACAATGTCCTGACACAAATTCTTGTCTCATTGGTTGCTGATATCACATGTCCTTGTTAGGCGTCTGGATTTTTCCCCTTCGCGGGATAGATCCCAAGCATAATCTTGTCCTGAGGTCTCCCATTCAGATGTGGCCACTGCAATTGCTGTTCAGCACAAACATCGGTCCCAGTGTCTTGCTCAGGCTCATGGTATACATTTGGTTACTGCTGGCTCTCCAGCCAAGTCTATGGTAAACAGTGATATACAGTATAGGCGCAGCCTTACACTCTGAAGTCTAAGTCCAGAGATCACCTTATTGAGCAGGTGCGTGATGTGGCATATTCTCATTGGTGGTCGTTAGCTGTTCTGGTGATGTGGCAGTTCCGGATTGGCCTGCGGGCAATGCCTTGACCGACTGGGTGTGAGGGTTGGTGTAGGGGAAGTGGACTGACCTATGGACCTGTCTGAAGCAGGAGGGTAATGTGCAGTGTGCTTGACGTGGACTGCTGAATATGAAGGTGGGAGACAGCTAGAAATAGGAGAAGGATGGTGAAGTACTGGGTTTGGCCACAAGGGGGAGACTAAAGACAGCAGAAACAGAAGGAGGTGTAATACTGTAGTTTAACCACAAGATGGCAGCAGAAAGCAGTGAGAAAAGGGCTTTACATCATCTTAAGGCTATGAAACCGCAGTGTCATGGGGGGCAGGGTTACAGGAGCTCTAGAGGGGAATTCCCAGAGAGAGGGAATATAAGAAGGGGTAGAGAGTTCCAGAAGAAGCCAGTCCAGGGAGAGGAGCTCAGGAGAGGAGAAGACTGAAGGGAGAGACAGACAGAGAAGAAGCCCCAGAAGGGACTGAGGAGGAAGACAGTCAGGGGGGGTGGCCCTGACAGGAGAGCCGGAGGACGGAGAAGGCCGGGGGGTACCAGACGGACGGACTCGGAAAGGTGAAGTGCTGTGGTGGTAGGCCTAGGGCAGCCACAGTGAAAGAGCCACGAGGGACGTCAATTAGGAAAAGGAAGTGAAGGTACCCGGGCCTGTGTGTGGAGTCGAGCAGCTGCTGTGTGGTGCTGCGGAGTCGAGCAGCTGCTGTGTGGTGCTGCGGGTCATCGAGAGGATGGCCAATAAAGAGGACCTGTTGAACGCACATCAGTCTCTGTCTCAAGTCTGTCTGCGGCGGAAGAAGGACCACCCCCCGGTCAGCACACCAACCTACATTTGGGCTGGAGCATCACATTTAAAAGGCTCTGAGCGGTGCACACGGGCGCGCTAGTGTCATTTATGTTTGGTGTGTGTGAGTGGATACTCTACCACTCTGCCCATAAGTTTGTGTGTTTGCCTTTGCTTTAGCCAGTACACGTTGGCAGGCAGGTTGCACACTTATGCGGTTTCGTACCCATAGCTCTCCGCCTGAGTCTTTAGTCTGCTACATGCTTTGGGTGCCGGTGAGGCACGGGTTCAGTAGTGTCAGGACTGGGGTAACTAGTCGCTTGGCTTAGCATCTGTTTTGGTCTTGTGTGCGGTTAGCACAGACCAGCTACAGAGCAAGCTCAACCCTTATGCTATACTTCTCAGTGAAGGCGACAGGGTATTGGACCTAGCGTCATAAGAGTTCTTTCTATTGGCTCAGCATCTGCTTCATTCGTGTGTGCGGTGTGCACAGTTTAGTTGCAGAGCAAGCCTAATCCACGTGCTAACGTCCCTGTGACATGAACTGGGTTTAGCACTTAGCTCACTTAGTGCAGTACCTCTCGGTGAAGTAATTGAGCTCTGCGTTCAGTCCCAACTGTGTGGCGTTAACACAGTGTGCTTAAGGTAACGCACACTGTTTTATTCTGTCATTATTCTCACTAGCAGCAGGTTACAACTCTGCAGGGTGGACCCCGGGTTGCGATTGCACTTTATTCTTTATTTTATTTAGTGCAATCTGCCAACCCTAAGAGTCCCTCTGCATATAAATAGCGGACATCTTGTTTTGGCACCATTTTGACACTGATACAGCGCAGACAGACTGCTCTTGACGCTGCCCTGTTACTAGTAAGATTTTGGCTATTTAACTAGGTGGTTGTATATCAGATAAGGTATCTAGATAGTGTCAAGAGTGGCTGTAAAATTACCTTCCTATTTTTTTTGGGGGGGGGGCATTACTAAGGTTCTCAGACAAAGCCAGCAGGGCACATGTTGTACAAGTGTGTTCTGCACTGCTTCTATTGTGCTCCGTGCACGAGTATAGCATATTAAATAATATTTTTTCACTAGCTAAATGTGAAAAAGCCTGCTGTATCCCACCTTGTCATTTATGACAACCTGTGATGATATATCAACCTGTGATGATATGAAACTGTCTGCAGACCTAAGGCACATTGCAAAAAAAGAATTTTTTCTGTTGTTGAATGTGACACAGTCCACCATATCACACATTGTAAAAATATGCAAAACACAAGCCGCGGAGACACCATCACGTTTCTCAACGCAAGCAATGACTAGCCAGGTCTTTCCCCGGGACAGAACAACCACGGGAAGGGCAGTCTCCAATGAATTTCCCAAAAGGGATGGGGGCATTGCTCTAGAATCACTGCGTCGAGAAACATGTGATGGTGTCTCCGCAGTGTTGGATGTTGATCTCCATGAGTTAATTCATCCTCATTTTTCACAGTCTTCTACTAGGAATTGCTCTTACTGGCCAGTTTCCTATTCCACACTGATGAGGGGCAATACCCCGAAACAGCTGTTTGTGGATGGATACCATGTTTTGGCATAGTTGGTTTCCTTCATTGGAGACTGCCCTTCCCATGGTTGTTCCTTCCCGGGGAAAGACCTGGCTAGTCATTGCTTGCGTTGAGAAACATGTGATGGTGTCTCCGCGGCTTGTGTTTTGCATATTTTTACATATTTCCCATAAGGGATGGGGACATTGCTCTAGAATCACTGCGTTGAGAAACATGTGATGGTGTCTCCGCAGTGTTGGATGTTGATCTCCATGAGTTCATTCATCCTCATTTTTCACTTTGGTAGTGGCTGTCACGGAAGCTACGTTCACACGTAGCGGAACTCTCGCGGAAATTACCGCGAGATTTCCGAATTCCATTCCGCTGGAAAGTCACATTTTAAATTCCCGCAATTTTCCCGCGGAAAAACTAGCATTTTGCAAGCATTTTCCAAGCAATCTGTAGCATCGCTTGGAGAACTGATTGACAGATGGTCACACTCGTCAAACATAGTGTTTGACGAGTGTGACCAACTTTTTACTATTGAGGCTGCCTATGCGGCATTAATAGTAAAAGATAGGATGTAAAAAATATTAATTAAAAAAAATTGTTATTCTTACCTTCCTGTACATGTCATCCCCTGAGGAAGAAGTGTAAACTTCGAAACGCGTTGGAAAATTAAAGTACAATTAACACAATCTGGAAGGAGTGATCTGTCAAGCAGCGCACGTTTAATCCATAAACTTTCTCCTTTGTAATCTAACATTTCATGAAATGCCAGAGCCCCCGAAGTTCCATGGTTTCCTGTGCGGTGGACTCCGGGAAAATGCTCTCCGGGGGGCGGCACATGGGCAGATGGAGATCTCGGCATCAAGATGAGATTTCAGAGCTGAAAAAAAATTAAATTAATAATAATTAGAATTATTTTTAATAATAATTATTTATAATTATTATAACACACTTGTAATAACACACTTGTTGTGTGTTCACTTTCACCATTTCACTTATTATTCAGATATATAAGATGTATATATATATGTATATATATATTTATATGATGCTCCGGATTATAAGACACACCTCTAATTTTGAGAAGAAAAATAGAATTATTTTTAATAATAATTATTTATATTTTTCTTCTCAAAATTAGAGGTGTGTCTTATAATCCGGAGCATCATATAAATATATATATATATATACATATATATATACATCTTATATATCTGAATAATAAGTGAAATGGTGAAAGTGAACACACAACAAGTGTTTTCTACAGCAGTGCATCCATGCTGGGATAGTGGTGTAAGAATTGCTGTACCATCAGGTTGAGAATATGAGCCATAAAAAGCAAGTGTGTAAGGTTGGCCCTGCGTAGGGCCACCACCAGGTTTGCACCATTATCACACACGACCTTACCTGGCTACAGGTTGAGTGTAGGCAGCCATTGGTCTACCTTGGCATGGATAGCTGTCCACAACTGTTGTTCTGCATGACTACGATCTCCAAGGCATATTAATTTAAAAGCTGCCTGATTGTGGTGAGCCGTGGCTGTGCAGTACACAGCTGGGGGAATTCCCTCTGTAGTATTGTAACGTCTGTTTCATTAAGGCAGAGGTTGAGGGCACAGTTGGAGGCCCTAAAGGAGGTGGAGGAGGCAGAAGCACTGGAGGAAGTATTACATACAGAGATTTGTTCCGCAAGCCCTGGGGATTCAAAGACCTGGTGTTTAGTGACACCTTGCTGTCTAGTGCTTAAAGTCTCAATTCCCTGGTGTGTAGTATCATATATACTTGTGCATAAGCCGACCCGTGTATAAGCCGACCCCCCCCCCCCCTAAATTTGTCACAAAAAACTGGGAAAACTTATTGACTCGCGTATAAGCCTAGGGTGGAAAATGCAGCAGCTACTGATAAATTTCAAAAATAAAAATAGATACCAATAAAAGTAAAATTAATTGAGACATCATTAGGTTAAATGTTTTTGAATATCCATATTGAATCAGGAGCCCCATATAATGCTCCATACAGTTCATGATGGGACCCATAAGATGCTTCGTACAAAATACACCCCATATAATGTTCCATGCAGTTCATGATGGCCCCATAAGGTGCTCCATACAAAATACGCCACATATAATAATAATTATAATAATTTTTATTTATATAGCGCCAACATATTCCGCAGCACTTTACAATTAAGCGGGGACATGTACAGACAATAAATTCAATACAAGTTAAGACAATTCAAACAGTGACATTAGGAGTGAGGTCCCTGCTCGCAAGCTTACAATCTACAGATTATGCCCCATATGTCGCCCTATAAGATGCTTCATAGATTATGCCCCCATAAGATGCTCCATAGTTTATGCCCCCATAAAATGCTCCATAGTTTATGCCCCCATATGCTGCTCCATAGATTATGCCCCCATATGTTGTTCCATAGATTACGACCCAATATGCTGCTCCATAATTATGCCCCCATATGCTGCTCCATAGTTTATGCCCCAATATGCTGCCCCCATAAGAAGCTCCATACATTATGCCCCCATGTGCTTCCGCTGCTGCCGCTGCAAATAAAAACAATGTGACATACTCAACTCTCATCGCTGGGGGTCCGATGCCGGTGTCCTGAGCAGGCGGTGACAGGTTCTGATGTCACCGCTATAAAATAAAGAACTTGGCACTCAACTTAGCATGTCATTGCAAAAGGATTTTTTATTGTTGCAGTCTGTAAATGTTTCGGTCTTATCTAGACCTTCATCAGTCCGACTGCTAGTCACAGAAGGATTAAGGTGTAAAATTGTATACACAGGATGTCATGATCCAGGTTGGATGATGACAGATTTTGCTCAAGTAACCTTTTTTTTCCTTTAAGCTGTTTGCTTAAAGTTAGTTTTGCCCCCGGTGGCCATTAGGGTCATTACACTGTGGTTGTTTTAGTTCTAGTTTTGCCCCCGGTGGCCGTTAGGGTCATTGCACTCTGGTTACTTTAGTTTAGTTGCCCCTGGTGGCCGTTAGTGTTATTGCACGTGATTATGAAGCAGGTGTGATTCCCTGGCTCCTACCTATAAAGGAGTTGCAGGTGGTCTCATTCACTGTTGGTGATATTGCTCATTTCCAACCAAGTCTGGTGAAGGAAGGAACTACAGAGAGGAGTTCCTGGCAGCTCAGGGGAGCTCTGGTGTAATAGCTTCAGGCGGAAGCTGAATTCAGGTGTCGAGCTTCAGGGGTGAAGCTGAACTTTGGTGTCGTACTCTGTTGCTGGGAGCAATAGTAACAGAGCTAAGCTAAGTGGAGTTTTTCCCTGTTTGTTACTTTCCTTGTGTGTGTATTAGTGCAGTGGTGGGATTAGTTTCTGCACGTCCAATTCACTAGAAAGGGATAGGTGCAGGGCGAGCTAGGGATTTGAGGTATCCAGCTCGTCGCCAGGTGTGGAACCTGCCTAGGGATCGTCAGGAGTGTAGGGACACTGACTCAGGGGTATGCAGGAGGTCTCCACCTCCCCGTTCCCTATTGAAGGGCCCTCCATTGTAATGGTTTCCCCAGTGTTTCCCTTAACTCTGTTTAAATTCGCCCTGCTGGAGGCGGTGTATCCAGGGTCACGAGTGTTCTAGAAATTCGCCCTGCTGGAGGCGGTATATCCAGTCACACGTGACATTACATTATCACCAAACCATAACATTTTTCTCTGGTGAGCCATGGGCCATGTTCAGACCAGTGAGCAGTTACTGCTGGCCCTTCACTGAGATGAGTGAGGAGCTGAATGATGTGTTTAAGCAGCACCTGCAGCGGAATTATGGGTCTGAGGCCCACCCTCTGGCTATACTTCACTGATGTCACCGCTGGCTCAGGACCCCGGCACTGGCGATATTTACTGATCCCCGCTCCATGGCTGTGCGTCGCTCTATCTGCCGGGTCCCTCTGTCAGTGACATACAGGCAGAGGGCATGGCGCGCACTAACTACATTACCGCTCCGTCTGACCTGAACATCACAGACAGAGGACGCGGAGGAGAGGACAGCAGCGCACAGCGATGGACCGGGGACAGGTGAATATAGGTTATTCTTACCCCCTCCTGGCGTGATCTCTGCAGCCCCCCTGCTTCTCCTGGTCTCAGGCGCCTCCTTCCTTCAGTGGTCATGTGGTACCGCTCATTAAAGTCATAAATATGCACATATTCATTACTTTAATGAGCGGTACCATGTGACCACTGAAGGAAGGTGCCTGAGACCAGAAGAAGCAGGGGGGCTGCAGAGACTGCGTCAGGAGGGTAAGTATGACCAGAACCCCCAGCTCCCACTCCCCCGCCGACCCTTGGTATATGACTCATGTATAAGCCGAGGGGGTTTCAGCCAAAAAAATGGGCTGAAAATCTCGGCTTATACACGAGTATATACGGTAGTTTTGTTTTCCAAGTCAAGCTGTTTAGTAGATTAGTTCTCCAACCCCTGTAGTCTAGTAGTTTAGTTCTCCATGTTCTGGTGTGTATTTGTTTAGTTCTGCAATCATAGCTGACTAGTATAGCTCTCAAACCCCTGTTGTCTATTGGTTTAGCTATCCATCGTATGGTTTATAGTGGTTTAGTTCTACAACCCTAGCTGTTTTTTAGTTTCCTTCTCCAACCCCTGTTGGCTAGTAGTTTAGTTATCCATCTAATGGTGTGTAGTGATTTATTTTTCCATTCCCAACTGCTCAGCAGGCCTTGGGGATTACAAAACTTGTGGAGCAGACCCTTCCAAAACTCTCCCTACAGCCACCAGAGTCACCAGTGCCTAGTCATCTAGCTGTACTTCTCCTGTCCATGCTTGCTCGTCCAGGTATCATTGTTTAAATGCACCCTGGCAAACATAGAATTTTTCAGGGAACAGGTGATGTTGTTTGCGACTTGCTGCTGTAGCGCAGGCACATCTTTCTTAGAGAAGTAATGGTGCCAGGGCAACTGGTATTGGGGGGACTGCGACGGCCATCAGCTTTCGGAAACCGTCTGTATACATAAAGCAGAAAGGCTGCATTTCTGTGGCCAACAGATTGGAGTGGCCTGGCAATAATCACAGAGATCACAGGCCATGAGTCATAGAGAAACAAGCGCTGTGATCTTAGTAGCGAATAGCTCTCAGCTAGCCCCTATCGTCCAGGCAATTGGGCCACGAACCATCCGAGGAGGTTCACAATAATAAGTTCTCAGAAAAGTAATAGTGAGGGTACAGCTTATCCATGTCCAGATTACAACACATGGAATATGCGTATATCGCGATGTATGTTCACTGTTAACTTCATGAATACCCTACACTCCTCGATGAAAACAACAATCCTGTTTTAAACCCAATAAAAAAATGCAGGCCAATAGGACTGCCATTCTTCTTTTGACATTCACACACCATCAGGGTGTTCCATCCCCTCTCCCTCAGAGTAGCAGTCATACAGTTGTGGCCAAAAGTATTGACACCCCTGCAATTCTGTCAGATAATACTCAGTTTCTTCCTAACAACAATTGCAAACACAAATTCTTTGGTATTATTATCTTCATTTAATTTGTCTTAAATGAAAAAACACAAAAGAGAATGAAGCAAAAAGCAAAACATTGATCATTTCACACAAAACTCCAAAAATGGGCCAGACAAAAGTATTGGCACCCTCAGCCTAATACTTGGTTGCACAACCTTTGGCCAAAATAACTGTGACCAACCGCTTATGGTAACCATCAATGAGTTTCTTACAATGCTCTGCTGGAATTTTAGACCATTCTTCTTTGGCAAACTGTTCCATGTCCCTGATATTTGAAGGGTGCCTTCTCCAAACTGCCATTTTTAGATCTCTCCACAGGTGTTCTATGAGATTCAGGTCTGGACTCATTGCTGGCCACCTTAGAAGTCTCCAGTGCTTTCTCTCAAACCATTTTCTAGTGCTTTTTGAAGTGTGTGTTGGGTCATTGTCCTGCTGGAAGACCCATGACCTTTGAGGGAGACCCAGCTTTCTCACACTGGGCCGTACATTATGCTGCAAAATTTGTTAGTAGTCTTCAGACTTCATAATGCCATGTACACGGTCAAGCAGTCCAGTGCCAGAGGCAGCAAAGCAACCCCAAAACATCAGGGAACCTCCGCCATGTTTGACTATAGGGACCATGTTCTTTTCTTTGAATGCCTCTTTTTTTCTCCTGTAAACTCTATGTTGATGCCTTTGCCCAAAAAGCTCTACTTTTGTCTCATCTGACCAGAGAACATTCTTCCAAAACATGTTAGGCTTTTTCAGGTAAGTTTTGGTAAACTCCAGCCTGGCTTTTTTATGTCTCGGGGTAAGAAGTGGGGTCTTCCTGGGTCTCCTACCATACAGTCCCTTTTAATTCAGACGCCGATGGATAGTACGGGTTGACACTGTTGTACCCTCGGACTGCAGGGCAGCTTGAACTTTTTTGGATGTTAGTCGAGGTTCTTTATCCAACATCCGCACAATCTTGCGTTGAAATCTCTTGTCAATTTTTCTTTTCCGTCCACATCTAGGGAGGTTAGCCACAGTGCCATGGGCTTTAAACTTCTTGATGACACTGCGCACGGTAGACACAGGAACATTCAGGTCTTTGGAGATGGACTTGTAGCCTTGAGATTGCTCATGCTTCCTCACAATTTGGTTTCTCAAGTCCTCAGACAGTTCTTTGGTCTTCTTTCTTTTCTCTATGCTCAATGTGGTACACACAAGGACACAGGACAGAGGTTGAGTCAACTTTTATCCATGTCAACTGGCTGCAAGCGTGATTTAGTTATTGCCAACACCTGTTAGGTGCCACAGGTAAGTTACAGGTGCTGTTAATTACACAAATTAGAGAAGCATCACATGATTTTTCGAACAGTGCCAATACTTTTGTCCACCCTCTTTTTTATGTTTGGTGTGGAATTATATCTAATTTGGTTTTAGGACAATTCTTTTTGTTTTTTCATTTAAGACAAATTAAATGAAGATAATAATACCAAAGAATTTGTATTTGCAATAATTTTCAGGAAGAAACTGAGTATTATCTGACAGAATTGCAGGGGTGTCAATACTTTTGGCCTCAACTGTATACTGGCCCCCAGGCTCATCCACCCACTTCTTTAACCACTTTTATGCACTGTGTCCACACTTCATGTTCTCAGAATTAACAAACCTTATCCTGGGCGACTTCAACAGCTCCACCTCCCCATCTGCCTCCCAGCTTCTATCTCTAGCCAATTCTTGTGGCCTCTCACAACTTTCAAACTCTGACACACACAAAGACAGTAACACAACTGATCTGGACTTTGTCCGGTTAAGTTCAATTTCTTACCTAGATGACTCACCTCTTAGGCCCTCGTCACAAACAACAACGCACCAGCGATCCCGACAACGATATTACCTTGTCAGGATCGCTGGGGTGTCGCTACATGATCGCTGGTGAGCTGCCAAACAGATTTCAGCAGCGATCAGGACCAGCGATGACGCGGGTAACACGCGCGCGCGACGCTTAGTTGCTCGCTATGTACCTTAGATACCAGCGTGCTGGTGCAGGGAGCTGGTATCCAAGGTAAACAGCAGGTTTCTAAGCACCGCGCGGCACTTAGAAACCCACAGTTTACCTTTGATACCAGCTCCCAGCGCCAGCACGCTGGTATCTAAGGTACACAGCGGGTAACTAAGTGACGCGCGCACTTAATTACCCGCAGTTTACTTTGGATACCAGCTCCAGCTCGCTGATCGATGGTCTCCCGCCTGCCACACGCGATGCGTGCTGGCCAGCGGGAGACCAATAATCAAAAAAATGTCCAGGGTTTTCGAGCATGATCAGCGATACCCAGAGGGGGGCCGGTCGCTGATACATGTCACACACAATGATATCGCTGGTGAGATCGCTGTTGCATCACAAAACTTGTGACTCAGCAGCGGTTTCGCTAGCGATCTCGCTGTGTGTGACGGTGGCTTTACCCTTTGTCCCTCATGAAACTAGGAGTATAACCACAACTTAGACATTTTTGGGTGCTCCCTAAAAGGCACATCTCTTTAGGGCGGCCTATCACGTTCCCTAATCAAAGTCCTTTTTATATATAAACAGCTTATTCTCTACTTCTCTGAACATAATTCACCATTAAACTCAAGCGTACCCAAAAGGCTCGTGCAGCCTTTATCTACCCCATTTCCTCAAGATGGTTGTACCATCATTGTAAATAAGTACCTGTAATTGTTGTCACCCCCACCTCATTGTAGATTGTAAGCTCTGAAGAGCACGGTCGTCATTATTTTTGCTTGAATTGTTTGATTATCTTAAACTTGATAACTTTTGACTGTTTTATATGAACTGCTGACTTGTAAAGCAATGCGGAATCTGTTTGTGATATATAAATAAAGATTATTATTGGTAGATTGAAGATGGTGAAATTCAAATTGTTAACTATGCCATGTGTAAGAGTGAAGAATCTTTTATGTGAGCACAACTGCAGAAACAAGGGTTTGCTGTTGTGCCGACACAGGGTCGAGTAGGGTGAACACGACTAGCTGCTGGACAGAGAGAGGTGCAGGAGGGGATGTTACGGTGGATTGAGAAATATAGGGTGTGCTTGGTAGTTAAGATTTGTCAAAATCAACAGGCATGTCTAATTCCGTATCAGCTAACAGGCTATCAATCATCCCAACAGTAGGGGGTAAATAAGCGGAGGTTCTTCGGCCACAGAGCTGTGTGACAACACTTGCCACGGTGAGGGAGGAGGAAGAATCAGAAATTGCGGTTGATGGGATGAACGGTGGTTGGCGAGAACCGCTAGTCAGCATTTTTGCACAATGACATTCCCAGATTAACGCATGTTGATCACGCATGCGGCAGGTCATGCATGCAGTACTGAAATGATTTCATTGCTTTACTCTACTAGGTTGTTTTTAAAAAAGTTGACAGATAACATGATTTTTAAGATTTTTGCCAATATGAAAAAAAGACCCAAGCTAGGGACCTGCAGAACCGCGAACGCTACTAACAACTGTCAGAGTTGGGCCTCAGGATGCATTAGTTGTCATGATTGCATAACTCTGTTTATATGTAATCTCCTCATCTTCACTCTCCTCCTCATCTGCTGAGCTACTCAGCTGCATACCTCTGGGTTTACACCAAGTGTAATCTGCTACCTCATTGTCATCCTCTCTGTTCTCCCACTCCTTGCCCTGAGAGTCATCCTCCTCCTCTTCCTACCTTGACAGCACAGTAGAGTCTGCCGGCCCCTCAAATATCTGAGTCTCATCTCAAATGGATCACCTTCACCCAATGGGGTTAACGTCTATTGACGAGGGTTTGGTTTATGCTCGGACAAAAATTAGTCTGGCCATAGATCTCAGTCAGAAAAAATTTGGCTATCGGTGCAGATGATTTCCTCCTCTTGACTCTGTGAATATTGAGAGCAAACCTCTGATACTCATGGAATAGAATGTGTATAGAGCTCTGCAGAATGGCAAATCTGTCAGTTCCCCACTGAGGACTGTACTGTGTGTGATGTTAAGGTGTAGGAAGAGGAGTGCTTGCCATCTACTGGAGCACATGTTCTTTATGGCCCTCATCAACAAAGCGTACCATTGTACGCCCACCAAAGAAAGGGAACGGAGTTGCCTGTCCAGTATAGAAGATGTAAAAATGCTGTGCAAATTCTGACTGCAGCAAAACAAACCAACTTCTCTTCCCTCATATCATGCCTGTTGCACAACCCTAATCCGCTATTCAGTACTTTCAATTCTTTCCTGCGTCCAGTTCCCCCTCCCTCTTCTCTCATCTGAATACTTTGTCTCACCACCTGTGAACGTGACACAATAACGTCCCACCTCATTCCAAACTTTACCACAGTCTTCATAATAAGCATAAACCCACCTCTTCAACCTCTAACAACTGGTGTCTTCCATCCTGATCGAAACATACCTCCATCACACACATCCTTAAAAACCCCACCCTTGACCCATCCTCTGTGTCTACCTATTGCCCCATATCATTTCTCCCCTAGGCCACCAAACTACTGGAACAACATGTCCACTTTGAACTGTCCACCTCTCCTCTTGCTCCCTCTTTGACCACATACAATCTGACTTCAAACTGCACCAGTCCACGGAAACTGCCCTGACTAGTCACCAATGACCTATTAACCACCAAATGAAAGCAACACGAGTTTGTCTTCCTCCTTCTCCTGGACCTGGCATCTGTCTTTGATACAGTGGATCATCCATCTTACTACACTTTCTGATCTGTTGACATTACAAACTTGGCCCTTTGTAGGATCTCCTCATGCCTAACAGACAGAACATTTAGTGTCTCCCACTCACACACCACCCTCTCATCTCAACCTGAGGTATTCCTAGCCTATAGCTGGGCGACACCTTCTATTTAAGCCTTTTCCTCCAATATGGAGGTGCCTAAGCTACGTTGTTAGTTTGCCTTGCCAGGTTCACCAGGTCCGTCTTTCTGTTTGTCTACCCTGTACCTATCTGCTCTTACCTGTTTGTGCCCATCTGCTCATAACTATCTGCGCTCTTCTGTCCATCTGCCGGTCCAGACCGCATCTGCCAGTGCTTCTCTGTTCCTCAGCCGGTCCCATCTGCACTTGTGGTTCCAGAGTCCCTATAGTGCCTGCCTGCAATTTTCATCTCTCCTTTGGACCTTAGCAGCTTACCCGCTATAGTGGGTTAAGCTGCCACATTCTGTAGGTCAGCCATGGAGTAGCTCCTAGTGCCACCTGACACGTGGACCCATCCTGTGTGATGCGACCCGCAGGCCGGTAACTGAAACATGACGCGGCACGTGAAGCTGTCCTGTGTGACATGGCCCGCAGACCGGTAACTATAAACAACAAGACAAGGGGGAGGGACAACAGTTACAACGGTGGGCCCTGCGATAGGGATAGGGGATGTGGAGACCTCCTGTACTCCCCTGAGTCAGTGTCCCTAACGCTCCAAACATTCTGTATGCTGGTTCCACACCGGGCGCTGCTCAGGATACCTGTCTCCCTGGCACATCCTACACCTATCCCTTGCTAGGGAGCTGGGTGGTGCAGTCACTGGCCCCACCGCTGTACTAGTACACACGAAGGGAAAACACAAACAGGGGAACACCACTTAGCTTTACTCTGTGCACTTGCTCCTGACAACAGAGTCCACCACCAGAATGCAGCTCTCCTCCTGAAATGCTGCCACCAAGCTCTGTCAGAGCGACAAGGAAATCCCCTCTGACTCCTTCCACACCAGGGCTCTGACCGTGCTGCAAGGAGCTCTCTCCAGCTCCTTCCTCCACTAGGGATGGTTGGAAATGAATACTATCACCAAAGCTGATTGCAACACCTGTGACTCTTTTATAACAGAGCCAGCAATCACACCTGCATTATAAATGTGCACTTAACTAAAGAAACAGAGTGCAATGACGCTCACCACCACTGGGGGCAAACTTAGAACAAACGACACCACAGTGCAATAATCCAAATGGCCACCGGGGGCAAAAACATCTGTAAGCACAGATCCCGCATGGATCATGACACAACCTCTTTGTACCTCCTTGGTTCGCAGTTTTTGCCTGCTGCCACTTGTCCGAGTAGGGATTTGGTCGGCTACCTAGATATGCCCCTTCCAGGCTTTCAGAGGGATACGGAACAGTGATTCCACCACCTTACCCGTTATAGTCTCCATCTGCTGGGTTGGCTGTAGTGGAAGAGGTGTCAATACCCGATATGCTAATTGTACTTTATTGTAATTGATGCCACTTTGTTGGTGTCTGCCACTAATTTTTGTAAATGTGTAGACTTCTAGTTAGGTCTTCTTCATGCGTGTTGCCTTTAACAGTAGGCCTCCGAGACCTTCAGGCCTCCACTTCCTTGTGCTCAACTACCTATGTTACTATCCTTACATTTTTCAGACAATGGTAGTCTAGAAAACTGATATTTGTGCCACCTTAGTGTGGCTCAATGTGAAAGCAGTGTTGCATGTGGTGTCAGGGCTCCCAGCAAAGGGGCCCTACACCAATCCCTCACCCAAGTTGTCTTACTGTGACGTTCATTGGAAAGCTTTAAATGCTGTCCCAGACCCAGATACCTCATGCCTGGCTGATTGCTGCAGTTCCATGCTGCAATTTGTACTGCGGGTGAACCGAGGCCACTTTCCTGGTGTCTGTCACTCATTTGATGTGTTTTGGCAGCATTTGGGGTCATTCTAAGGTGATGTGCATGCTTTTGTTTTGCCACCCATTGACGTGAATGATATTTGGTAATGTTCAGCGAATATTCAACAAATTAATTGGCGAATATTGCAAATTCAGCAAACGTAATCCGAATCGAACATTGAAATATTCGCTCATCTCTACTTATGAACGTAGCTTCTGACTTCTGGCCTTTCAGAAGCTACTGTCACAAGATGGTGCCCAGGGACCAGAGTGTCGTTAATGAAAGGTGAAGCAGGCAGAAGGTGAGTATTAGGCCATGTGCAGTCGTTGCATATTTTTGGTCTCATTTTCTGCACAAAAACTGCAGCTGCTGGCAGAAAACGCATGGTGGAATGTCTGCGGTTTTGATGCGGTTTTATAGCGTTTTTTATGTGTTTTTTAAGCGTTTTTTGGGATGCGTATTTCAAACAATTTTCCATGCATTTTCTATGCTGATTTCATGCATATTTTGTGCGGTTTTGCTTGCGTTTTTCTACCTGATTTGTCTGCCTTTTTTGAAAGCAAAAATAAAGAGAAGAAACTTCAAAGTAGAAAAAAAAAATGATGTCACTTCCTAGTCCAACCTCTTTCTCCATTTTGGATTCAGCACACTTTCGTAATCATGACTGCTAACATTGAAAATGATCGGAGTGAACAACGAAGCACACAGCATGGCGAAGAACATGGTGAAACTAATGTTTGGCTACGCAGGCCACAACGCCTCCAAGCTTTGGGAGTATTGCTTGATTATCTGAATCAGCAAAGACTCCAGGTAAGCAACACTATATGTAAAAATATTGCTTGTGAGTCCTCATCACACATAGTGAGATGGCTAGCCACATCGCTGAAACATCACAGCTGTTGTGATGCAACAGGGAACTCACCAGCAATCTTGCTAGATGTGACGGATATGGGCGACCGTCCCCCTGCTGGATATTGCGGATTGAGCTTCAATGTCCTGTCCATTTTTTGATCGCTGTTGTTCAGCTGGCCTCATGCATTGCTATGTTTGCTGCCAATGAGCCACTGCGATGGTGACGCAGAATTCAAGGACACAGGCGGGAGTCGTCAGATTAGCTGCTGTGTGACAAGGTCCCAATGGCCGCTGAGGTTACGGCTTGCCGTATAGTTGCTGTGTAATTGAATAGATCTGCCTGTTTGACAGCTAGTGACCATGTAGCGACGTACCACCCATCTTTAGGTCACATCGTTTTCATCAGCGCTGGAGCGTCGCAGACTGTAACGGGACCTTAACCCAGATTTTTTTTTTCTTACTTGCAGGCCAGAAAGAGAACCAGAAGAATGTGGGTCCACCCCATTGTGGTAGAACGTACAGGAAAGGGTCACTTTCGTGTGCTATACCAAGATTTGAGAAGGTAAGTTACCCATATGTGACGTGAATTTGTTATGTAAAACTTTGGTAAGTACAATAAATCTGTATCTGATGTAACTTAATATTTTTTTTAACAGATATCCCGAGAAATTTGTGTCCTTTTGCCGGCTCACCATCCCGGCATTTGACCGGCTACTGAGCATAATGGGAGAAGACCTTACGTATATGGACACAGTGATGAGGAAGTCCATCTCTGCTGAGGAAAGGCTGCTCATCACCTTGCGGTAAGTATACTGTTTCATTTTTGTGGTTTTTTGGCGTCCTAGGCCTTTTCATCCTGTCAGTGTCTCTGGAACATGTGGTCACACTTTTCACATGTCCTGGAGACACTGCGGTGTTTCCAGCTTTTAGTGGCATTCATATCTAATTAACTTTTTTTTTTTCTCATTTACAGATTTTTGGCCACAGGAGAGAGCTATACATCCCTACACCTCCAATTTAGAGTTGGTAAATCCACCATGTCTCAAATTGTGAGGTGCACATGTAACGTGATCTGGCAGAAATTGCAGCCCATGGTGATGCCTTCCCCAACCGAGGAGACTTGGCTGCAGGTTGCAGCAGGCTTTCAGTCTGTGGCCATTTTCCCAAACTGCATAGGTGCAGTTAATGGTAAACATGTACGAGTGCAGAAGCCACCACTATCAGGATCACGCTTCTTTAATTATAAAAAGTATTTTTCTGTGGTCCTGATGGCGGTAGCTGATGCACATTACAAATTTGTTGCCATCGACGTTGGTGCCTATGGTAGTACTGGGGATTCTCGAGTGTTGCGAACGTCACAGATTGGTCAGCAAATTCTTCAAGATGGCGGAACGCTCCCAGCCCCAAGACCTTTGCCGGGCTCCACACATCCAGTGCCCTTTGTGATGGTATCGGATGAGGCCTTTCCCTTAATGATCACCCTGCTGCGCCCATACCCACGGAGGGGACTGAATGCCCGGCGGAGGATTTTTAATTATCGGCTGAGTCGTGCACGCAGATATGTGGAATGCACCTTCGGGATCATGTGTAGTCAGTGGAGGATCTTTCACACTGCCATCCAGTTGGATACTGACACCGTTGACACTGTGATTAAGGCATGCTGTGTACTCCACAACTATGCTCGGGAGTACAGCACTGACATAGATGTGGAGTACCAGCAGCCAGTAATTAATCCAGTGACCAACGTCTGTCAGGGAAGGCCATCAAACAACGGTGTGAGTGTGAGAGAAGCCTTCACTGAATATTTCATGAGTCCTGAAGGTGCCGTGCACTGGCAATACTTCTGTGTCGGTGAAGAGCAGCCGGACCAGCAGAGGAGGGAAGAAAACTGATGTGAAGACAAAGACAATTGCGACAAGTTAGAGTTTCTGTATCCCAAAAACAATGTTATATACCCCTTATGATATTTTTCCACAAATAATAATAAAAGAAATTGAAAATATGAATTTATTAGAAAACCAATAAAGACTTTATGACCAACATAGTCTTTTTTTTTTAATTATATAATCTTTAAACAACAAAGAAAAGGTGCAACAAACACGAGGGTTGTCCAAATATGGCATCCCAAACCGGTGTCAGCAGGTCTCTTGTCAGCAACGCAGAACTTGTGAAGTTAATGTCATCCAGGACCTGCTTTATGCCCTCAACTAGTTGAGCAAGATGTAATCTGGGTTGTAAGTCATATGTTCCGAGTTAACATCTCCATAATAGGAATAGTTATTGGGAGGACGCTGATATCGTTGGTCATCACGCTGTTGTGGTGGTGCTGGCATTGGTGGTTGTGGAGGCGGTAATGGTGGTGGTGGACGCCTTGCACGAACACTTTGTGTGGCCCCCATTACAATATCAGCTAAAGGTGCAATCGGCGAAGGGTCTTCAAATTCTGACAATATTGCATTAACTATTGTCATAAACTTAGTCTGCCTTTCCGCTGACAGTAACCGAGCTTTGCTGGCTATGCTGGCACCAAAAAAATCCAAGTGATCTTCCCTGGAAGATTTATTTATTAGATCTATGGTGTCTTTAACCCTTTTTGTAGTCTGATCCAATTTTTTTTTGCCTTTGCTTTTTTTGGCCAGTGGCTCGGTTACTGTCAACGGATTGGCAGCTGGTTGACTGTTTGGGGCAGGAGTATTTTGGTTCTCTGAACAAGATGCCGTCCCTGAGGAAGACGCAGCCGACGCTACACCTGATGTACTTGGAGACTCAAGTTCACAGAATGAAGACCCATCCATTGAATCTGTGGATCCTGCGGCCTCTTGGCTGGCATCTTCAGGAGGAGGCGAAATGTTGCCATCAGTGCTGTGATAGAAAAAAAAAACAGAATTTTCAGTGATAATTCTAATTTTAGTCATCATAACAACATTGAAATTATATCTAAATATTCACCTCCTCAAAGTCCTGCTGGTTAGCAAGAAACACATGTCTTGATACAGGCTGAATTTAATTTTGGCCGGTGAATACCCACTGGTGCCAATCTTAGATTGGATTTTTTGAAACCGATCTCTCACCGATCTCCAGCGTTGCTTCACATCACGAGCTAAAATTGAAAGAACAAACACATTATGATCTGTGCAATAAGTTGAAAAATGACGATTTGGTCTGTCTAACCAACATACAAAAAATTACTTACTAATTTTCTGCTGCAGGGCACCGGTGTACCCATCAAATTCTGAATACAGCTGACGGCAGATTCTGGACCAACACATATCACGTGTATACTTGTCTTTGTAGGCTTCATCGGCTGGGTCCCAGATAGCGGGCATGTCTCTTATCTGTAATGGATAAGAATATGTTATTTATATCTTCATATTTAGTTTGTTAGCATACACAAAATGTCATACACACACACTCACGTACACACACTTCCCTCACGATGTGATAGCATCGGGCACACCTATCCGTCAACTCCTGGACAGTCTGAGTTGCAACGTAAAATTGGTGGATGGAGCAAGACATGATGTCCCAGGGTGTCAATCAGATTATGGCGAATGGACGGTCCAGGCCATGGCTTTACTGCCTTCATCTATCAGGAACTGCTGACACACTCCAGCCACATGAGGTCTGGCATTGTGGAACCTATGGCCAACTGCACCTGGAGGGCTGTGTGGCCAGACCAAGAAAAACCACCCCACACCATTACTGACCCAGTGGCAAACATGTCATGCTTTATGATGCTGCAGGCAACAGATCACTCTGTATGTTGTCTCCACACTCTGTCATGTATGTCACATGTGCAGAGTGTGAGCCTGGTGCCTGCGCCATCCTTCAGCATGACCGTTTTAGCAGTGGGTTATTAATAATGGTGTGGGCTGGTTTTTATTTTGAAGGCCATGCGTAGTAGTGAACTCATACACGCGCATGGAGTCCACACACAATACTAAAGCGAATTTGACCTAGATTCCACATTCCTTTGTGGTGTTTAGCCAAATACAGGCCTCCATTGTTTTCAAAATTTGATCGCTATGGATTTTTTTTAAAAACAGCTGAGGGGTCATATTCATAGCCTGGGAAGATTATCCCCTTCCCAGGATAACACAAATCAGTCCACAGTTACTTGATTGACCGTTCTGCACTTGAAAAAAATGGCATGAGGCCACAACATTTTGTTCAAGTCCAGAACGGCAAAGCCAGTAACTGGGGCTAGATTTTTGGTATCCTGGGAAGGGGATAATCTTCCCAGGCTTTAAATATCAACCCGCCGCTGTGAGCTGAGCCTTTGATGGCTAATAGAATATGTGGCCCCCCACCCCAAAAAAATAACATGGGGTCCCCATATATTTTGTTATTCATCAAAGGCTCTGATGACAGCGGCGGTTTGATATTCATACCCTGGGAAGATTAACCTCTTCCCAGGATACCAAAAAATCAACACATAGTTGCTGTTTGTCACTCTCTGGACTTGACAAAAAATGGCGTGGGCTCCCGCCCAATTTTCAAGTCCAGAGAGGCAAAGCAAGCAAGTGTGTGCTGATTTTTTGGTAGCCTGGGAAGAGTTTCATCTTCCCAGGCTAGGAATATCAACCTGCCGGTGTGAGCTGAGCATTTGATGGCTAATAGAATATGTGGCCCCCCACCCCAAAAAAATAACATGGGGTCCCCAAATATTTTGCTATTCATCAAAGGCTCTGCTGACAGCGGCGGCTTGATATTCATACCCTGGGAAGATTAACCTCTTCCCAGGATACCAAAAAATCAACACGTAGTTGCTGTTTGTCACTCTCTGGACTTGAAAAAATATGACGTGGGCTCCCGCCCAATTTTCAAGTCCAGAGAGGCAAAGCAAGCAAGTGTGTGCTGATTTTTTGGTAGCCTGGGAAGAGTTTCATCTTCCCAGGATATGAATATCAACCCGCCGCTGTCAGCAGAGCCTTTGATGACTATTCCAATAGGGGGACCCCCCAAAAAAATGACGTGGGGTCCCCCTATATTTTTTAGCCAGAAAGGCTATGCCGACAGCTGCGGGCTGATATTCATAGCCGAGGAAGGGGCCATGGATATTGGCCCCCCCCTGGCTACAAATATCAGCACGCATCCGCCCCAGAAATGGCACATCTATCAGATGCGCCAATTCCGGCACTTAGCCCCTCTCTTCCCACATCCCACACAGCGGCGGCGGGATGTGGGGTAATAAAGGGTTAATGTCACCTTTGATTGACAGGTGACATTAAGCCGGGTTAAAAATGGAGAGGCGTCAATAAGACGCCGATCCATTATTAATCCTATAGTTAAATACGAAAAAAAAACACACAGAAAAATTATTTTAATGTTCTGAATTTTACCATACTTACCAATAAAAAACCATAACCTGTAAATAAAAATAAAATAAAAAAACACAAAAATACCACCTGTCCGACGCAATCCATTTAAAATCGAGTAGATGTGACTGCTCTCCACGGGTTAAAAAGTCACACTGACAGGAGAAAGTTCCTGCAGTGTGACTGCGCATGCGTGAAAGTTAACCGGAGTTCAATGAACTCCGGGACTCTCACTTTACGGCAATTCCGACAGGTCAATTACCGTAAAGTGACCTGACGGACCGTAAAGTGAGGTCCCGGAGTTCATTGAACCGCGGGAAACCACCGAAGAGCACTGCAGGAGCAATTAACTCTTGCAGTGCATGACCGGAGGACATCGTGGGACAGAAACTTTTTTTTGGGGGGGTTTTTTAGATTTTTTAAAACATTTAATGGAAGACCAGTGAGGGAAGGCTTCGGGCGGGCGAAAGTCGTATGTGGTAAGTATGTGTACATGTTGTGTGTTGTATGTACTGTTTTTACGTGTGTTTTTTTTTTTTAACCCATTGTGCTCATTCGCCTGACGATGGGAAAACTCTCCCATCATATTTGGATGGGAGAGCTTTCCCATCCGACGAATGACCACAATCTGTCACTACAGACGCACAGACTGACGCACAGACTGACACACACACACAGACTGACACACACTGACATTACTTACCAACTCAACTATGCGCCTCACATCCATCCCCATACGATGGTACGACTCCATTTTACATCACATACACTTCCTCCTTCCTGTTCCGTCATTTCCCTTTCCTGCGGTTTTTCCTAGCAAAGCAGCAGCAAAACCGCAGATCTTTATTTGATCAGCGGTTTTGCTGCGGAATTGAAAGATACAATGGGAGTCTATGGGGGCCGAACCGCAGCGGTACCGCAGAAAAGATGTGACATGCTGCAGAAAATAAACCACTACGTTTCTGTGCATTTTTTTCCGCAGCATGTGCACATCAAGTCTGCGGATCCCATAGACTCCCATTGTAGGTACACTACACTGCGGATTTTAGGCTATTCCGCGCGTTAGATACAGCGGCGGAACTGCAATTAAATTCGCAACGTCTGCACATGGCCTAAGAACGGGAACATGGGGCATACATTTAGGGCGCCACTCCAGCGCTGAGCAAAAAAAATTCTGGAGTAATGCCTTAAGCACATGTCGAGCAAGCCTGGTTACCGCTTTTCTTGTGTCTGCATGAGGAATCTAGTCTTGTTTCCTATACCCAGTTTATTATAACCAATTAATCATACAATTTAAAAGGTCATAGTATCTCACTAAATTTTAAGTGGAAAAGACTCCAAGGAATATATAGCATATGAAGTTATAATGCATATAAGTTTATTATAAGTTTATTCTAAGACTGGAACTATTACCAAGTGTAATGACACCAATGGTGTCACTGAGGCAGCCTAGGGGGCGCTATCAGGGGGCATGGGAACGAGAGCAGGGAGTGGAGAAACAAGGCACGCAGTGCGCAAGGAACTGAGACTAAGCAGTGAGCACAGGACCTGGATCTAAGCTGTCACGTGATAACGGGGGGGCGGAATCACTGCATGTGAGGACAGGGAAGGCAGCTGAGAGCACGGAGTACAGGGCACAGAACGTTAACATAGTAAAAGCAGAGCCGAGGGTCAAAACCCATATGAGATCATGGTACCTAGGGATAAGAAAGAGAGTAAACCGAGACGAGCCAAGGAGTCAGATAACCAGGAAAAACAGGGCAGTGCAACTCAGGATAAAGAGGCAAAAGTCAGGGGACAAACGGGTCATACACAACAAAGCTCACATGCACAGATGCACAACGATTACAGATGGGTAACCTGCGTCAGCAACCACAAACCGAGTATACGGAAGTGGGTTGCCCTCCCAGGGCTGTGGAGTACTCGGTACCGGGCCAGTGTCAGGGGGAATGTGTCACAGCAGCGGTGACCCGGTCCGTGGCCTAGGGCACCCAAGTAATCAATGGGAGTTTGTAATGTAGTTTAAGTGGGATAGTTTGTGACGCCTCCTGTGGTGTTCGGCAAGTGAGATGTTAGGCCGACGCTGCATGCGGATCCTCTGGAGCTGGTGGTGTGCTGCAGCATAGATGGTGTAGCTCCCCACAGGTGAAGCTGTAGTCCCAGGGCCGTGTAGTAGCAATGGATGAGGAGAGGCGCAGGCAGTGTAAAGGATGGTACCCAGATGTAGTGGTGCTGAGCGGGTTGGCGCAAGAATGAATGGAGGACACCGGGGCTTGTAGTTCCAAAGCTTTACTCACAGTCTGCAGTACACAAGGGTGCCTGCCTCCGGGCCATGTCCTCCGGGTCAGAGACTCAGTCAACCTCTAAGCAAGATGGAACGCTCCCCTCCAACACTCCGCCAACTTATGTGCCTTTCCTGAACGTCTCCTCTATAGCGCCTTTAAGTATGAAGATCTCCAGTACCGTGGTACTCTGGAGTTTCTCCTGAGAGATGTTCCCAAGAACTCTACTTGTACGGCAGACAGCTGTAGCCTGCTTCGGGGACTCCCTTCTCCTGAGTCCCGGCTCTCTATCCAGTTGCTGTTGTGCCCCAAGTCTTAGATGGGTGTAGTACATTGACAGCCAACTACTCCACCGGTGTCTGCTGCAGAACCATAAGTGTCCATACAACCTCGGGGACCGGGTCCCGGCCTTGCACTGAGAACCTATAGGCAGGGTTCCTCTTCTAACCCACATCCTCTCTGTTCTCCTACTCCTTCGTTCCGTACTTGTCTTTCTCTCTCTTATGGAAGCTTAGGTTTCAGTTCTACGTCTTTCTCCTTCTTTTCCTTTCCTGTGCCAGCTGGCTCAGATCACTGAGGCAGCTGCAGCACTCCTTCCTCCATCCCTTCTTCCTGGGATCCTCACTCCTCTCCGAGTGACTTCCTACCCGACTTTTTTTTTGTCAGACTGACCTGTTATCCTACACTTTCCCACTCTTTTATGTATCTAAACTCCATCCACCTCCCAGCACATCCAGTGTTCCAAGCAGGGAACCACCAAAGTTGCTCTGCTATTCTCTAAGCACTGAGCTGCAATGTGGTTGTGCAGAACTACCCTGTTGTGTGGGGTGCGAGTGTTGGAGTGTGGAAAGGAGTTCCCACCTTACCTGGATGGTGGGGCACTACACCTTAGGAGAAGGTGCAGTACCTCTGTGGCGACTGAGCCTCAGGGGCACCACATACCCCCCGTTAAACACAGCATGTCCGCGGGCTGCAAGATAAACAAAGTTGACAGTACAGGAGAATACAAAATTTTTGTAATGCTGCATAAACATTTCTTATACTAAACTTCCTAATGTAGGAGGCATTGTTTCTTGAATGTTGCAAACAATTCTTAATTAACTATCTACAGTAAATTTCAAGTCAAAAGTGCAATTTTTCATGCTTTACGTAATTCTAAGTGCTATTATCTGTGACTCACTATCACTGCAGTATTCTTCATCTTTCCTACTCTAGTACACATTTCTTCTTCTCTTTCTAGTGCACATTTTCTACTTTCTTCCAAGTGACACCTGTGATACCTGGTTCACCATTCACATTTTCAACTCTTTATTCAAATCTCTCATATCAAAACATTCCTAATTCTATATAAAAGCCATTTCCGAGTTACTAATATTCTCATAAGATACATCTATCAAAAATACTTCGCATTAAAACTTTCAACAATTATTCTTGTAAGTGCTGGACACCGCTCCCAGCCGGGATCTCTTGCAGTGTCCTTTGAGGTAGACATCATCTTCGCAAAGTGTCCATATGTAAAACCAAGAGAGGGCACCTAAAGAGGTGCAACTATTTACAGTAAAAGTTTTTGGATCACTCCAAGTTCATGATCGCTAGTTCAAATTGGAAGACTGCCAATAAACAGGGCAACTCTGGGAAAAACAAAAAACAACCATGATGGTCAAAAATAAACACAAGAAGGTACAACGGTGCAAACAAACCCTCCTGGGTAACGAGAGTTACAACTTATTCACGGTAATCCCCTCCTGGGGTGAAAAACAAATTGACTTTCTCCAGGTACTATTCCTCCCAAGGAGTGAAATTGACGGCCTCCTGTACCTTTGGCTTAGGCTGCTTCCACTCTGGGTTACCACCTAATGGTGGGTTGATGACTTTCCGATCCATTGCTGCCTGAAGTACAACAGGGGTGGCAACAGGTACCAGGGAAGGCACACGTGCTTTCTCCTTCAGGTAAGTAGACAGTAAATCTGGTATACGACGGATGTTTAACGCGTACCAGCCACGTAGTCCTTCATGCCGGGTGTAGGTGACATATTCCCCTGGCTGCAGGTCTCGCGCTGGTTGCCCCTTCCGGAGGTGAGACTCCACGTCCCTCCGGCTGAAGAATAAATCAGACATCCTATGGGGGTCTGCAATAAATCCAAACCCCCGTTCCCGGATCACGTTGAGGACCTGTCCCCATCCAGCTAAGTCCCGGGGACCGTAGCGACCTGCGTGGGCCTTCTCTTTCCCATCCAGATCTGGGCCTAATATCGCTAGCCGGCGCAGCTCCCTCTCCCGGTGTTCAGCTGCCAGTTGTCGGATGGTCTGCTGGCAATAGGCCTCAGCCTTCTCTTCCTCCTCCCGGGACCTGCTGCTACCCACTGGGGCCTGTGGCACCACCGTTAGGAGTTCAGACTTTTCCCCCCGGTAACTAGCATCCCGGTCCCAGACAAGGTCCAGCACGACCTGTCCCGCCGCTACCACGGGCATACACCCCAGGGCCTTCCCCGGTGCAGGGGCTGCAGTCATACCTGGGGCCTCCTGGCGGTGTTCCGGCTCCAGTGCAGGTCTGAGACGGTGGGCCGATGCAGGGATATCCACTGGAATGGCTTGTCTGGGTGCCGGCGGTGGTGGAGCAGATGGTGGCTCCGGGTCCGCAGGGGCCTCCGGTGGGACCTGCGCAGCCATGTCAGGTCCAGGCGAGAGCATGGCCTCGGCTCCTGGGGTCTCCGGTGACTCCTCCGGGCAGGCCGCGACCAGCTGTATGGACAGCGTGTAGGTGTACACTGGCGCTGCCTGAGGGCAGTCCGGTGCAGTGGTGGCGGATACCGTTGGTGAAGGTACCAGATCCAGAGGTGCCGGTGGTGTAGGCCCCTCCTGGGCATGCGGCCTGCTCAGCCTCCATAAGGCCTCCTGCCTCAGTCGCAGATGGCACGTCAGCTGGGCGATGTCATCTTCTAGTTGCTGGCGGCTCATCTCAGAGACGGGGTCAGAGCCTTCAGCCATGGCGCCGGGGAGATCCAACTCAACCTCCGCGCGCTCTACAGGCCTCCTACCCTCTCTCTCCAAAATGGCGTTCTGGCATTCTTCTTCCTGCCTCGGCCCCTACCTGCCACTGGATTCTTCTGCCCCTCCTTCCGGGGGGCAGCATCTTCTTCCAGCGCCTCCATACCAAGCCAGTATACGAACCCCTCGGGGGGTGGGCCAGGTAGCTGTCACATAGTAATTCAGGCAGGGGAGGCCCAAGACTCTTCGCGGTATTTTCCTAGGAACTCCTATCTTTTCACGCCCTTCTTCTCCGCCCCAGCGGCCATTTTTAATATTCATGTCACAGTCTATTAGATTGGGTCTTCTGCACATTTTCAAAAGTTCAAAGTCCAACAAATCTCAGGCACACAGAACCCGATAACATCGGGTCTCGTCATCCTGTTTGTGACGCCAAGTTGGGTCACCCTCCCAGGGCTGTGGGGTACTCGGTACTGGGCCAGTGTCAGGGGGAATGTGTCAAAGCAGCGGTGACCCGGTCCGTGGCCCTGGGCACCCAAGTAATCGATGGGAGTTTGTAATGTAGTTTAAGTGAAATAGTTTGCGATGACACCTGTTGTGTTCGGCAAGTGAGATGTTAGGCCGACGCTGCATGCGGATCCTCTGGGGCTGGTGGCGGCCCCAGGGCCATGTAGTAGCAATGGATGAGGAGAGGCGCAGGCAGTGTAAAGGATGGTACCCAGATGTGGTGGCGCTGAGCGGGTTGGCGCAAGAATGAATGGAGGACACCGGGTGCCTGCCTTCGGGCCATGTCCTCTGGGTCAGAGACTCAGTCAACCTCCAGGCAAGATGGAACGCTCCCCTCCAACACTCCGCCAACTTATGTGCCTTTCCTGAACGTCTCCTCTATAGCGCCTTTAAGTATGAAGATCTCCAGTACCGTGGTACTCTGGAGTTCCTCCTGAGAGATGTTCCCAAGAACTCTACTTGTACGGCAGACAGCTGTAGCCTGCTTCGGGGACTCCCTTCTCCTGAGTCCAGGCTCTCTATCCAGTTGCTGTTGTGCCCCAAGTCTTAGATGGGAGTAGTGCATTTACAGCCAACTACTCCACCGGTGTCTGCTGCAGAACCATAAGTGTCCATACAACCTCGGGGACCGGGTCCCGGCCTTGCGCTGAGAACCTATAGGCAGGGTTCCTCTTCTAACCCACGTCCTCTCTGTTCTCCTACTCCTTCATTCCGTACTTGTCTTTCTCTCTCTTATGGAAGCTTAGGTTTCAGTTCTATGTCTTTCTCCTTTTCCTTTCCCGTGCCAGCTGGCTCAGATCACTGAGGCAGCTGCAGCACTCCTTCCTCCATCCCTTCTTCCTGGGATCCTCACTCCTCTCCAAGTGACTTCCTACCCGACTGACTTTCTGTCAGACTGACCTGTCATCCTACACTTTCCCACTCTTTTATGTATCTAAACTCCACCCACCTCCCAGCACATCCAGTGTTCCAAGCAGGGAACCACCAATGGTGCTCTGCTACTCTCTAAGCACTGAGCCGCATGGTGGTTGTGCAGAACTACCCTGTTGTGTGGGGTGCGAGTGTTGGAGTGTTGAAAGGAGTTCCCACCTTACCTGGATGGTGGGGCACTACACCTTAGGAGAAGGTGCAGTACCTCTGTGGCGACTGAGCCTCAGGGGCACCACAGAAGTATCACCAACACCAAACCCAGGAGCTACCAACATTAAATAGCCACCCTAGACCCAAAGAGAGACGAACTAGAATTAACCCTGACCCTGACAGGCGGAACCATCCTGTCCAGAGTCATGACACCGAGAAATAACTTAGCTACAAATAAAAAATTAACTTTGTCAACCCATTTAAAACATCATTAATTCTATAGGTGTTGTCCTATGTACAGTATACAGTACATAATGCATTAGTACAACATATTTTCTGTGTTAAAAGGTAAAACTGAAAACAGTAATTCTGCTACAGTATGTTATGTCTTGTCCTTTGTTTTGCTTTTGGCTATTTTTTTATATGGCTGATGTCACTTTGGTCTCTAGAGTGTTGTAGGGCTTTTCTTCATAATTACAACAGATATGTTGCACAGTATCTCTGGGAATTGCATTCGAAATGCTATTGTTATTATTAATTGATTAACCTCAAATACTCGCTGTATGTAGCTTAGTATGATATAACGTAGGAAACAACAGATACACCAAATGTAAACTGAAGGTCATGTGCAAAAGGTCATACAAGAAAACAACAAATTCTCATCATTAAGGACTAAAACAGAGAGAGGCGCAATTGTATGGTGAATGTTTTTTAGTGTAATTAAGTTAGGGTTGCTATCAAATCTGATATATGTTTGCAACTAGAGTTGAGCGACTTTTGGTTTTTTAGGGTCGCGTTTCGTTTCGTGAAACCCGACTTTTCCAAAAGTCGGGTCGAGCAAGATCGTCCGATTATAGGGAAAAGTCGGGGTCGTCCCGAAACACGAAACCCAATGTAAGTCAATGGGGAATAAAAGTTGGCAGTGAGAGGAGGACAGGAAACACACCTACAGTGCCCATTTGAATGCCAAAAGCATCAATTCTTCTTACTTAAGCTTGTCAACCTTAATTAACTTCATAATACAAGTTACGCACTGAAAAATGGGGGTTATTTGGCTAAATTTGTGGGGGGGGAGGGCTGGCTGCAGGTTTTCATGTGCCCTGGGCGAAAGAGCGCCCCTTTAACACATACCACAACTCATCATGCTCCGATACGGCAGAGAAATAGCGGTATAGTACAATGAAAAATACCTCACTTTTTACATCTCATGACGAGGCCCATCTATTTCTCCATACAAAATCATTGGTCCCATATAATGTTTGAAACAGTATATGATGAGCTCCACATAATGCTACAGTATATGTTGGTCCCCATGGATGAAGCTCCACTGTCTTATGGGCCCAAATAATGCTCCAAACATAATGGGCCCCATTTCTAATGCTCTAGTGTATAATGGGCCCTGTAAATGCTGCTCCAGTGTCTGATGTCCACCTTTGGAATGTTCCAGTGTATGGTGGGCCCCATCTATCATTCTCCAGAGTATAGTGCTCCCCAAAAATTGCTGTCCCAACATAGAAAACAATCAAATAAGTCTCCTCGCTAGGGAATCCCTGTACTTGTCTGGACAGGTGCTGTAGCTTGCTTAACAGCTCGCCAGCCGTTCTCACGCCCAGTATGGATTGCACGTGATTGCACAAAGGTTAGAAAGGGTACCGTATCCCTGGATAACATGTATGGATAGCGTACACATTCAAAATATATGTCTATACAGCATGAGGCAGGCTCAGACGGTGTTAGGCCCAGTATGGATTGCACGTGATTGCACAAAGGTTAGAAGGGGTACCGTATCCCCGGATAACATGTATGGATAGCGTACACATTCAAAATATATGTCTATACAGCATGAGGCAGGCTCAGATGGTGTTAGGCCCAGTATGGATTGCACGTCATTGCACAAAGGTTAGAAAGGGTACCGTATCCCCGGATAACATGTATGGATAGCGTACACATTCAAAATATATGTCTATACAGCATGAGGCAGGCTCAGACGGTGTTAGGCCCAGTATGGATTGCACGTCATTGCACAAAGGTTAGAAGGGGTACCGTATCCCCGGATAACATGTATGGATAGCGTACACATTCAAAATATATGTCTATACAGCATGAGGCAGGCTCAGACGGTGTTAGGCCCAGTATGGATTGCACGTCATTGCACAAAGGTTAGAAGGGGTACCGTATCCCCGGATAACATGTATGGATAGCGTACACATTCAAAATATATGTCTATACAGCATGAGGCAGGCTCAGACGGTGTTAGGCCCAGTATGGATTGCACGTGATTGCACAAAGGTTAGAAAGGGTACCGTATCCCTGGATAACATGTATGGATAGCGTACACATTCAAAATATATGTCTATACAGCATGAGGCAGGCTCAGACGGTGTTAGGCCCAGTATGGATTGCACGTCATTGCACAAAGGTTAGAAGGGGTACCATATCCCTGGATAACATGTATGGATAGCGTACACATTCAAAATATATGTCTATACAGCATGAGGCAGGCTCAGACGGTGTTAGGCCCAGTATGGATTGCACGTCATTGCACAAAGGTTAGAAAGGGTACCGTATCCCCGGATAACATGTATGGATAGCGTACACATTCAAAATATATGTCTATACAGCATGAGGCAGGCTCAGACGGTGTTAGGCCCAGTATGGATTGCACGTCATTGCACAAAGGTTAGAAGGGGTACCGTATCCCCGGATAACATGTATGGATAGCGTACACATTCAAAATATATGTCTATACAGCATGAGGCAGGCTCAGACGGTGTTAGGCCCAGTATGGATTGCACGTCATTGCACAAAGGTTAGAAGGGGTACCGTATCCCCGGATAACATGTATGGATAGCATACACATTCAAAATATATGTCTATACAGCATGAGGCAGGCTCAGACGGTGTTAGGCCCAGTATGGATTGCACGTCATTGCACAAAGGTTAGAAGGGGTACCGTATCCCCGGATAACATGTATGGATAGCGTACACATTCAAAATATATGTCTATACAGCATGAGGCAGGCTCAGACGGTGTTAGGCCCAGTATGGATTGCACGTCATTGCACAAAGGTTAGAAGGGGTACCGTATCCCCGGATAACATGTATGGATAGCGTACACATTCAAAATATATGTCTATACAGCATGAGGCAGGCTCAGACGGTGTTATGCCCAGTATGGATTGCACGTCATTGCACAAAGGTTAGAAGGGGTACCGTATCCCCGGATAACATGTATGGATAGCGTACACATTCAAAATATATGTCTATACAGCATGAGGCAGGCTCAGACGGTGTTAGGCCCAGTATGGATTGCACGTCATTGCACAAAGGTTAGAAGGGGTACCGTATCCCCGGATAACATGTATGGATAGCGTACACATTCAAAATATATGTCTATACAGCATGAGGCAGGCTCAGACGGTGTTAGGCCCAGTATGGATTGCACGTCATTGCACAAAGGTTAGAAGGGGTACCGTATCCCCGGATAACATGTATGGATAGCGTACACATTCAAAATATATGTCTATACAGCATGAGGCAGGCTCAGACGGTGTTATGCCCAGTATGGATTGCACGTCATTGCACAAAGGTTAGAAGGGGTACCGTATCCCCGGATAACATGTATGGATAGCGTACACATTCAAAATATATGTCTATACAGCATGAGGCAGGCTCAGACGGTGTTAGGCCCAGTATGGATTGCACGTGATTGCACAAAGGTTAGAAAGGGTACCGTATCCCTGGATAACATGTATGGATAGCGTACACATTCAAAATATATGTCTATACAGCATGAGGCAGGCTCAGACGGTGTTAGGCCCAGTATGGATTGCACGTCATTGCACAAAGGTTAGAAGGGGTACCGTATCCCCGGATAACATGTATGGATAGCGTACACATTCAAAATATATGTCTATACAGCATGAGGCAGGCTCAGACGGTGTTAGGCCCAGTATGGATTGCACGTCATTGCACAAAGGTTAGAAGGGGTACCGTATCCCCGGATAACATGTATGGATAGCGTACACATTCAAAATATATGTCTATACAGCATGAGGCAGGCTCAGACGGTGTTAGGCCCAGTATGGATTGCACGTGATTGCACAAAGGTTAGAAAGGGTACCGTATCCCCGGATAGCATGTATGGATAGCGTACACATTCAAAATATATGTCTATACAGCATGAGGCAGGCTCAGACGGTGTTAGGCCCAGTATGGATTGCACGTCATTGCACAAAGGTTAGAAGGGGTACCGTATCCCCGGATAACATGTATGGATAGCGTACACATTCAAAATATATGTCTATACAGCATGAGGCAGGCTCAGACGGTGTTAGGCCCAGTATGGATTGCACGTCATTGCACAAAGGTTAGAAGGGGTACCGTATCCCCGGATAACATGTATGGATAGCGTACACATTCAAAATATATGTCTATACAGCATGAGGCAGGCTCAGACGGTGTTAGGCCCAGTATGGATTGCACGTCATTGCACAAAGGTTAGAAGGGGTACCGTATCCCCGGATAACATGTATGGATAGCGTACACATTCAAAATATATGTCTATACAGCATGAGGCAGGCTCAGACGGTGTTAGGCCCAGTATGGATTGCACGTCATTGCACAAAGGTTAGAAAGGGTACCGTATCCCTGGATAACATGTATGGATAGCGTACACATTCAAAATATATGTCTCAGGAGGCAGGCTCAGACGGTGTCAGGCACAGTATGGATTTGACGGCCCAGATTACACAGCGGAGGAGCAGGGAGAGGTAAAGATTGCAAATGCTGGGGCCCTGGCCAAGCAAGGGGGGCCCACTCGTGGGCGTCGGTACTGGCACTGGGCCCCTCATAGTACAGCGGTGTGTCTGACGGCGGGTGTGCACCACCACCGTCAGAGACACTTGATTGCACTATGAGGGACCCTGTGCCAGTGCCCGCGCCCAAGAGTCGGCCTACCCACCTGTCCAGGGCAACCGCACTCGCACGGTGTCGTGCGGTAGGTGGTGACCCCGGCCATGGGGGGGGGAGGCAGCACAGTTAGGGAGTTTTAGAAAGTGGCATATGTTGATGTTGGACATTCAGCTGATGCAAAAGGCGAAATAGGTGAAGTACCAGGAAGAGGTGGACCAAAGCAAGCCATTTTTCTGTCACCCTATGTGTCATCAGGGGAAGGTGGGACAAAATCCTTGGAAACCCATGCGTGGTTCATTTTAATGAAGGTTAGATCATCCACATTTTGGGTTGACAGACGGGTCCTTTTTTCTGTCAGGATTGATCCAGCTGCACTGAAGACTCTTTCCGATAGCACACTTGCAGCTGGGCAAGCGAGCTCCTGTAAGGCATATTGTGCCAATTCAGGCCAGGTGTCCAGTTTAGCGGCCCAATAGTCAAAGGGGAATGACCTGTGTGGGAGAACATCGATATGGGAGGAAAAGTAGTTTGTAACCATAGTTGACAACTGCTGTCTCCTGTCACTTTCCATCGATGCAGTATTACCAGTTGTGTGAGCGGTATTTGAAAAATCAGTCCACAACATTGTCATGAAACCCCTGTCTCCAATGCCACTTCTGCTGTGTGCACCACGAACACCTCTGCCAAGCTGCCCCCGGCCCGTACGGCTCGTGTGAGAACCATCACCGCTGCTGTGTGCTGGGAATGCCTCAAGCAACCGATTTACCAGAGTTGCTTGTTTATTAGCCAATATTAGGTCAAGGTTCTCCTGTGGCATGATGTTTTGTAATTTGCCTTTATAGCGTGGATCCAGGATGCTGGCCAACCAGTAGTCGTCATCGTTCATCATTTTGGCAATGCAGGGGTCCCTTTTTAGGATCCGCAAGGCATAATCTGACATGTGGGCCAATGTTCCCGGTGTCAATGATGCACTGCGAGTGCTGGGTGGAGGAGCACTTTCTGGCAAATCCACATCCCTCCAGTCACGCACAAACCCTGTACCAGACCTTGCCACACCAACATTTTCACTTGCCCCACGAGATGCATCCTCCTCCCCTAAGTAATCATCCCCATCATCCTCCTCCTCTTCTTCCTCCACCTCGTCCAGGAGAGGTCCCTGAGCAGACAATGGCTGAATGTCATCAAGGATTCCCTCCTCCTCTTCCTCCTCATCAACATTGGCTGCAGACGCCTGCTCCTTAAGGTGCGTCAAAGTTTGCATGAGCAGACGCATAAGTGGGATGCTCATGCTTAGGATGGCGTCGTCTGCGCTTACCAGCCGTGTGCATTCCTCAAAACACTGAAGGACTTTACAAAGGTCTTTCAGCTTCGACCACTGCACGCCTGTCAACTCTATGTCTGCTCTCAAAGTGCCTGGCCGTGTATCCTCCCACAAATGCATTATGGCCTGCCTCTGCTCGCACAGCCGCTCCACCATGTGCAGGGTGGAGTTCCACCTTGTTGCAATGTCGATAATGAGGCGGTGGTTGGGAAGGTGGAGCAATCGCTGCAGCTTCTGCATACGAACGGAGTGTACAGGCGACCGGCGGATGTGCGCGCACAGTCTTCGCACCTTCTGGAGCAGGGCTGTTAACTCCGGATAATTTTTGAGGAAGCACTGCACCACCAGGTTCAAGGTGTGAGCCAAGCAAGGTATGTGGCTGAGTTTTGAAAGGGCTATGGCTGCCACAAAATTACGGCCGTTATCACTAACTACCTTGCCTGCCTCAAGATGTACACTGCCCAGCCATGACTCAGTTTGTCGCTTCAAGTACTCGGCCAGCACCTCAGCGGTGTGTCTGTCGCCCAAACACATCATCTGCAACACAGCCTGCTGACGCTTTCCAATAGCTGCTCCATAGGGGGACACATCGTGTGCAACAGTGGCAGCTGCAGATGGAGTGCTCGTACGACTGCGCTCTGTGGACGAGCTGTCGCTTCTGGAGGAGGAGGAGGAGGAGGAGGGTCGAACGCCTACAGCCAACTGTTTCCTATACCGTGGGCTAGGCAGCACTGTCCCACCACCGCTGTCCCCTGTGGACCCTGCATCCACCACATTAACCCAGTGCGCAGTGATGGACACGTAACGGCCCTGGCCATGCCGACTGGACCATGCATCAGTTGTGAGGTGCACCTTTCCGCTCACTGACTGCTTGAGTGCATGGACAATGCGGTCTTTCACATGATGGTGGAGGGCTGGGATGGCTTTGCGAGAGAAGAAGTGGCGACTGGGTAGGTCATAGCGTGGTACTGCATAGGCCATGAGTTCGCGGAAAGCTGTGCTTTCCACCAACCGAAAGGGCATCATCTCAAACGAGATTAGTTTGGCAATGTGGGCGTTCAAACCCAGTGTACGCGGATGAGAGACTGAGTACTTTCTTGACCTACTCATAGTGTCTGGGAGGGTGAGCTGGACTTGAGAGCTGCATATGGTGGAAGTAGCGGTGGACAGGGCGGACTGAGAGAGGGTTGATGATGGTGATGGAGTTGTTGTTCTTTCTGATGGCCTAGAATCAGTCTTTCGTTGATATAACAGTGGGATTCCCTGACTGCTGTGGCCTTGCAACGACACCTCAACATTTGCTGCTGTGCTAACCGGTGGGCTTACAGTGGGGGAAACAATGTAGCGTTGCTGACTACCTTCGTTGTGATCAGTTGCACATGTGGCACTTGAGGTTTGGTGTTGTGTCCATGCTTGCAAGTGCATGCTGGTTAAATGTCTAAGCATGCAACTGGTATTCAAATTTTTCAGATTTTTCCCTCGGCTAAAGGTCTTTGCGCACTTCTTACAGATAACCTTGGCCTGATCATGAGGATTTTGTTCAAAAAACTGCCACACTGCACTCTTCCTACTTTGGCAGACATTTTGCGGCCTAGCACGCTGTGATCTTTTGACCCTCTGGACAAGCTGTCCAGCAACTCTTTTGATGTTTGGAACCTGTCTTTGGAGTGCTCCGGGCCTGCCAGATAACAGCTGTTGCGATGTCGATGTCTGCTGTGGATGCTCCTCATCTGAGCTCTTGGAAGCAGCACCCTCTTCCCCCAATGGATGCCAATCTGGGTCAACAACTGGGTCATCCATCACCTCCTCTTCTATGTCATGTGCACCTTTCTCTGTGTCACCGTGTATGGTGGTATAGTGTGCGGGAAGTGGCACCTGAGTCTCATCAGGGTCAAAATCTGGCTCTGTACACTGCGAGGACAATGTAGTGCTCTGAGTGAATGTACCAGCAGAATCATCCATTAGCGGCTGTGCATCAGTGCACTCCATGTCAGATTCATCTTGGCCTGGGTAATTCACCATTTGACTTGATAATCCAGGCATGGTATGTGAAAACAGCTCCATGGAGTAATCAGTAGTATGGCCTGCGTCATCCTTCAATCTTGGTTGGGGTGAAGGACACAAGGAAAGGTGTGGTTCATGAACATGAGCCTCCAATGACGACTCAGTGCTTTTACTTTTTACAACTGAAGAAGAGGAGGCAATAGAGCTGGAGGCTGAGTCAGCAATGTAAGACAAAACTTTTTTCTGATGCTCTGCCTTTAAAAGCGGTTTGCCAACTCCTAGAAAACTAAGCGTTCGAGTCCTTATGTAGCCAGACGATGACGCAGGGTCAGCACCTCCTGCATTCGGTCCTATTTTGCTCTTGCCACTACCATCAGATCCACCACCAACACCATCATTACCAGCTGCCAACCCCCGCCCAATTCCACGGCCTCTTCCACCAGCCTTCCTCATTTTTGGTAGAAATGTAGACAAAATCCAACAAACTATATAGTAATGTAAAACAAGGTACAAGGTGTCTATAGGACAGGGGAGTTTTAGAATTTCTGCACACATTTGTGGACAGTGGACACTTGTGGATTGTGTGCGGCCCACTGATATCTGAGCGCTATGTGACACGCTCGATGGCACAGCTGCCTGTGACCAAAGTGACGAGAGGATAATGGAGATTTTGAATCTCTGCGTACACTTGTGGACAGTGGACACTTGTGGATTGTGTGCGGCCCACTGATATCTGAGCGCTATGTGACACGCTCGATGGCACAGCTGCCTGTGACCAAAGTGACGAGAGGATAATGGAGATTTTGAATCTCTGCGTACACTTTTGGACACTGGACACTTGTGGATTGTGTGCGGCCCACTGATATCTGAGCGCTATGTGACACGCTCGATGGCACAGCTGCCTGTGACCAAAGTGACGAGAGGATAATGGAGATTTTGAATCTCTGCGTACACTTGTGGACAGTGGACACTTGTGGATTGTGTGCGGCCCACTGATATCTGAGCGCTATGTGACACGCTCGATGGCACAGCTGCCTGTGACCAAAGTGACGAGAGTATAATGGAGATTTTGAATCTCTGCGTACACTTTTGGACACCGGACACTTGTGGATTGTGTGCGGCCCACTGATATCTGAGCGCTATGTGACACGCTCGATGGCACAGCTGCCTGTGACCAAAGTGACGAGAGGATAATGGAGATTTTGAACCTCTGCGTACACTTGTGGACAGTGGACACTTGTGGATTGTGTGCGGCCCACTGATATCTGAGCGCTATGTGACACGCTCGATGGCACAGCTGCCTGTGACCAAAGTGACGAGAGGATAATGGAGATTTTGAATCTCTGCGTACACTTTTGGACACTGGACACTTGTGGATTGTGTGCGGCCCACTGATATCTGAGCGCTATGTGACACGCTCGATGGCACAGCTGCCTGTGACCAAAGTGACGAGAGGATAATGGAGATTTTGAATCTCTGCGTACACTTTTGGACACTGGACACTTGTGGATTGTGTGCGGCCCACTGATATCTGAGCGCTATGTGACACGCTCGATGGCACAGCTGCCTGTGACCAAAGTGACGAGAGGATAATGGAGATTTTGAATCTCTGCGTACACTTTTGGACACTGGACACTTGTGGATTGTGTGCGGCCCACTGATATCTGAGCGCTATGTGACACGCTCGATGGCACAGCTGCCTGTGACCAAAGTGACGAGAGGATAATGGAGATTTTGAATCTCTGCGTACACTTTTGGACACTGGACACTTGTGGATTGTGTGCGGCCCACTGATATCTGAGCGCTATGTGACACGCTCGATGGCACAGCTGCCTGTGACCAAAGTGACGAGAGGATAATGGAGATTTTGAATCTCTGCGTACACATTTGGACACTGGACACTTGTGGATTGTGTGCGGCCCACTGATATCTGAGCGCTATGTGACACGCTCGATGGCACAGCTGCCTGTGACCAAAGTGACGAGAGGATAATGGAGATTTTGAATCTCTGCGTACACTTGTGGACAGTGGACACTTGTGGATTGTGTGCGGCCCACTGATATCTGAGCGCTATGTGACACGCTCGATGGCACAGCTGCCTGTGACCAAAGTGACGAGAGTATAATGGAGATTTTGAATCTCTGCGTACACTTTTGGACACTGGACACTTGTGGATTGTGTGCGGCCCACTGATATCTGAGTGCTATGTGACACGCTCGATGGCACAGCTGCCTGTGACCAAAGTGACGAGAGGATAATGGAGATTTTGAATCTCTGCGTACACTTGTGGACAGTGGACACTTGTGGATTGTGTGCGGCCCACTGATATCTGAGCGCTATGTGACACGCTCGATGGCACAGCTGCCTGTGACCAAAGTGACGAGAGGATAATGGAGATTTTGAATCTCTGCGTACACTTTTGGACACTGGACACTTGTGGATTGTGTGCGGCCCACTGATATCTGAGCGCTATTTGACACGCTCGATGGCACAGCTGCCTGTGACCAAAGTGACGAGAGGATAATGGAGATTTTGAATCTCTGCGTACACTTTTGGACACTGGACACTTGTGGATTGTGTGCGGCCCACTGATATCTGAGCGCTATGTGACACGCTCGATGGCACAGCTGCCTGTGACCAAAGTGACGAGAGGATAATGGAGATTTTGAATCTCTGCGTACACTTTTGGACACTGGACACTTGTGGATTGTGTGCGGCCCACTGATATCTGAGCGCTATGTGACACGCTCGATGGCACAGCTGCCTGTGACCAAAGTGACGAGAGGATAATGGAGATTTTGAATCTCTGCGTACACTTGTGGACAGTGGACACTTGTGGATTGTGTGCGGCCCACTGATATCTGAGCGCTATGTGACACGCTCGATGGCACAGCTGCCTGTGACCAAAGTGACGAGAGGATAATGGAGATTTTGAATCTCTGCGTACACTTGTGGACAGTGGACACTTGTGGATTGTGTGCGGCCCACTGATATTTGAGCGCTATGTGACACGCTCGATGGCACAGCTGCCTGTGACCAAAGTGACGAGAGGATAATGGAGATTTTGAATCTCTGCGTACACTTTTGGACACTGGACACTTGTGGATTGTGTGCGGCCCACTGATATCTGAGCGCTATGTGACATGCTCGATGGCACAGCTGCCTGTGACCAAAGTGACGAGAGGATAATGGAGATTTTGAATCTCTGCGTACACTTGTGGACAGTGGACACTTGTGGATTGTGTGCGGCCCACTGATATCTGAGCGCTATGTGACACGCTCGATGGCACAGCTGCCTGTGACCAAAGTGACGAGAGGATAATGGAGATTTTGAATCTCTGCGTATACTTTTGGACACTGGACACTTGTGGATTGTGTGCGGCCCACTGATATCTGAGCGCTATGTGACACGCTCGATGGCACAGCTGCCTGTGACCAAAGTGACGAGAGGATAATGGAGATTTTGAATCTCTGCGTACACTTTTGGACACTGGACACTTGTGGATTGTGTGCGGCCCACTGATATCTGAGCGCTATGTGACACGCTCGATGGCACAGCTGCCTGTGACCAAAGTGACGAGAGGATAATGGAGATTTTGAATCTCTGCGTACACTTGTGGACAGTGGACACTTGTGGATTGTGTGCGGCCCACTGATATCTGAGCGCTATGTGACACGCTCGATGGCACAGCTGCCTGTGACCAAAGTGACGAGAGGATAATGGAGATTTTGAATCTCTGCGTACACTTTTGGACACTGGACACTTGTGGATTGTGTGCGGCCCACTGATATCTGAGTGCTATGTGACACGCTCGATGGCACAGCTGCCTGTGACCAAAGTGACGAGAGGATAATGGAGATTTTGAATCTCTGCGTACACTTGTGGACAGTGGACACTTGTGGATTGTACGCGGCCCACTGATATCTGAGCGCTATGTGACACGCTCGATGGCACAGCTGCCTGTGACCAAATTGACGAGAGGATAATGGAGATTTTGAATCTCTGCGTACACTTTTGGACACTGGACACTTGTGGATTGTGTGCGGCCCACTGATATCTGAGCGCTATGTGACACGCTCGATGGCACAGCTGCCTGTGACCAAAGTGACGAGAGGATAATGGAGATTTTGAATCTCTGCGTACACTTGTGGACAGTGGACACTTGTGGATTGTGTGCGGCCCACTGATATCTGAGCGCTATTTGACACGCTCGATGGCACAGCTGCCTGTGACCAAAGTGACGAGAGGATAATGGAGATTTTGAATCTCTGCGTACACTTTTGGACACTGGACACTTGTGGATTGTGTGCGGCCCACTGATATCTGAGCGCTATGTGACACACTCGATGGCACAGCTGCCTGTGACCAAAGTGACGAGAGGATAATGGAGATTTTGAATCTCTGCGTACACTTTTGGACACTGGACACTTGTGGATTGTGTGCGGCCCACTGATATCTGAGCGCTATGTGACACGCTCGATGGCACAGCTGCCTGTGACCAAAGTGACGAGAGGATAATGGAGATTTTGAATCTCTGCGTACACTTTTGGACACTGGACCCTTGTGGAATGTGTGCGGCCCACTGATATCTGAGCGCTATGTGACACGCTCGATGGCACAGCTGCCTGTGACCAAAGTGACGAGAGGATAATGGAGATTTTGAATCTCTGCGTACACTTGTGGACAGTGGACACTTGTGGATTGTGTGCGGCCCACTGATATCTGAGCGCTATGTGACACGCTCGATGGCACAGCTGCCTGTGACCAAAGTGACGAGAGGATAATGGAGATTTTGAATCTCTGCGTACACTTTTGGACACTGGACACTTGTGGATTGTGTGCGGCTCACTGATATCTGAGCGCTATGTGACACGCTCGATGGCACAGCTGCCTGTGACCAAAGTGACGAGAGGATAATGGAGATTTTGAATCTCTGCGTACACTTGTGGACAGTGGACACTTGTGGATTGTGTGCGGCCCACTGATATCTGAGCGCTATGTGACACGCTCGATGGCACAGCTGCCTGTGACCAAAGTGACGAGAGGATAATGGAGATTTTGAATCTCTGCGTACACTTTTGGACACTGGACACTTGTGGATTGCGTGCGGCCCACTGATATCTGAGCGCTATGTGACACGCTCGATGGCACTGCTGCCTGTGACCAAAGTGACGAGAGGATAATGGAGATTTTGAATCTCTGCGTACACTTGTGGACAGTGGACACTTGTGGATTGTGTGCGGCCCACTGATATCTGAGCGCTATGTGACACGCTCGATGGCACAGCTGCCTGTGACCAAAGTGACGAGAGGATAATGGAGATTTTGAATCTCTGCGTACACTTTTGGACACTGGACACTTGTGGATTGTGTGCGGCCCACTGATATCTGAGCGCTATGTGACACGCTCGATGGCACAGCTGCCTGTGACCAAAGTGACGAGAGTATAATGGAGATTTTGAATCTCTGCGTACACTTTTGGACACTGGACACTTGTGGATTGTGTGTGGCCCACTGATATCTGAGCGCTATGTGACACGCTCGATGGCACAGCTGCCTGTGACCAAAGTGACGAGAGGATAATGGAGATTTTGAATCTCTGCGTACACTTTTGGACACTGGACACTTGTGGATTGTGTGCGGCCCACTGATATCTGAGCGCTATGTGACACGCTCGATGGCACAGCTGCCTGTGACCAAAGTGACGAGAGTATAATGGAGATTTTGAATCTCTGCGTACACTTTTGGACACTGGACACTTGTGGATTGTGTGCGGCCCACTGATATCTGAGCGCTATGTGACACGCTCGATGGCACAGCTGCCTGTGACCAAAGTGACGAGAGGATAATGGAGATTTTGAATCTCTGCGTATACTTTTGGACACTGGACACTTGTGGATTGTGTGCGGCCCACTGATATCTGAGCGCTATGTGACACGCTCGATGGCACAGCTGCCTGTGACCAAAGTGACGAGAGGATAATGGAGATTTTGAATCTCTGCGTACACTTTTGGACACTGGACACTTGTGGATTGTGTGCGGCCCACTGATATCTGAGCGCTATGTGACACGCTCGATGGCACAGCTGCCTGTGACCAAAGTGACGAGAGGATAATGGAGATTTTGAATCTCTGCGTACACTTGTGGACAGTGGACACTTGTGGATTGTGTGCGGCCCACTGATATCTGAGCGCTATGTGACACGCTCGATGGCACAGCTGCCTGTGACCAAAGTGACGAGAGGATAATGGAGATTTTGAATCTCTGCGTACACTTTTGGACACTGGACACTTGTGGATTGTGTGCGGCCCACTGATATCTGAGTGCTATGTGACACGCTCGATGGCACAGCTGCCTGTGACCAAAGTGACGAGAGGATAATGGAGATTTTGAATCTCTGCGTACACTTGTGGACAGTGGACACTTGTGGATTGTATGCGGCCCACTGATATCTGAGCGCTATGTGACACGCTCGATGGCACAGCTGCCTGTGACCAAATTGACGAGAGGATAATGGAGATTTTGAATCTCTGCGTACAGTTTTGGACACTGGACACTTGTGGATTGTGTGCGGCCCACTGATATCTGAGCGCTATGTGACACGCTCGATGGCACAGCTGCCTGTGACCAAAGTGACGAGAGGATAATGGAGATTTTGAATCTCTGCGTACACTTGTGGACAGTGGACACTTGTGGATTGTGTGCGGCCCACTGATATCTGAGCGCTATTTGACACGCTCGATGGCACAGCTGCCTGTGACCAAAGTGACGAGAGGATAATGGAGATTTTGAATCTCTGCGTACACTTTTGGACACTGGACACTTGTGGATTGTGTGCGGCCCACTGATATCTGAGCGCTATGTGACACACTCGATGGCACAGCTGCCTGTGACCAAAGTGACGAGAGGATAATGGAGATTTTGAATCTCTGCGTACACTTTTGGACACTGGACACTTGTGGATTGTGTGCGGCCCACTGATATCTGAGCGCTATGTGACACGCTCGATGGCACAGCTGCCTGTGACCAAAGTGACGAGAGGATAATGGAGATTTTGAATCTCTGCGTACACTTTTGGACACTGGACCCTTGTGGAATGTGTGCGGCCCACTGATATCTGAGCGCTATGTGACACGCTCGATGGCACAGCTGCCTGTGACCAAAGTGACGAGAGGATAATGGAGATTTTGAATCTCTGCGTACACTTGTGGACAGTGGACACTTGTGGATTGTGTGCGGCCCACTGATATCTGAGCGCTATGTGACACGCTCGATGGCACAGCTGCCTGTGACCAAAGTGACGAGAGGATAATGGAGATTTTGAATCTCTGCGTACACTTTTGGACACTGGACACTTGTGGATTGTGTGCGGCTCACTGATATCTGAGCGCTATGTGACACGCTCGATGGCACAGCTGCCTGTGACCAAAGTGACGAGAGGATAATGGAGATTTTGAATCTCTGCGTACACTTGTGGACAGTGGACACTTGTGGATTGTGTGCGGCCCACTGATATCTGAGCGCTATGTGACACGCTCGATGGCACAGCTGCCTGTGACCAAAGTGACGAGAGGATAATGGAGATTTTGAATCTCTGCGTACACTTTTGGACACTGGACACTTGTGGATTGTGTGCGGCCCACTGATATCTGAGCGCTATGTGACACGCTCGATGGCACTGCTGCCTGTGACCAAAGTGACGAGAGGATAATGGAGATTTTGAATCTCTGCGTACACTTGTGGACAGTGGACACTTGTGGATTGTGTGCGGCCCACTGATATCTGAGCGCTATGTGACACGCTCGATGGCACAGCTGCCTGTGACCAAAGTGACGAGAGGATAATGGAGATTTTGAATCTCTGCGTACACTTTTGGACACTGGACACTTGTGGATTGTGTGCGGCCCACTGATATCTGAGCGCTATGTGACACGCTCGATGGCACAGCTGCCTGTGACCAAAGTGACGAGAGTATAATGGAGATTTTGAATCTCTGCGTACACTTTTGGACACTGGACACTTGTGGATTGTGTGTGGCCCACTGATATCTGAGCGCTATGTGACACGCTCGATGGCACAGCTGCCTGTGACCAAAGTGACGAGAGGATAATGGAGATTTTGAATCTCTGCGTACACTTTTGGACACTGGACACTTGTGGATTGTGTGCGGCCCACTGATATCTGAGCGCTATGTGACACGCTCGATGGCACAGCTGCCTGTGACCAAAGTGACGAGAGTATAATGGAGATTTTGAATCTCTGCGTACACTTTTGGACACTGGACACTTGTGGATTGTGTGCGGCCCACTGATATCTGAGCGCTATGTGACACGCTCGATGGCACAGCTGCCTGTGACCAAAGTGACGAGAGGATAATGGAGATTTTGAATCTCTGTGTACACTTTTGGACACTGGACACTTGTGGATTGTGTGCGGCCCACTGATATCTGAGCGCTATGTGACACGCTCGATGGCACAGCTGCCTGTGACCAAAGTGACGAGAGGATAAGGGAGATTGGATTGCTTTTAAAAAAGCAGTTTGTGGAGCAGTGGGTAAACAGCAATGCCAGCATGTCAGGAAGCCTTAAAAGGCAGCCCAACAACCAACACCACTGATACACCACAATATAGCCTCCCCTTGCACTGCACACACAGTGACTTGTGTGTTGTGCAGGCCAAATCGCTAGCAGCAGAAGCAGTTTTTTTGTCTTCTTCCCTGCCTAATGCTCTCTCTACAGAATCAGCAGCAACCTCTCCCTATACTAAGATCGGCAGAAGTAAGATGGCGGTCGGCGTGCACGCCCTTTTATACCCCCTGTGACGCCCACCAAAGCAAGCCAATCACTTGCATGCCCTTCTGAAAGATGGTGGTGACCCGTGCCTATGTCATCACGTTGCCCACAGTGTCCGTGGATCCTGATTGGCTGAAAAAGAGCGCAAAACAAACTTTTGAAACGCGACTTTGGCGCGTAAGTCGCCGACCTCGTGGCCGACCTCATCCTAGGGTCGGGTTTCGTTTCATGAAACCCGACTTTGCCAAAAGTCGGCGACTTTTGAATTTTTTCGACCCGTTCCGCTCAACTCTATTTGCAACTTCTTCCAAATAGCTCCTAAAATTCCTCAGAGCCAAAGTGAACCCCACAAGGAATAATAAGGATCAAAAATATTGTCATTCCAGGTTCTATTTTACTAAGTTTTAAACTGCTTTCTTTATGTGTTACTACTAGTGATGAGCGAATTTGTCCAGAAAAAGATGGCCAAACATAAATTCGGCACGAATATGGCACATTCGTATTCGTGATCGGAAACACAAGCAAAAATTTATAAAATCAGGAAAAATCGGTAACATTTGGTAAAAGTGCGGGAAAATATTTGCTTTGTCAAAAAAGTACTTTCAGTACTTTAGCAATGATAATGGTGGCATATCATGAGCGTTTGGCATGTGTTTGATGAGGGGAGGGGGTTTGCAGGGCTCAGAAGTGCGGTGTTCTTGTAAGCAGTCTTTTTTTTTCCCTAACTTAATGTGTGCATATTGTGGCTAGCCAATCAGGGCGCAGGAAACACCCACAATGTCCTGACATTACAGCTTGTGTCATTGGCTGCTGAAATCACATGTCCCTCTCCATATAAATAGCGGACATCTTGTTTTAGCGCCATTTTGACACTGTAACAGCTCAGAGAAACTGCTCCTGATACTGCCACTGTTAGCAAGATTTTAGCTAGAAAGTTAGGCGGTTGTATATCAGTCAGACAGTGTAGCTAGCTAGTGTCCAGTGTCGCTGTTAAATTTACCTTTTTTGCCCATTACTGAGGTCCATAGACAAAGCCAGCAGGGCACATGTCCTACAAGTGTGTTGTGCACTGCTTCTATTGTGCGTGATGCACTAGTATAGCATTCTAATTAATATTATTTCACTAGCTAAATGTGAAACAGCCTGCTGTATCCCACCTTATCATTTAGTGCTGTGGTGATATGAAACTGTCTGCAGACCTAAGGCACATTTAAAAAATTATAATTTTTTCTGTTGCTAAATGTGAAACAACCTGCTGTATACCACTTTGTCATTTTGTGGCTGTGATATGAACCTGTCTGCAGACCTAACGCGCATTAAAAAAAATTAAAATATTTTTTGTTGCTGAGTTGATACAGCCCACCATATCCCACATTTTCATGTTGTGGCAGTGATATGAACCTGTGTGCAGACCAAGCGCGCATTGAAAAAAATTATAATTTTTTTTTGTTGCTGAATGTGATAAAGCCTGCCATATCCCACACTGTCACATTGTGGCAGTGATATGAACCTGTGTGCAGAACTAATGCACATTAAAAAAATTATAATATTTTCTGTTGCTGAATGTGATACAGCAGGTCGTATCCCACATTGTCATGTTGTGGTGGTGATATGAACCTGTCTGCAGACCTAACGTGCATTAAAAAAATTATAATATTTTCTGTTGCTGAATATGATACAGCCCGCCGTATCCCACGTTGTCATTTTGTGGCGGTGATATGAAGCTATTTGCAGACCTCAAGCACATTAAAATATTAATTTCTTTTGTTGATAAACGTGATACAGCCCGCTATATCCAACCTTTCCATTTAGTGGCATTGAAATTGTTCTGTGTGCAGAGCTGTTGCACATTAAAATTAATTTATTTTATTTTTTTTACAAACGTGATACAGCAGCCGAGATCTGAGTTTGAAATTGTTTTCAGCTTATCTTCCAGATTATGTGCATCTTTGGCTTCCAATTTCTCAAGAGCATCTTTTATATCTAGCTTGAGATGCGCATCTTTTACACCTATGTTCTGACGAGCATCAAACGCTCTCTGGTAATTAATTGGTGTTGGGTAGATGAGTAATAGTTGTAGGCTGGATCCTGGGTCTTGTAATTCCCATAGCCATCCAGTTATTGATCCTGTTGTACGTTAACATTCCCGCCGTCATCATGGCCCTTTTCCTGATCAGCAAACCTGCGCCTTACCAGCAGCAACTGTAGGAAAGAGGGCATTCCAACGCTACGGACAATCTTCTAGATTATACAGGCCTCATCCATACTAAAAAAAATATATTTGTTCGGGTTCCCTCTTATTCAGAAAGCTATAGCGCTTACCGAATAAGCTGCAGAGGGAATCTGGCTTCCTGGAACGTGCTGCCAATCAGCTGATTGGCACCGCAGCTGCATGTGTCACGGCTGTGTCACAGTCACAGCACATACATGGAGAGCCTGTTTGTTGGGCTCTGCAGCTTATTCAGTAAGCGCCATAGCTTGTCGAATTAGAGGGAACCCGAACAAATTCACTCAACTCTACTTACTAAAGGAATACAGAAGGGGAGATCTCAGCTTGAAATTGTTTTATACATCTAGTCAATGTTATACAAACCTTATCGACAGGCCCCCCAAAAAATCTTCTGTTACTAATGTCATACAGTGGGGGTCATCTCACTTTGAAATTGTTTGGAGCATCCACTCAATATTATACAGGCCTTAATCGACAGGCCCAAAACATTTCTTCTGTTACTAACGTCATACAGTAAGCGACATCTCACTTTGAAATTGTTTGGTGCAGATCTTCTTTGTCATACAGGCCTTATCGACACTGAAACAATTCTTTCTGCTGTGAGTAACGTGATTAATCATACCCTATTTCACCTTCTAAATTTGTGCCGATGAAATTAAGCTGTGTGCAGAGGTTGTGCAGAGTAAAAAATCTATTTTTAGTTGATAATAGTGTTCTCCTTGCACACTATCTGAGCAAAATGACTGGGAAAAAGTGAGGTCATGGAGGAAGGGGGATTAGGCTTGTGTTCGAGGTGTATGTGAGGTAGGTGGTAATGTTTCTGAAAGCACTAGTGAACCACTAACATGACATCCTCTCCAAAGACAAATGACAACCTCTGTTACTGAATGTTGTAGTTTTAGTGTGCTGCATTGTTCTTGCGTAATTGCAGTCTCTGATATCTTTAGTGGGGTTTTTGTGCCTGCTGTTGCTGCTGCTGCTGGAGATGTTAACAATAATTTGTGGAAATGTGAACAGTCCTGCTTGGGTGTCCATCTGCTGGGTTGGGTGTAGTGGAAGACCTGTCAGTCACTATTGTACTATTTCTACTGTGGTAAAATTGATGCCACTTTGTTAGTGCCTGACACTAATGTTTGTAAATGTGTAGATTCCGCGTTGGGTCTCCTTCATGTGTGTTGCCTGTAGCAGTATGCCTCCGATACCGGCAGTCCTCCATTGTCTTTGAGTCAACTACCCTTGTTACTATCCTTACATTTTTCAGGCAATAGTAATCTGTGAACTGATTTGTGTGCCAACTGAGTGTGGCTGAGCATCACTTTCAATTTTTTGGGGGGTTTATCGCTTATATAGCGCCAATAATTCAAAATTCGCTTCACAGACATTACTGGTATTGTCATCATTGGGACTCACAATCTAAATTCACTATCTGTATGTCTTTGTAGTGTGGGTAATTACTGGGAGTAAACCCTCGCAAACACGGGTAGAACATACAAACTCTTTGCAGATGCTGTCCTTGGTGGGGTTGTAACACAGGACTACAGCACTGCAAGACTGCTAATGCTCTTCCATTGACAACTGAATGACTCTGTGCTTGGGAGGCTATCACTGTGATTCGAACGGTGTGCCTCACTGCTGTGTTGGGGAAAACCACTGTCAAGATTGTCTTCCAGCATGTTTTGATACTGCAGCATGGACTTGTCCGTTTCTAAGGGGGAAGCAATAGACAACATTTACTTTTGTATTGTGTATACAATATTGTGTATACAACACACTGGCAACCCAGTGGTCAGCACTATTTGGAATCATAACTATACGAGTAACAATCATGTTGCAGATAGAGCTGCAAGAAGGTGCTCATGGGTCGGTGTCTTTCATGAGTTCCAACTCCACAATGTGTTGTTGGTGGTATAACACTCAAGCTTTCTTCCTCGATCCCATCCTGACAACCACAGACTTCCTTCTCATCCTTTTCATGGTCCTTCTCTATTTGTTTCTCCCATGGCAAACGTCTGTGAGATGACAGATCTGAACTTATAGATATTGTTAACCCTAAAGGTATCTTCCTAAAGGTATCTTCCTCTGCTTCCTCCTCTTCCCCCAGGACCACCACCACCTGTTCACCCACATTATTTAAAGTGTGCTTGAGCTTGTAGATGACAGTAATAGGAATGTTGATGATGACATCATCACCACTAGCAATCTTAGTAGCCATTAAGAAAGCATACAGAAGGGTGCAGAGGTCCTTCATCTGTATCCAGTACTCAAGTGTGAATTGCACCAAGTCCGTACTGCGTTGTGCCAGGCTATGAAAAATGTCATCCTGCACAGGTCTTGGCGCTGCTGCCACAGTCGCTGCAACATGTGCAGAGTTTAATTTCACGGTGTGATCATATCACATATCAACCGGAAGATCTCTATACCAACTGAAGTGGAATGGTGGGAGTCAGCTCAACAATGGTTTCTGCAGCAGCGCATCCAGGCTGAGACAGTGGCAAAGGAATTGCTGTACCATCAGGTTGATGATGCGCACCATGCAAGGCACATGTGTAAGGTTGGCCCGGCATAGGGCCGCCACCAGGTTTGCACCATTATCGCACACGGCCTTCCATGGCTCCAGGTTGAGTGTAGACAGCCATTGCTCAAACTCGGCATGGATAGCTGTCCACAACAGTTGGACACTATAACACTATACCAATATGGTATTAGATAGAATAGCCTCAAGTATAGTTCAGAAATGCATGCTTACCCATAAATCAATCAGGGGAGCACTCCCACCGCACCCAGCAGCCCCTTGACGTGCATTTCGCAGTCAGCTTTCTCAAAAGGCACATCATATTGGTATAGTGTTATTTCCTTTGCCTCTTCATTGCCATTGTGCTGTTTATGAATTGTTCTTTATATATCTGCTTCCCTGGGATGAATTGTGCTCCCTTCCTGTTCCCAGTATACCTTCATGTCTCCTCCATTTTTTACCTTCTGGATAATATACATTGTATACCTCATGCATATTTGACTATTTTTCATGTGATTTTTCTATGTGATTCTTTAATAAACCTATTTTTTGATTATTTTCTACTATGTTGTTTGGGACATTTTTGCTCCATCTTTTTTTGTGTCTAACTCTAGCTGTTTAGTAGTTTAGTTCTCCAACCCCTGTTGTCTACTAGTTTAGTTATCCATCTTAAGGTGTGTAGTGATTTATTTCTCCCTCCCCAAGCACACTGCAAGCCTTGGATATTGCAAAACTTGTGGAGCAGCCTCTTACCTGACTGCCCCCACAGCCACCAGAGTCACCCAGTGCCTAGTCATCTAGATGTAACTCCCCTGTCCATGCTTGCTCTTCCAGGTGTCATTGTTGAAATGCACCATGGCAGACATAGAATTTTTTAGGGAACAGGTGATGTTGTCTGCGACTTATTGCTATAGCGCAGGCACATCTTTCTTAGAGAAGCAATGTTGACTGGGCAACCGATACTGGGGGACTGCGATGGCCATACTGGCTTCCTCAATAGGGGGCGTATATGCCCATATACGCCCCTATTGAGGAAGCCAGTATGGCGAAACGGCGCTGTCGGGATAACCAGACACGTGTATGAGAGAGCCGCAGAAGTTTTATACATGTAAGTTGTTGTATAATTGCAAACAGGATTGCATTGTTACATCATGCAGGAATAGCTTATTTCAAATTGAATCAGTATAGCTGGCATATTAAGCAGGACACATGATTAACCTGTAGTTCTCTGCACTAGGCATTGGATATATTCACATTAAGGAGAATTTTTTTTTTTTTGCCGCACACAGTTAGGTTGTTCCTTTGTTACAACAATTAGATACATATTTACACAATCAAGTAAGCTTATGCATTTTTGTTTATAAGTATTTGTAATTAATCAGAGAAACATTGAGAACAAAAGTCGCTACTATCTGAGCATTAATGCATTGTGATTACTCCATTAAGGATTAGTTAGCCTTGTCTTTGATTATCATGGTATACACAGAGTATAGGGAGCTAAACCCAATTGTTATTTACCTTCAGCAGTGTGTATTTCACACTATTTAATCAAAGATGTGTTTCTTCTGCTTTTAGAACTATTGGGCCTTTCCCTAAAAATATTTAGACAGAAGTTTATATAAATATAGCTTATGAATTTATGCTTAAGAAATAAACACTATTTGGAGATAATTTGTATGTAAAAAAATTTAAAAAAGAAAAGGAAAAAAACATTCTGTGATTATGTTGCATAAAGCTTAATTCTGTGAGCATCTATCATTACATTTGTACTCCCTTTTTTTTAGAAATTTCCTTGTAAAAAAGAATTTTATGAAATTTATTAATAAATGATTGGTTTTATTGATTCATCTATTTTTTGCCTATTTGCCTTTGTTATGTCTGCACAAATTTGTGGCAGAAATTGAGATATAATATCTCCATGATAACCCAAATTATGATATGATGATTATCCTCCATGCCATAGTCCAGTGCCCATACCCATCACACATCCTCCATCCCATAGTCCAGTACCCATATACCCATCATATATATTCTCCATCCCATAGTCCCGTGCCCATATACCCATCATACATATCCTCCATCCCATAGTCCCGTGCCATGGTGACTATTATGTCATAAAAGGTTAGTTATAACAAATTACAATGATTATCCTCCATCACATAGTCCAGTACCCATATATCCATCATACATATCCTCCATCCCATAGTTCCATGCTCATATACCCATCATACATATCCGACATCCCATAGTCCCGTGTCCATATACCCATCATACATATTCTCCATCCCATAGTCCTGTGCCCATATACCCATCATACATATCTGCCATCCCATGGTCCCGTGTCCATATGCCCATCATACACATTATCCATCCCATAGTTCTGTGCCCATATACCCATTATGACATCAGCTTCGCCTTGGCAACCTAATATGACATCATCGTCACCATGGCAACCTATTATGACATCATCGTCACCATGGCAACCTATTATGATATCATGGTCGCCGTGGCAACCTTTATGACATCATTGTCGCTATGGCAACCTATTATGACATCATAGTCGCCATGGCATCATCGTTGATACACACACATACACTCGATTTTATACATATAGATATGATAGGATGACAGTATGATATTATGTGTAAACAAATTACATCTAGTATAAATGCATGATGAATATTGAAAGATGTAATTGATGAGTAAAGAAATCAATCAAATACAACCTAAGAAAGAAACACCATAACAAGGTACTTTGTGCAATAAGCATTAAATAATGAGTATATTCCACCTAGTCATGTAAATAATCATACCAAATAGTAAAAGAAATATTATCCAAAAGAAACAGTGTGAGTTGGCAAATGACCAAAAGATAAATTCATAATATATTGCCCAAAGCCTGTTCCATCTAAAGTGCAAGAACAAAAACAGCATGATCATATAGGGGTATAAAACATTTGCACAAAATCACTGTCATGAATACTTCCTGCAAATAAAAAAAAAACTGCCTTTTAAATCTATGTGCCATTCACTGACAGGTTTCCCTCATGTCTGTACATAGGGAGAAACCTGTCAATAACCTAGTGCAATGCAGGACGAATCCCTCCTGGGCCTTGCTGGACTAATCACGTCTGTGGTCCCTGTCCAGCTCTCTAAACTACTGTATATATTTTCTGAAACGCAGGACCATTTCAGAGAAGACCATATCCTGGCTTCAGTCCTGCAACCAGAACCAGGCTTTGATTCAGGGTGTCCATGGCTTGGGCAGCGTAACTCGTGCGACAGGTTCAGATTAAATGGGGCCCTGAAGTGATTAGGCAGAGGTTGCAAGTAATCAACCTCATATTATAAACTATATTATCCAGTTTAAAAGAACAAAATAAAAAAACAGATACTCACCTTCTACATCATTCCCGTTCCAGCGATTAGAGCGTTAGGTATCCTGGTGCTCGCATGACATTGTTATGCAACGTGAGCCCTGCAGCCATTTAGTGGTCGGTGATGGGTACACTTTTCCACTGGATGGAACTCGGACATCCAAGTGAGGTATGAGCACTAAAACCTATTAGTGGCCACTAATTCACCCAGTGTCATCATCTATGGAATAATGTGAGATGCATCTGTTTTTATTTTACTTTACACTGAGGGGTACAACATTTAAGAAGGGCTTATCCAAGTAGTCACAATTCCTTTAAGGTTGTTTTCTGTCTATGTGGCACCCAGAATATATTCATGTCTAAGCCTCACTCTCCATAAAACTTGAGAATACCTGCTAGTAGAAAAAAGTAAGGAAACAAGTGAATAATTCAAGAAAAAAAATAGATATAAAAACTACATGACTAGAGTTGAGCGATACCGTCCGATACTTCAAAGTATCGTATCGGATGGTATCGGCCGATCTTTAAAAAAAGTATCGGTATCGCCGATTCCGATACCGGAAGTCCCATTCAAGTCTATGGGACTTCCGGTATCGGAATAAGAAAAACCCTTTCCTGCCCTTGTACAGCCTCTCTGGGGTCTGTACGGGCCTTTCGGGGGGCTGTGCCGGCCTGCCAGGGGGTCTGTGCAGGCTCCGGTGGTCTGTGCCGGCCTGCCGGGGGGGCTGTGCCGGCCTGCCGGGGGGCTGTGCAGGCTCCGGTGGTCTGTGCCGGCCTGCCGGGGGGGCTGTGCCGGCCTGCCGGGGGGGCTGTGCCGGCCTGCCGGGGGGCTGTGCCGGCCTGCCGGTGGTCTGTGCAGGCTTCGGGGGTCTGTGCAGGCATCGTCCGATGGGACCATCGGGCGATGCCTGCTACCATGACAGTGATTGACACATTAGCCAATGATGGGACAGTAGTAGTCCCATCATCCGGCTAATGTGTTGAATGTAAAAAAAAAAATTACATGCTACATACATACAACATGCATACTACATACATGCTACATTCATACTACATACTACATACATGCTACATTCATACTACATACTACATACATGCTACATTCATACTACATAAATACTACATGCAACATACATACTACATATATACTACATACATACTACATGCATGCTACATACATACTACATATATACTACATGCATGCTACATACATACTGCATGCTACATACATACTACATGCTACATACATACCACATATATACTACATACATACTACATACATACTACATGCTACATACTACATATATACTACATGCATGCTACATACTACATGCTACATATATACTACATGCATGCTACATACATACTACATGCTACATACATACTACATATATACTACATGCATGCTACATACATACTACATTCTACATACTACATATATACTACATGCATGCTACATACATACTACATGCTACATACATACTACATATATACTACATGCATGCTACATACATACTACATGCTACATACATACTACATATATACTACATGCATGCTACATACATACTACATACATACTACATATATACTACATGCATGCTACATACATACTACATGCTACATACATACCACATACATACTACATACATGCTACATGCTACATATATACTACATATATACTACATGCATGCTACATACATACTACATGCTACATACATACTACATACATACTACATGCATGCTACATACATACCACATACATACTACATTAGCCGGATGATGGGACTACTACTGTCCCATCATTGGCTAATGTGTCAATCACTGTCATGGTAGCAGGCATCGCCAGATGGGACTTGTAGTCCCATCGGACGATGCTTGCACAGACCCCCGGACATCAGCACAGCCCCCCGGCAGGCCGGCACAGCCCCCCGGCAGGCCGGTACAGACCCCCACAGGGTGCACAGACCACCGGCAGGCCGGCACAGCCCCCCGGCAGGCCGGTACAGACCCCCACAGGGTGCACAGACCACCGGCAGGCCGGCACAGCCCCCCGGCAGGCCGGTACAGACCCCCACAGGGTGCACAGACCACCGGCAGGCCGGCACAGCCCCCCGGCAGGCCGGTACAGACCCCGGGCAGTCCACACAGCCCCCCGGCAGGCCGGCACAGCCCCCCGGCAGGCCGGCAGAGACCCCCGGAAGGCCCGAAATGACGGCGCATCATGATGCGCACACACCGCGCATCATGATGACGTCAGGCTGTCAATCAACTGAACTTCCGATTCCGATGCCGAATTCCGATATTGAAAAAATATCGGAAGTCGGTATCGGAATTCCGATACAGCAAGTATCGGCCGATACCCGATACTTGCGGTATCGGAATGCTCAACACTATACATGACATTTCACATTCTACTGCATTTTAAAGTTCTAACCATGTGCAAACAAATGCATCTATAAAAAATGTAGCTTCTCCCCACTAGAATATCTGTGCTCAGTAAAATAAAATCTTTTTGCATCTGTGTATTTTGATTGCTGCTCTTCAGTGTGTTGCTCTGGTATTCTTATTAAACCAATAACTCATAGCTGTGCTCTGAGATGGACTTTTTTTTTTCTTAATTAAAATTCAAAATGCACACTACAAAATTACAGCTACAAAAGAGCATGTATAAACACTTTAATGCAACATTATTTAGTTTCTTATCAGATTAACATTGTTATATTGCTTTAGTCGATCCTCTTCCATTGTCTTTCTTGGGAGAAAAGAGGAAAATAGGGATAAAAAATGGTAATTTATGTTGTGCTAAACAAATTGCTGTGTAAAGAAACCACCTCAGATTAATAATTGCCTCACATGTACTTCATAGCACACATAGATGATGACAGAGTAGAAAACGGATGCCTAGCTTCATATGACAAAACATAAGCTGTCAATAGACAGTCATCTCTGCTTTTTCAAGGCATTGCAATCCAACAATGTTATAATGGAATAAAAAGTGATGACACATGAGGTTGTGGTGAGCAAGGTAAAAGGTAAAAACCCACTGCATAAAAAGATTTTATTACATTTATTCTTTGAAATATCTAGTGTAGCAGTAAAGTTCCATATAAATCTGAAGATGCACTGAGATCAACTGCAGGGTAGATGTTAGTCAAATTGTGGCCCTGGACAAAATTGTAAGTGAGTCTCTCTCTCTCTCTCTCAAGGAGTCTACACTGCATTTACCTTACTGATCATAAAGCATAGGGAGTGAGGATACTTGAGGTAAATTATGCTGCTGTACTGTATCTTGATAGGAACATACTGTATACTGTATGAATTGTCAGGATTACATGGTGTAACGAAACAGCATTTTATCTTAATTAACCAGACATCTATTTTCAGCAAGCCAGGAGCAATAGACTGTTATCCTATATGTTGACCTTTTTATGCCTTTTTTTCTTCAGTTGGTCAATAGTTTGAAATGTTGACTCTTCTTCCATGCAGGGTCATTGAACAATGATGTCTGCTAATATGCTGATTACACATTGCCCAGGCCAGGTACTTTGTTGACTTGCAAAACAGAGGAGGGAAAACTATGTAAATAGATTACATAATCAAACAATGCGAGTTGGTCTCATCATCATTCTTCCAATTTACCTGTGAATACTGACTTGAAGGAAATTTGTACAGAGAGAGACATCCAGACAGCCAAGAGACCCAGAGATCCAAAGAACCAGATACACTCTACAGAACAGCAGCCAAGACATCATGGTTCCATCACAAGAGACACAGATTTGTCATTCTACAGGATGCCAGCTTAGGGGACCATGGCCCAGGCTGAAAGAATAAAGATCTTCTCCATTGACCACCACAAATCTATTGATAGGTTTGGGGTAGTCAGGATTTGGACCTACCTGTTGCCTGAGCCCCATGGATATGTTTCTGGGGGCCAGGAATGGGACCCATCGGTCACCTGGTTCCATGGTTACCTCCTCTCTGTGCGTGCCACAGGTGTTGTAGTCAGCCCTGGAAGCTCTGCAGTAACATCTGCTCTCATCCCGGCAAGCCATCAGAAGGGTGAGACTCTGTAATTGTGCATCATCTTCGGTATTTTTTTGGTACTGTTCTATGTGTTATTTGCCTGTTTGTGGTTCAGTAAATTATTGCCACACTGTTTTACCCTCACCCTGTCATGTCTGAGTAGTATTATGATCATGGTGAAAGAAGAGTTCAGTGGGATGATCCACATGGGTGTCGCTTTTGCATCCTCCAATTGGCAGTTATCAGGACACAGTAAAACACTGGCAGTGCAGCCCTAAGGTAGAGAGAAGAATTGTCAAAGGTGTACTTCTAACCTCTGTTGTACCTCCATTTCCCCCATCTTTGAATGAAGGGACACATCACACAGTTGCAATTTTCTTTACCGTATGTGTATATGCGTGTAGTATATGGGTGTGCCCCTAACCTTGTCCAGTCCTCTATATTTGCCTACACAGGAATAGTGTTCCTCAGTGTTCCCACCTAATATGATACCCCTTTCATAGCCCCCACAACATATAATGACCCAATAATGTCCCCACACTCAGCATGAAGCCCCATATACACTGTATGATGCTCTACATTGTCCACACACAGTATGATTCCCCACAGTGTCCACACACACTCAAAATGACACCACATACAATATGTCATCCCCAGTGTCCTCCAACACATAGCATGATTCCCCCACATTGAGAGCTACACAAACTATCACTGCTCATGCACATGGGTAGCCCAATAATGTCCATATGACTCCATACACAATTGTCCCACGTTCATTTGACAGTGCCACAAACTCTCCATGTGTACCCTATATACTGATATCCACTTCTTTTTCATTGTGAATTTATAGTGCAGAAGTGTGATGTTGCATCCTTAGCATTTTCTCGACCCTTGAAATTCTGCTACCGAGTCACATCACTTAAGAATGATGTGTTTGCAGGTCCTTCAGCCTCTTACCAGACTGAATGCTGGAGCAGAGCTCTGATAAGATACTACTGTTTCACCATTGTGTTCAACTGTATCTGTGTCTTACACTGTATCTGTGTCTTGAGGACATACAATTGTGCTCAAAAGTTTATATACCCTGGCAGAATTTTTGCTTTCTTGGCCTTTTTTACACTGGCTCAGCAGAACAAAGTGAATGTTCTGGAGTGGCCATCTCAGTCTCCTGACCTCAATATCATTGAGCCACTCTGGTGAGATTTCAAGTGTGCAGATCATGCTAGGCAGCCCAGGAATTTTCTCAATATCATTGAGCCACTCTGGTGAGATTTCAAGTGTGCAGATCATGCTAGGCAGCCCAGGAATTTTCTGGAACTGGAGGTTTTTTGCCAAGAACAGTGGGCAGCTTTACCATCTGAGAAAATAAAGAACCTCATCCACAACTACCACAGAAGACTTCAAGCTGTTATTGATGTCAGAGGGGGCAATACACGGTATTAAGAAATGGGGTATGTGAACTTTTGATCAGGGACATTCGGATATTTTGGGTTTTCGTTATGATTTAAAAAGAGAAAACACTGTAGTTTGACAATAAAAGGCTTCACCCAACCACTAACCATGAGTGGAGAAAAAAATTTGGTGTTATCATTCATATTCTCTGTAAAAAAGGCCAAGAAAGCAAAAATTCTGCTGAGGTATGCAAACTTTTGAGCACAACTGTAGGTACAGGTATAGTCATTTGTAGTCTAAGTCCTAAGTCTGCAGACAGAAGTCATAATTGGCAGGCCGCTGCCTGCCCACTGTGGCAGGTGGGTCAACAGAAGCCGAGGCCCCCCATTGTAGATATTGCCCCGGATCATCTTTCATATAAGGATATGTCAACTACATATAGTGATGATTCAGCAATAATCTGATATTCATGAGAATGCATGTTACAAGTGATATGTCTGATGTTATTCACTGGAATTTAATTTAAAAGGGCATTTTATTTGAAGAATTTGTATATGTCTACTTTTTATGTTTTTAATACTCAGCAAATGTTTTTTATTTCCCTTCCACCTTTCTCTTCAGTACGTTACCAACCCCCCATTAACCTTCAATCCCCTCACCCCAAAGGACCACCCCCCACTTTAGGTTCATGGAAAACATTTCAAAAATAAATAGGAACTATAAACCAAGACTATAATATGTTATCCAAATACATGTATATCCCTAATTTAATCAACTTAACAGTAACATATTAAATATTACGTCCGATGCTAGCGCCTCTGTTGCTACTTCATTGCATCTTATCGGGGTGGCTCAATTGAATTGATCAATTTTTTTGCTAAATATCTCATTTTTGAATACAGCTAGACATTATGTGCATATGCACTCCAATTTATGCGTTCTAACCTTAAGCAGTGCTGGCTTCCCCCCCCATTTTCTTGTTGTTGGTTTGTGGCTCACCACCACTGTTGCCGTGCACGCTTGGTTATGTCCGCCATAATTTTTCTGTGTTCATTGTGATGGATTAGGCTGCTGTGCACACACACGGCAGCCCCACCCTGCCCCAAGCTTTATTTAATTGTGCACCTGTGTCTGGACCAACATCGCCCTTCATCTATGTTTGCTGGTCAGGCAATGTGTGGAGGCCATTCCTGATATGTCTGTGTTCAGACCTGGTTGGCCTTCATCTGCACTTGCTTCATCTGGCTTCATGGGAGCGATCCAGTAATGTTCAGGTACAGATTGCACTTGATGTGGTCATGCTCTAAATGGATTTAGGAGGCCGTAATGGCACAGCATTTATTAAAAATATATAGAGTAGGACCCCCCATATGAGATTGCCTTGGCGCGGCGGGGTGACTCAATTGAATTGATCAATTTTTTTGCTAAATATCTCATTTTTGAATACAGCTAGACATTATGTGCATATGCACTCCAATTTATGCGTTCTAACCTTAAGCAGTGCTGGCTTCCCCCCCCATTTTCTTGTTGTTGGTTTGTGGCTCACCACCACTGTTGCCGTGCATGCTTGGTTATGTCCGCCATAATTTTTCTGTGTTCATTGTGATGGATTAGGCTGCTGTGCACACACACGGCAGCCCCACCCTGCCCCAAGCTTTATTTAATTGTGCACCTGTATCTGGACCAACATCGCCCTTCATCTATGTTTGCTGGTCAGGCAATGTGTGGAGGCCATTCCTGATATGTCTGTGTTCAGACCTGGTTGGCCTTCATCTGCACTTGCTTCATCTGGCTTCATGGGAGCGATCCAGTAATGTTCAGGTACAGATTGCACTTGATGTGGTCATGCTCTAAATGGATTTAGGAGGCCGTAATGGCACAGCATTTATTAAAAATATATAGAGTAGGACCCCCCATATGAGATTGCCTCAATTGAATTGATCAATTTTTTTGCTAAATATCTCATTTTTGAATACAGCTAGACATTATGTGCATATGCACTCCAATTTATGCGTTCTAACCTTAAGCAGTGCTGGCTTCCCCCCCCATTTTCTCATCTTATCCAATCGCCCCATTGTTTTCCAAATTTGCCAATTGCTGCGCCTTTAATATACACCTTTTTTTCCATTAGGATTGGGGCAGTACCTCTGGCAAGTTAATGTTTGGTAATGGTATTCCTAGTGTGATACATCACTTTAGCAATAGCCAAGAATACAGGAGAAGAACCTTCAACTTACCCCACTAAGCCCCACTAATCCCAAAATACATGACTTTGGACTAAGCAGAACCACCAATGTTAAATCTTCAAAGATTAGCCTGCCTTCATTTTCCTATAACCCCCCCAGCTGTGAGCATGTCCAGAACATATTAATCAGATCCACTCTTTTTTCCCCACAAAGGGGACAACAGTCATCCATTCTGAAGCCCATACGCCCATAGTGTCTTCGGGGTTCTATAGAATCTATGAATCAAAAACAACTCCAACCTCCTCTGAACTGTATTAATCAATAGCTGAGTTATTGATTCCAAGATATCATCCCATTCCTCCTTGGAAATGTTACCCACATCTCCCTCCCACCTAGACTTGACTACAGCTATAGGGTCACCCAGTATACCTGGCAATAGGGAACTATAAATCAAATATATCAAAGAGATAATACCTTTAGTTGATTTACCTCGCACCACATTATCTAGGATCCCAATGTGTGATATAGAGTGGTAGAAAGGATTTCTTGAACTCTTACTGCATGCCTTAATTGTAGATATCTGAAGAATTCAATGTTACCCAATTTAAATTTCTATTTGAAATGGTCAAAGGAGCAGAAGTGGCCATCCAGAAACAATTGATACACATACCTCAAACCCTTTTTTCTCCACTCCCCAACCCCTTCCAGAGACTGCATCTCTCTCAGGCAGGGGTTGTTCCAAATAGTATATTTTGAGCAATCTCCCATTCCCAGTACTCTCTTACAAGTCCACTATGTTTTGTGCATATTAAAAAAAAAGTGGGGAAGCCCTTGTGTTGCCTATAAATTTATGAGATTCTAGAGGATCCAGCAGATTTATGCCCTTTCAGATGTTTCAGGGCTACCCTCCTCGCTGTCTGAATCACCTCCATACCCCAGCCTCTCAAATGTTGGAATTGGAACACTAAAAAGTAACTCCATGTATGAAGGAGAGCCAAGCCTCCATGATATTTGATTAGCTGTAGTTTTTAAGTTTTATTCTACGACTAACCCTTTTCCAGACCTGATGTCCTAAAATATTATGCATTTTCCAGAACCAATATTTAGGTATCCAGACCGGAGAATTATGAAGGAAATGTAAAATACAGGGTTTAAGACACATTTTAGTGAGATTGGTTTCTGCCGATGGCCTATATGGGTAATTCCTCTCGGGCACTAACTTTATTTCTTGCTTTAGATACCAGTCAGTTCAGATTTAAAGGGATGTAATCATTAGTTTCCTTTATAATGTAGATCAAAAGGTATTTGAATTGAATTTCTGTACCACTGGAAAAATTAAATCTACCTCCGACTTCACCTTATCCCTCTCATCCAGGGGTAGAAATGCAGATTTTTACCAGTTTATAGTTAGACTTGAGAATTTCCCAAGCTTACCTAGTGTTTCCATTAGAATAAGAAGAGGGACATTAGAATTATTAATTAATAATAGCAGATCGTCTTTATATAAAGCAATCTTTTCTTCCTTATTCCCATATTTGGACTCCTGAAGTCTCGAATGTTTACTAATAGTTACCGGCACCGGCCAGGTAGTATTTTTCGGGTTATTCAAGTGTATTGTTGTCTAGCTCCCTCCGTGGAAAACGACTGTTAGATTGCCAGTTATTCACCCTAGTCATATAAAAAGGTTGAATTTAAGCTTGCTCCGTCTCGTCACTGCATCCTGCGTACCTGCGAACACCATAATACCTCCAATAACCTTCACTCTCATAGTCGGAGACTTATATGAAAGCTTAGTCCATTTAATAAACTTATGACCAAAGACCATTTCTTCTAGTACGGCACAAATATACCCCCACTCTACACTAACAAAAGCTTTGTTAGCATCCAGCAAGAGGACCACCTTGTGACTAGCATGCACTTGAGATGCTTGTAAATTGATGAATAACATAGATTAATGGCTGCATATTTTGAGGGCATAATTCCTAATTGATCCGGGTGAATTATCGAGGTATTTATCATGCGCAGATGTGATGCAAGGATTTTATCCAACATTTTCACATTCAAGGTCAAAAGTGATATGGGTCTATAGCATCAGGTAACTATATCATTTAGAAAACCAAAAGTTGATAAACCACAGGGCCTTAACCCTTTTACCCCCAAGGGTCGGTTGCACATTAATGACCAGGCCAATTTTCACAATTCTGACCATTGTCCCTTTATGAGGTAATAACTCTGGAATGCTTCAACAGATCTTGGCTATTCTGGGACAGTTTTTTCGTGACATATTGTGTTAGGAGCCGGGATTCTCCCTCTGCACAGGAGAAATCCCAAGCCATGTCTTCTCCTGTGCTCTCCCATCCTGCTCAGCAAAGATGTCGGTCTCAGCGTATTGCTCAGACCCATGCTATGCGATTGATTGCTGCTGCCTCTCCTGCTGCTATAGCAATCAACAGCAAACAGCAGCGAGCAGTCATTCCTGAGATTAAGTTTCACCCTACTGAGCATGCTCGTGAGGTGGCAACCTCTCATTGGTGGTCGGCGGTCAGCTGCTCAGGGCCTCAAGTGAGCGTCCACTAGCAAGGCCCTGGCAGACTGCAATCAATAAAATGATCTCTCAGCCGCATGGCCGTGCGATAGTATAGACCATGTGGTGTGTGTGTTGTATGCACATATGATTGTCTCTGGTGACTGACTCTTTATGAAACCCCTACCCTTGATAGGCATGAGTTGTTCAGCCCTACCAGTTAGTGCCTAGACTGATAGTGCAGGTAGAAGGCAAAGTCAATGCCTAGCATCAGTACCAAATAGTGGCATCGCATTGTGGGTCCAGTCAGACTCGAGTCCCTGCATTCTAGGGGCTGAGCCTAGAGACCTCACTCGCGCCATATCAGCTCAGCCCTGTGAGGTTCAACGGGGAACAGCGTTCCATTACGTTGCTGCTGTGGCTCTGTTGAGCAACAGAGTTTGGCTGTTCACACCAGGTGACATTTAACCCGCGTGTTTTCGGTGCTCAACCGCCATCTTGTCCATTACTTAGCAGCAGGTTCCATCTCTGCACGGTGGACCCCGAGTTGCGAGCGCACCTTATTATTATATTTTATTTGGTGCATTCCGCCAACCCTAACATTTTGTACTTCACGTTAGTGGTAAAATTTCTTTGATATATCTTGCGTTTATTTGTGTAAAAAAAATGGAAATTTGGCGAAAATTTACAAAATTTTACAATTTTTAAATTTTGAATTTTTATGACCTTAAAACAGAGAAATATGTCACACAAAATAGTTCAGAAATAACATTTCCCACATGTCTACTTTACATCAGCACAATTTCGGAAACAAAATTTTTTTGTTAGGAAGTTATAAGGGTTAAAAGTTCAAACACCTCTAGGAGAGAAATGCCCAAATAGGGTCTTATCTGATGATAATTTCACAAATAAAATTTTATTTGCACTCACCTAGTCATCCATATTAAACACGCATATAGGACTCCTCAGAGTCAACAGCTGCCGCAGATCCACAGATCAGATCATCTGACCAATTTACAGTTGCGGAAAACAGGGAAAAATGTGGATATAAACTGCACTGCTGTAAAATACACAATCCAGGTATATGGATAAAAAGGATTAGTATTTATTTCATAGTTCACGCATTACAATTACTTTTAACTTTTTAGTCACAAAAATTATCTTTTAGCAACAATTTTTTATTTTCACAAGGGTAAAAGGAGAAAATGAACAGATAAAGTTGTTGTGCAATTTCTCCTGAGTATGTCGAAACCCCATATGTGGGGGAAAACCACTGTTTGGGCGCACAGCAGGGCTCGTGAGGTGCAATTTCTCCTGAGTACGTCGATACCCCATATGTGGGGGAAAACCACTGTTTGGGCGCACAGCCGAGCTCGTGAGGTGGCAACCTCTCATTGGTGGTTGGCGGTCAGCTGCTCAGGTCCTCAAGTGCGCCGTTTGACTTTTTCAAACCAAAATTGCCTGGAATTGAGATCGGACGCCATGTCGCGTTTGGCGAGCCCCTGATGTGCCTAAACAGTGGAAATCCCCCATAAGTGACCCCATTTTGGAAACTGGACCCCCTAAGGAACATATATAGATGTGTGGTGAGCACTTTAAAACCCTCAAGTGTTTCACTAAAGTTTATAACGCACTGGCGTGAAAATAAAAATCATATTTTTTCCACAAAAAATGATCGTTTAGTCCCCAATTTTTTATTTTACCAAGGTTAACAGTAGAAATTGGACCCCAAACTTTGTTGAACAATTTGTCCTGAGTACGCTGATACCCCATATGTGGGAAGAACCACTGTTTGGATGCACGGCAGGACTCAGAAGGGAAGGATCACCGTTTGACTTTTTCAAACTAAAACTGGCTGGAATTGAGATCGGATGCCATATCGTGTTTAGCGATCCCCTGATGTGCCTAAACAGTGGAAACCCCCACAAGTGATACCATGTAGGAAAGTAGAGCCCCTAATGAACTTATCTAGATGTATGGTGAGAACTTTGAACCCCCAAGTGCTTCACAGAAGTTTATAATGTAGAGACATAAAAATAAAAAAATCATATTGTTTTCACAAAAATGATTTTTTCACCCACAATTTTTTATTTTCAACAGGGTAACATGAGAAATGGGATCTCAAAAATTGTTGTCCAATTTGTCCTTAGTATGCTGATACCCCATATCTGGGGGGACCACTGTTTGGGCACACGGCAGAGCTCGGAAGAGAAGGAGCGCCGTTTGACTTTTTCAAACTAAAATTGGCTGGAATTGAGATCAGACACCATGTCGCGTTTGTCAAGACCCTGATATGTCTAAACAGTGGAAACCCTCACAAGTGACCCCATTTTGGAAACTAGACCCACTAAGGAACTTATCTAGGTGTGTGGTGAGAACTTTGAACTCCCAAGTGTTTCACTAAAGTTTATAATGCCCGGGGTGAATAAAAAATCTATTTTTTGCCAACAAAAATGATCTTTTAGTCCCCAATTTTTTATTTTCCCAAGGGTAACAGGAGAAATTTGACCCCAAAAATTGTTGTTCAATTTGTCCTGAGTATGCTGGTACCCCATATATGGGAAAAAAACTACTGTTTGGACACACGTTGGGGCTCGGAAGGGAAGTAGTGACGTTTTGGAATGCACACTTTGATGGAATGGTCTGCGGGAGTCATGTTCGGTTTGTAGAGCCCCTGATGTGCCTAAATAGTAGAAAACCCCCATAAGTGACCCCATTTTGTAAACTAGACCCCCTAAGGAACTTATCTAGATGTGTGGTGAGAACTTTTAACCCCAAAGTGATTCACTAAAGTTTATAATGTCCAGGCGTGAAAATTAAGAATCCTGTTGTAAATGGGTCACCGAGGAGGATAGCAGGCCCAGGCTAAGCCACAGAAAAACCAGAGAGGTTGGTAACTAAGCAGATTGCAGACCCCTGATCCTATCCACACAGCTAGCAGTAGCTGTGGAGCGTACCTACAATGATCCTAGATGCCTCAGCACAGCCGGAGAGCTAACTAAGCCTAAAGCAAGAAAGGGGAAATCTAAACTGCCCCAGAGCAGACCCCAAAGGAATAGATAGCCCCCAAACATATATTGTTGGCGAGACAAGATGAAAGCACAAACCCAAGCAGGAATATAGACTGAGCAAATGATGGGGCCCACACTGACTAGACAGGACAGGAAAGGAAAGACACTGTCTGCAATTACGCAAAAAACCCTGCAACAAGTCCAACACGTCTGATGCACAAAAACACTGAAGTCGCACGACTTCGCCCCCACTATATCAGCACTCTGGTATATTCTGAAAGCAAAGCAAAAAGAGACCAATATAACAAGGAACAAAGCAAAGTGGCACAAGCAGTAACATATGTGCGGCGATTCAGCGCAGCCCCAGCCGGAGATGGCTGACCCGCACAAAGCTGAGATAGACAAAACCAGATTAAATGCAAACAGAATAGCAAATGAACCACTTAGGTGAACCATGCAGTGACAGAGAAGGAAATATCAGACCTCAGAAGGAACAGGAAGAAAATCACCAGCAGGGATAGAGGGAGTCAACTGTCTTAAATCCCAATCAGAAACCCCAGATCACCAATCGTCTTCCTCATTATCAGGTGGCAAGCCTCTGTCAATCAGATCAGCTCCACTACCTCCAGTAACCACTCTAGGGAGCCCAGAAAGAGAACTCGCAACCCCTCTGTCAATCTGACCAGCTCCACTACCTTCAGTAATCACCAGAGGGAAGCCAGAGAGAATATTCACAATAGAATCCTATTTTTTGCCAACAAAAATGATCTTTTAGTCCCCAATTTTTTATTTTCCCAAGGGTAACAGGAGAAATTGGACTCCAAAAGTTGTTGTCCAATTTGTCCTGAGTACGCTGGTACCCTGTATATGGGTGAAAACTACTATTTGGGCACAAATCGGGGCTCGGAAGGGAAGTAGTGATGTTTTGGAATGCAGACTTTGATGGAATGGTCTGCGGACGTCATGTTCCATTTGCAGAACCCCTGCCAAAACAGTAGAAACCCCTCACAAGTGACCCCATTTTGTAAACTAGACCCCCTAAGGAACTTATCTACATGTGCCCCCTTTTATGGAACTAATCTACTGTTTCCTGTAAATCTAAGTAAATTAGTAGTGCATGGAGGTGTAGTACAATTTGAAGCAATCTTTCATACACAGGCCAGGTTTTTCAGGGCAGATGTCACATTGATAAATGGTGTCCTTGTGTATTCCCCTTTTGTAACACACTTGGCACCTTTTTTGCGACTTACCTCTTTTAACAGTTTGCGGGACCTCCCCCGGGAAATGCTGACCTGGTACGATACGAGCACCTTCAGTTCCGGAAGTACATGGGCCTGCTCCTTCAAGAGTGCCAAATATCAGGGCCTTAACCACTACCTCCTGGAACAGAAGTTACAACGTATCAGTGTGGCGTGCCAGATTTTTGTACCACACCATGGCCTTTCTCAAAGCACTGTTTGGTTGGAGGAGTTGATCAGAGAGATCAACACCTCCTATGTTTTTGCTGTACCCCAGTACACAGTCCAGTTTGCAGACCTGTGTAGAGGTACTTTGTACAGTGCTGATGGTGCTGCCATTACCGTGTATGGTAGTCAAGAGAAGGACATCTCTCTTGTCCTTGTACTTGACCACCTGCAGGTGGTCTCTACATTGAGCTCTGCTGTCACCCCTTCTGAGCATCTACCCAAGTAGTGTTTTCGGGAGGCCGCTCTGATTTTTACGGACAGTACCGCAGGCTGCGGTACCTCGCACAGAGAGGGATTTGTAGATTGGGATGCTGTTATAAAAGTTACCAGTGTAGAGATGATAAACTTTATCCAGCAGTGGGTGCACCAAATCCCACACAATTTTCCCACTCACTCCCAGGACAGGAGGACATTCAGGGAGTTCAATCCTGGTGTTCTTTTCCACTTCAGCAAACTTTTTGTTGAAGTGTTCGATGACCGGCCGAACTTTGAACAGACTGTCAAAGTTAGGGTCATCTCGTGGGGGACACTGTGCATCGGTATAATACAGGAATTTGTGGATGGCCTCAAAATGCTTCTGGGCCATGACCATTCGGAACAATGGAGTGTTGTATAAAATATCAATATTCCAATATTGCTGAAGTTCTGGCTTCTTCAGGATCCCCATGTGAAGGACCAGGCCCCAAAACAGCATCATTTCAACTGCGTCTACAGGAGGCCAGTTAGAATATGGTGAACCTGGTTGCTGGGTGCTGAACAGCCAATCACAGCGATAGGGAGGCCAGGTGGGCGGGGACACAGTCCGGGATATCGACACCATCTTCCTACAGGTAAGATGGCATCGGAATTTTAATGCGATCATCGTGACTTAAGTCGCAGTGTCACATTAAAGGGCATGGCGTACTATTCCATCCCAGGTCACATGGACGGAATAGTACGTCCAATGGCAGAGAGGGGTTAATATTATTAGAACCAAAGAGAAAAATAGGCCCCCCAAAACTAATTTTTATCATGCAATTAAAAGTACAACACTCATTAGGGCAGTTCAGGGTTTAACCACAGATTACAAAAGTACAAATAGATAGTTATAGGGACTAGTCATCCCAAGAAATCCCTGTCAATCACCCTACCTGACAGCAAAGGTTGACACCCTAATGTTAGCTATATGGCACCACCGCTCAACATCGGTATACCTGAACACCTATACTATGATAAAAATAGTGCAGACAGTGAAAAAAACAAAACTAGTCAAAAAACAGTGTATACAAATAAATAGAAAAAAGCAAGTCTCAGCTGAAAATATCTGTCCAATATGTAGATGTCTAGCCCTAAATAAGCCCTTCTTAAAGGTAGCCAAATTAATTCATATAAGACAATGTATTAATTCAGATGTCAAAAGATTATAAATACACAGCTTTCAAGGTAACCTCAATTTAAGGTGTGCAGATTCATAAATATAGAATAAAGCATCAATTCAAATGACAGGTGCACATATATTCATCATCCTGTAATTCATGCTGAGAATAAAGCAACTAATCATGAAAAAATATGAATATTGGGGTATAGCATAGATTAATCTCTCTTCATAGTATACTCATAGGTCAGTGTGAAAGAGTACATACAATTCTAATGCTAAACATGCCAAACACAAATGTATTGCTCATTTCACATTCCCTTAGAACAGTGTTTCTCAACTCCAGTCCTCAAGACCCACCAACAGGTCATGTTTTCAGGATTTCCTTAGTATTGCACAGGTGATGGAATTAATGCTTGAGCAGGTGTTGAAATCACCTGTGCAATACTAAGGATATCCTGAAAACTTGACCTGTTGGTGAGTCTTGAGGACTGGAGTTGAGAAACACTGCCTTAGCACATGGTTCATCAGGGAACCCATAGAGGATAACAGTATCCCTCATCAGAGGCAAAAAAGATGCTGTGAGTGGCATCTTCCTCACAGGCACCTCCATTTTATATAGATACAATAAGGTCACTTCCGGTTCCAGTAGGAGGCTTGAAAAATAACTGGAAGCATGTGGCATGCATCTTGCACTCCAAGTGCTCGAACACTGGAAGTGATGTTAGCAAAGAGGGGACATGGAGCACATATAGAGAGAATGGGGAACCGTTGCATCCCCTCATACATCAATTTGCTCCTGGATTGGTGGGAACACACTATGGTCTTTAGGAACGAGGATTTTGTCTGCTGTCTCAAAATATTTGGGCAGGTACATCGACAAAATCCTTTTCCTATGGGCAGATGACTGAGATTCCTTTAGGGCATGTGTTGACCATCTATATTCTAATGATATACAGTTGGTACGGAAAGTATTCAGACCCCTTTAAATTTTTCACTCTTTGTTTCATTGCATCCATTTGGTAAATTCAAAAAAGTTCATTTTTTTCTCATTAATATACACATTGCACCCCATCTTGATTGACAAAACCAGAAGTGAAGACATTTTTGCAAATTTATTAAAAAAGAAAAATTGAAATATCACATGGTCATAAGTATTCAGACCCTTTGCTCAGACACTCATATTTAAGTCACATGCTGTCCATTTCCTTGTGATCCTCTTCAGATGGTTCTATACCTTCATTGGAGTCCAGCTGTGTTTAAATAAATTCATAGGGCTTGATTTGTAAAAGCACACACCTGTCTAGATAAGACCTCACAGCTCACAGTGCACGTCAGACAAAATGACAATCATGAGGTCAAAGGAACTGGCCAAGGAGTTCAGAGACAGAATTGTGGCAAGGCACACATCTGGACAAGGTTACAAAAGAATTTCTGCAGTACTCAAGGTTCCTAACAGCTACTGTAAGTAGCCTCCATAATCCTTAAATGGAAGAAGTTTGGGACCACCAGAAGTCTTCCTAGACCTGGATGTCCAGCCAAACTGAGCAACTGTGGGAGAAGAGCCATGGTGATAGAGGTAAAGAAAATCCCCAAGATCACTGTGGCTGAGCTCCACAGATGCAGTAGGGAGATGGGAGAAAGTTCCAAAAAGTCAACAATCACTGCAGGCCTCCACCAGTCAGGCCTCTATGGCAGAGTGGCCAGATGGAAGACTCTCTTCAGTGCCAGACATGTGAAAGCCCGCATAGAGTTTCCTAACAAACACATGAAGGACTCCTGTTATGAATGGGTCACCGAGGAGAAAAAAGCAAAACAAGCCAAGTCACAGAAAACCAGAGAGGTTGGTATCTATGCAGATTGCAGATCCCTGATCCTACCACACAACTAGCAGCAGCCCTGGAGCGTACCTACGATGATCCTAGACGCCTCGTCACGGCCGGAGGACTAAATAAGCCTAAAGCAAGAAAAGGGGAAAACTAACTGCCCCAGAGCAGACCCCAAAGGAAAGACAGCCCCCACACATGTATTGACGGTGAAACAAGATGAAAGCACAAACACAGGCAGGAAAATAGACTGAGCAAACGATGAGGCCCAAACCAACTAGAAAGGAAAGGAAAGGGAAAGACACTGTCTGCAACCTGCAAAAAACCCTACAAAAATAATGTCCAACACTTCCGATAGCAAAATTAACCCTGAAGTCACTAGACTTCTCCCACTATATCGGCACTCTGAAATATTCTGAGACAGAGCAAAAAGAGGCCAAACCAGTAAGGGACAAAAAGCAAACTGGCAAACACAGATAAATAAGAGTGGAAATTCAGCACAGCCCCCAGCCGGGGCTGGCTGACCACACAAAAAACTGAATAGACCAACAAAATCAAGTGTGAACATTAGCAGAAAAACTTCGCTTTAGATGACTGGAACAGAGCTGAAAACAAAGAGCTGACAAGCCAGAAGGAATCACCAGCAACTGAATAGGGCGTCGGCTGTCTTAAATCCAATCTGAGATTCCTGAGGTCCAATCGTCATCCTCATTCTCAGGTGGCAGATCTCCACCGATTAAATCAGCCTCACTACCTCCTCTTACCACCAGAGGGAGTCTGGAAGGAGAACTCACAACTGGTGAACCAGAGAATGAACTCACAACAGTACCCCCCTTGAAGAGGGGTCACCGAACCCTCATCCACGCCACCAGGCCAATCAGGATGGGCCCGGTGAAAAGCACGAACCAATCTATTGGCATGAATATCAGAGGCAGAGACCCAAGAATTATCCTCCTGACCAAATACTGGAGTCTCCGTCTAACCAAACGAGAATCCAATATTTTCTCTACCTCATATTCCACATTGCCTTCAACCAAAACAGGGCCAGGAGGTGCTGCCATAGGAACCACTGGCTCAACAAACCTCTTCAACAAAGATTTATGAAATACGTTATGGATCTTGAACGTAACTGGAAGAGCCAATCGAAACGAAACAGCATTAAGAATTTCCAAAATCTTATAAGGACCAATAAATCTTGGCTTAAATTTAGGAGATGCAACCTTCATAGGAATATTCTTAGATGACAACCAAACCATATCACCCACTTTTAACCGGGGACCAATGGTCCTATGCCGGTTGGAAAATCGCTGGGCCTTTTCCTAAGAGAGTGACAACTTATCCACCACTTTGTCCCATATCTGCTGCATTCTCTTAAGCACAGTGTCCACACCTGGGCAGGACCAAGATTCCACTTGCCCTGAAGAGAATCGAGGATGAAACCCAAAATTACAGAAAAAGGGTGACATCAAAGTGGCAGAACTAGCTCTATTGTTCAGTGAGAATTTGGCCAAGGGCAAAAATGAGACCCAATCATCCCAATCAGCAGATATAAAACATCTCAAATAAGACTCCAAGGTCTGGTTTGTTCTCTCAGTCTGTCCATTGGTCTGGGGATGAAACGCGGAGGAGAAGGATAACTGAATTCCCAGATTGGAACAAAAGGCTTTCCAGAATCTGGAAACAAACTGGACTCCTCTGTCGGACACAATGTTCTCAAGAATCCCATGTAACCGAACCACCTGTTGTAAAAACAAGGGCACCAACTCAGCGGAAGATGGCAACTTTGGTACAAGATGGACCATCTTCGAAAATCTATCACAAATCACCCAGATAACAGTCATTCTCTGAGAGACAGGAAGATCAGAAATAAAATCCATTGAGATATGGGTCCATGGCCTCTTGGGCATCAGCAAGGGCATCAGCAACCCACTAGAACGAGAACAGGGTTTAGACCAAGAACAGGTCCCACAGGACTGTACAAAATTCCTGATGTCACGAGGTAAGGCAGGCCACCAAAAGTACCGACTCACCAAATCTCTGGTACGAAAAATACCTGGATGACCAGCCAATGCGGAGCAATGAATTTCAGACATCACTCTCTTTCTCCACTGGTCAGGAACATACAATTTTCCCATAGGGCAATGCTCAGGTTTATCCTCCTGAAATTCCTCCAGGGCACATCTCAAATCGGGCAAAATGGCAGAAAGAACTACCCCTTAACCTAGGATGGTAGTAGGCTTGGTCACACTAAGAGAATCGGCAAAGAAGCTCCTAGAAAGGGCATCTGCCTTAACATTCTTAGTGCCCGGAAGAAAAGAGACCACAAAATTAAAATGCGTGAAAAACAAGGCCCATCTAGCCTGTCTAGGATTCAAGCGTTTGGCTGACTCCAGATAAATCAAATTCTTGTGATCGGTGAGGACCACAACTTGATGTCTAGCTCCCTCCAATCAATGTCTCCACTCCTCAAATGCCCAGTTCATGGCCAACAATTCCCGATTCCCCACGTCATAGTTACGTTCAGATGGGGAGAACTTTTGATAAAAGAAGTCACAGGGATTCATCTTAGAAGTCACAGGGTCTTTTTGGGACAAAACAGCTCCTGCACCAATCTCAGAAGCATCTACCTCCACCTGAAATGGAAGTGAGACATCAGGTTGCCGTAAAACTGGAGCTGAAGTAAATCTCTGCTTAAGCTCCTGAAATGCTGAGATAGCCTCAGGAGACAAATTCAGCACATGAGCGCCCTTCTTGGTCAGATCAGTCAGTGGTTTGACAATACCAGAAAAATTACCTATAAATTTACGATAGAAATTAGCAAAACCCAAAAACTTCTGGAGGGCCTTCAAAGAAGTAGGCTATACCCAATCATAAATGGCCTGTACCTTGGCCGGGTCCATTTCAATAGTCGATGGAGATAAGATAAATCCCAAAAATGAAATCCTCTGTACACCAAAAAGGCATTTCGATCCCTTAACAAACAGGGAATTCTCCCTCAAAATCCAGAACACAGTCCGGACGTGTTCCACATGAGAATTCCAATCACTAAAAAAGATCAAAATATCATCCAGATAGATGATCAAAAAGTTATCCACAAAGTCACGGAAAATATCATTCATAAAGGACTGGAAGACAGAAGGGGCATTAGTGAGCCCAAAAGGCATCACCAGGTACTCAAAATGTCCCTCCGGAGTATTAAACGCCGTCTTCCATTCATCCCAGTGCTTGATGCGAATAAGATTATACGCCCCTGAGGTCAAGCTTAGTAAACCAGCAGGCACTCTGAACTCTGGAGAATAATTCAGACATCAGAGGTAACAGGTAATGATATTTAACCGTCATCTTGTTAAGGGAACGATAATCAATACATGATCTTAATGAACCATCTTTCTTGGCCACAAAAAAAAACCCAGCACCTAAAGGTGATGAGGATGGTCTAATATGACCCTTCTCCAATGACTCCTTAATATAGGATCGCATAAAATCATGTTCGGGTACTGATAAGTTGAAAAGCTGACCCTCGGGAAATTTACACCCAGGCATCAACTCAATTGCACATAACTCCTATGAGGAGGCAAAGACGCAGACTTGCTCTCACTAAATACATCAGAAAAATTGGCTAGATAATCAGGAATATCATGAGACTGAGGATAGGTGGAGAAAACAGGAGCATCCCTAAGAACACACTGACAACCCCAACTCACCACAGACCCAGATTTCCAATCCAAAACTGGATTATGAGTTTGCAACCAAGGAAATCCCAGAACCATAGTATCATGCAAATTATGCAGCACCAAAAATTTACAATTTTCTTGGTGGTCTGGGGCAACTCGCATTGTCACCTGGGTCCAAAACTGAGGTTTATTCTATGACCAAAGGAGTAGCATCAATACCCCTCAAAGGAATAGGCATCCGCAGAGGCGTCATGGAAAAACCACAACGTTTAGCAAAGTCCAAATCCATCAGATTCAGCGCTGCTCCAGAATCCACAAAAGCCTTTGTGGAAAACGTAGATAAGGAGCAGATTAGAGTAATTGCCAAAAGAAATTTAGGCTGTACACTGCCCACAGCAAATGTGTGTGCAAAACGTTTCTCTCGTTTATGGCAGACAGAAATAGTATGAGAGGCATCTCCACAGAAAAAACACAGCTTATTACGCCTTCTAAACTCCTGACGTTGCGCCCTAGACGAAACCCCATCACATTGCATAGGTTCAGACGTTTGTTCAAAAGGTGGCAGCGTCTCCCGTGTAGTTTTACGTTCATGTAAACGCCGATCAACTTGAATGGCTAATGACATAGAATCATCCAGACAAGAGGGAACAGGAAATCCCACCATAACATCTTTTACGGTCTCTGATAAACCCTTCCGAAAGAGAGCTGCCAATGCACTATCATTCCATGTAGTAAGGACCGCCCACTTTCAGAATTTTTGACAGTATAACTCTGCAGAATCCTGACCATGGTTAAATGCCAACAGGGTTCTCTCAGCTTGATCAATAGCCTTAGGTTCATCATACAACAACCCCAAGGCTTGAAAAAATGCATCACATTAGTCAGAATAGGATTTTCAGGTGTCAGAGAAAAAGCCCAATCCTGGGGATCGCTGCGCAGCAAGGAGATGACAATTTTAACCTGCTGCACAGAGCTCCCCGATGAGTTAGGCTTCAAGGCCAGAAATAATTTACAATTATTCTTAAAATTCAGAAATTTGGACTGATCCCCAGAAAACACTTCAGGAGCAAGGATCTTAGGTTCAGCAGCATGTGACTGAATGAGGTAGGTGGAAATTCCCTGCACTTCAGCAGCAAGCTGCTTCACACGATCAGACAATTGCTTAATCTCCATTAGGAAAAGGAAAAAAAAAAATTCTCCTACGGCCCCAGAGAAAAAGAGGAAAAAATATAAAAAAAAATTCTGACACTTTTTTTTTTTTTTACAACTTTTTCCTGCTTTTGAGTACCCTAGAATCTGCGGTATGGCTGGTGATTCTGTTATGAATGGGTCACCGAGGAGAAAAAAGCAAAACAAGCCAAGTCACAGAAAACCAGAGAGGTTGGTATCTATGCAGATTGCAGATCCCTGATCCTACCACACAACTAGCAGCAGCCCTGGAGCGTACCTACGATGATCCTAGATGCCTCGTCATGGCCGGAGGACTAAATAAGCCTAAAGCAAGAAAAGGGGAATACTAACTGCCCCAGAGCAGATCCCAAAGGAAAGACAGCCCCCACACATGTATTGACGGTGAAACAAGATGAATGCACCAACACAGGCAGGAAAATAGGTTGAGCAAACGATGGAGTCCAAACCAACTAGAAAGGAAAGGAAAGGGAAAGACACTGTCTGCAACCTGCAAAAAACCCTACAAAAATAATGTCCAACACTTCTGATAGCAAAATTAACTCTGAAGTCACTAGACTTCTCCCACTATATCAGCACTCTGAAATATTCTGAGACAGAGCTAAAAGAGGCCAAACCAGTAAGGGACAAAAATCAAACTGGCAAACACAGATAAATAAGAGTGGAAATTCAGCACAGCCCCCAGCCGGGGCTGGCTGACCACACAAAAAACTGAATAGACCAACAAAATCAAGTGTGAACATTAGCAGAAAAACTTAGCTTTAGATGACTGGAACAGAGCTGAAAACCAAGAGCTGACAAGCCAGAAGGAATCACCAGCAACGGAATAGGGCGTCAGTTGTCTTAAATCCAATCTGAGATTCCTGAGGTCCAATCGTTATCCTCATTCTCAGGTGGCAGATCTCCACCGATCAAATCAGCCTCACTACCTCCTCTTACCACCAGAGGGAGTCTGGAAGGAGAACTCACAACTGGTGAACCAGAGAATGAACTCACAACAGACTCCCAGACTATGAGAAATAAGATTCTCTGGTCTGATGAGACGAAGATAGAACTTTTCAGTGTGGAGAAAACCAGGCACTGCTCATCACCTGCCCAATACAATACCAACAGTGAAACATGGTGGTGGCAGCATCATGCTATGGGGGTGTTTTTTAGCTGCAGGGATAGGATGACTGGTTGCAATTGAAGGAAACATGAATACGGCCAAGTACAGAGATATTCTGGATGAAAACCTCTTCAGTGCTCTGGAGACTGGACCTCAGACTTGGCCGAAGGTTCACCTTCCAACAAGACAATGACCCTAAGCAGACCACTAAAATAACAATGGAATGGCTTCTGAACAACTCTGTGACCATTCTTGACTGGCCCAGCCAGAGCCGTGACCTAAACCCAATTGAGCATCTCTGGAGACTTGAAAATAGGCATCCACCAACGTTCACCATCCAACCTGATGGAACTGGAGAGGATCTGCAAGGAAGAATGGCAGAGGATCCCCAAATCCAGGTGTGAAAAACTTGTTGCATCATTCCCAAGAAGACTCATGGCTGTATTAGCTCATATGCGTGCTTCTACTCAATACTGAGCAAACGGTCTGAATACTTATGACCAAGTGATATTTCAGTTTTTATTTTTAATAAATTTGCAAACAGTTCAACATTTCTGTTTTTTTTCAGTCAAGATGGGGTGCAGAGTGTACATTAATGAGAATAAAAATGACCTTTTTAGAATTTACTTAATGGCTGCAATGAAACAAAGAGTGAAAAATTTAAAGGTGTCTAAATGCTTTCCATACCCACTGTATACTCACGTCCGGCGCTGGCCCTATTCCAGCGGTGTCGACACTGGATCTCCTGGGGATTGCATGTCATTTTTATGTCACACAATCTCTGTGGCCAATCAATCCAGAGGATGTAAGAGATCAGCAGCTCAATGTGCATATACAGTATCTCAAAAAGTGAGTACACCCCTCACATTTTTGGAAATATTTTGTTATATCTTTTCATGGGGAAACATTGTTTATTTTTTATTTTATTTATCAACACTGAAGATCTGACACTTAGATATAATGTAAAGTAATCAGTGTACAGCTTGTATAACAGTGTAAATTTGGTGTGACCTCTATACTCAACTCACAGCCATTAATGTCTAAACCACTGGCAAAAAAAAGTGAGAACGACCCTAAGTCAAAATGGCCAAATTGTGCCCAATTAGTCATTTTCCCTCCCCAGTGTCAAGTGATTCATTAGTGTTACAAGATCCAAGGTGTGAATGGGGAGCAGTTGTGGTAAATTAGGTGTTATAGCACTCACACTCTCTTATAAATAATGATCACTAGATGCTCAACATGACTCCTCATGGCAAAGAACTCTCTTAGGGTCTGAAAAAAAGAATTGTTGCTCTACATAAAGATGGCCTAAGCTATAAGAGGATTACTAACACCCTGAATATGAACTGCAGCATAGCGGTCAAGACCATAGAGTGGTTTAAGAAGACATCTTCCCTTCTGAACAGGCCTCAACATGCTGAACCAAAGAAGTTGAGTGCACATGCTCATTGTCATATCCAGAGGTCGTCTTTTCAAGCTAGATGTATGAGTGCTGTCAGCATTGCTACAGAGGTTAAAGGGGTGGGGGGGGTCAGCCAGTCAGTGCTCAGACCAAAAGGCCATACAATGCACACTGCATCAAATTCGGCTCCATGGCTGTCATTACAAAAGGAAACCTCTTCTAAAGATGATACACAAGAAAACCTGCAAATGCTTTGCTGAAGAAAAACAGACCATTGGTCTTATGAAATCAAGATAAACTTATTTAGTTCAGATGTTGTCAAATTTATGTGGTGGCAACCAGGTGAGGAGTACAAAGACAAGTGTGTCTTGCCTACAGTCAAGCACTGTGGTGGGAGCGTCTTGGTTTGGGGCTGCATGAGTGCTGCCTGCTGTAGGGAGCTACTGTTCATTGAGTGAACCATGAATGCCAACATGTACTGTGACATACTGAAGCAGAGCATGATCCTCTCCCTTTGGAAACTTGGCGTTAGGACAGTATTTCAACATGATAATGACCTCAAACACACCTCCAAGACGACCACTGCCTTGCAAAAGAAACTGAAGGTAAAGGTGCAGGACTGGCCAAGCATTTCTTCAGACCTAAACCCTATTGCGTATCTGTGGTGCATCTTTAAAAGGAAGTGCAAAGTCTCTAACATCCACCAGCTACATGACATTGTCATGTAGGTGTGGAAGAGGATTTCAGTGGCATCCTATGAAGCTCTAGTGAACTCTATGGTCAAGAGAGAAGTAATGGTGGCCACACAAAATATTGACACTTTGGGCATAATTTAACCATTTTCACTTTAGGGTGTGCTCACTTTTGTTGCCAGCGGTTTAGACATTAATGGCTGGGTTGGGTTATTTAGTGGGCACACCAAATTTACACTGTTCTACAAGCTGTACATTGACTATTTTACTATTACAGTTGTGCTCAAAAGTTTACATACCCAGGCAGAATTTTTGCTTTCATTGCCTTTTTTCAGAGAATATAAATTATAACACCAAAACTTTTTCTCCACTCATGGTTAATGGTTGGGTGAAGCCATTTATTGTCAAACTACTGTGTTTTCTCTTTTAAAATCATAATAACCCAAAACATCCAAATAACCCTGGTCAAAAGTTCACATACATCATTTCTTAATACCGTGTATTGCCCCCTCTAACATCAATGGCAGCTTGAACTCTTTTCTGGTAGTTGTGGATGAGGTTCTTTATTTTCTCAGATGGTAAAGCTGCCCACTTGAGATCTCCCCAGAGTGGCTCAATGATATTGAGGTCAGGAGACAGATGGCCACTCCAGAACCTTTACTTTGTTCTGCTGTAGCCAATGACAGGTATACTTGGCCTTGTGTTTTGGATCGTTGTCATGTTGGAACATCCAAATATGTCCCATGCGCAGCTTCTGGGCTCATGATTGCAAATTTGCTTCCAGTATTTGCTGATAACGTACTGCATTCATCTTTCCTTCTCCTTTGACCAAGTATCCTGTGCCTTTGTAGCTCACCTATCCCCAAAACATCAGCGATCCAACTCCGCTGTAATGAATAGAAACAGACACAGATGTTGAAGTGTACATTTGTCTATTGCAATTTTTGTGGAACATTGGGGCCACTGTCCAGGGGGCTCCGAAAGGGGGTGTAACTAAGCAAGCCTCAGTCACCTGTAGAAAATCCCTTAAACAGGATGGAATTGGAATGCCCAAGGGATGCAAGGTTCTACCTCCAGTTGGACCCTGGACACGTGGAAGCTGACACAGTGGAATAGGCAGATGGGCAGGAGTTGTGGGAAGCGGAGTACTTGGCAGATGGCAATTGGCTGAGTCTGGTAGTGAACAGCAGCTGGTAAGAACAGACGCAGGAGGATCAGATGTCATCCAAGCATATGTAGGAAGATACGGCTGGCACACCGGGAAGACAAACCAGAGTTAGCGAAATATTAGAGGAACACTGGTATGAGGATGCGGGGAACCTGGACTAGCAACAGGAAGCACTTGTTGCTCAGGAACCTCCTTAAGGGCAGAGATGCCTGAAATAATACGAGACACTCAGCCATTGGCTGAGACCTATTTTTGAAAATAGCGCGCTGTCTCTTTAAGAGACCGCGAGTGCGCACGCCCTCAGTGACATGCCCGGAGACCTGCGGGGTGCTCACAGGGTCCCGGAAGCAGCAGAAGGAGCAGGCAGGGTGGGACATGGGAGGGGGGCCCCAGGAGACCATTGTCCCCGCCAGGCACCGCACCGAAACGGCAGCCCCAAAGCCAAAGGTGAGGACGGAGGCACTACATCTGTGCTTTACAGTAGGAATGGTGTTCCTTTCATCATAGGCCTTTTTGACCTCTCTCCAAATGTAACGTTTATGTTTGTGGCCAAAAAGTTCAATTTTGATCTCATCACTCCAAATTACCTTGTTCCAGATGTTTTGAGACCTGTCTCTGTGCTGTTTTGCGTATTGTAGGAGAGATACTTTGTGTCATTTGCGCTGTATTGGCTTTCATCTGGCGACTCGACCATGCAGACCATTTTTCTTCAAGTGCCTCCTTATTGTGCATCTTGAAACTGCTACACCGCCAGTTTTCAGAGAGTCCAGCATTTCAGCTGATATTATTTATGATTTTTTTCTTTGCAGCATGAACAATTTTCCTGGCAGTTGTAATTCAAGTTTTTGTTGGTCTACCTGACCGTGGTTTTGTTTTTACAGAGCTCCTGTTATTCCATTTGTAAATCACAGTTTGAACGCTGCTGACTGCCATTATCAATTCCTTGGATATCTTTTTGTATCCTTTCTTGTTTTATACAGTTCAACTACCTTTTCACGTACATCCGTTGACAATTCTTTTGCTTTCCCCATGACTCACATTCCAGAAACATCAGTGGCTGGATGAAAGATGCAAGAGTCGCCTGGATCCCAGAAACTAACTCAGCTTTTATGCACACACACTGATTACAAGGTCCAGAAATAGAAGGCGAGCACCATCACAATAGTCCAAACATCCAAACCATCATACGAGTATAAAAGAGACACAGCTGGCAATACAACTGTTTTACCCTTAGGTGCACATTCATGGAAAATAAGCTAATCCACATAGCAAAAAATAGTAGAAAAGAACGGCACTCACTGGGTGGTGTAGTCAAGGCTTTATTATAAAAGCATATCAGTGGGAGAACAGGTGCAAAAAGGAGATAGCAACGACAATCGTTTCACTCTGCAGCCTTTGCTGTCTCATCTGTTATCACCCTGCAATATATTTTAATGGTACAACTCTACACCTCTGCTTGCTGTCTCTTCTAATGACTATCACCCTGCAATATATTTTAATGAAGTCTGCTTACAGGATATTTGCTATAATTCATCTGATGCATTCGAGTCACTGTAGATATTATCTTGGGAAAGGTGTTATAACATAGAGATGGAGCCAGGACTAGTGTCTTTTATCTATCCACACCAGGATGTGTAGAGCAGCTGCTGCTAATTTATCCAAAACCATCTCCCACAATCCCTCTCTCCTGACCCTGTAGTGTGGCCTATAAATTTAGAAGCATTCTAAGGGGTGCATGCAGTGTGGGGTGCACGCACGCTGTTAGGGCTGGCGGAACGCACTAAATAATAAAATGATAGTAAGGTGCGTTCGCAGCCCGGGGTCCATCGTGCAGATGTGGTAAACTGCTGCTTGGTAATGGCAGATGTATATAGCGGTATACAGAAGGTCACACGAGGGTTAATGTCACCTGGTGTGAACAGGAGCGGACTCTGTTGCGTCACAGAGCCGCAGTACCGCGGAAGATAAATGCCGGAGCCTGTAAAAGCATGCAGCGCTCGGCAAGAGAGCGCTCAGTATGTGGTCACAGAACTCAGCCCCAAAGACATGAGGTCTGAGTCCCTCTAGACCAGGCCTGGGCAAGGGGCGGCCCCGTGGCTGCATCCGGCCTGCCCACTGCCTGTGACCGGCCCACGGAGGGGTCCGGGACTTCTCCGATTCCTGCTTTCCTCATGAATCATTCATGAGGAAAGCAGGAAGCAGAGGAGTCCCGGCAGACGTGGCTGTGAGCGGAGCAGACCCCGACCTCCTGTGAGTGGTGCAGAAACATTGCCTCCAGCGCACCGCCCACACACCAGACCTGCGGCGCTGACTGGTCGAGGCTGGAGGGGGGCGTGGTCTGAGAGAGGGCTGCGTAGATACAGCAGCCACTGGTAAATTTAAAAAATAAAAATAGATACCAATAAAAGTAAAATTAATTGAGACATCAGTAGGTTAAATGTTTTTGAATATCCATATTGAATCAGGAGCCCCATATAATGCTCCATACAGTTCTTGATGGCCCCATAAGATGCTCCATAAAAAAACACCCCATATAATCCTGAACAAAGGTTAATAATGCAAAGAAAACAAACACACACCGGTGCTACAAATGCACAGTCAATGGATAAGCTGCTGGCACACCTGGCAGATTAAGTGTGCTATCTGCCACTGAAAAAACAACTACAACTATCTTAATATCTTAATATCTTAATATCTTTGTGGAAAATAATTCAATTTACACCAAATGTTATCACAAGGAGGTGGACTGTAATAGTTATATTCATATAAATAGTTGTCACCTCCCCTTGTGGCTTTCAAATATTCCAAAGAGCCAATTCATGCGCATCAGACGCAATTGTACTAAAGAGAGTGATTTTGACACTGAAGCCCGTTTTTTACAAGATCAATTCGTAGAAAAAGGGTATGATGCATCCATTGTAGATCAAGCAAGACTTTTAGCAAAATCGGCTTCCAGGAGCAGGTTGATCAATGGAGAGAAACAGGCCTTGGTTATTCCGGATATTAAACATGAAATTGGCAAACTACCCTTTATTACCCAATTTCATAATAATCCCAGAGTTTTTACTAAGATCATTCAGAAATATTGGCCTATTTTAAAGAAAGATAAATTGGTAGGTGAAATTTTACCTGAAAAACCCAGGTTTGTTTATAGAAGGGCCCAAAATATTGGCAATTTGTTAGCACCCACCCAGAAGAAGGGTTTGATAAATGGCAAATATACATCAAATGGGAAACATTCCAACATTATTGGGGGCTTTACCCCGTGTGGCAATTGTTCATGTTGTGTGCGTGCGAAAAACAAGAGAATCACGCAGACTACCTTTTGGAATATGGAAAAAACTGAGATGTTCCATATTAAGGATAACCTAACATGCCATTCTACGGGGGTTATTTACATAGTAAAATGTCCCTGTAATAAGTTTTAGGTTGGTCGTACGAAAAGAAAACTTAAAGAGAGAATAAAAGAACACCTGAATAATATTTCTAAGGGATTTTTAGGACATCCGTTGTCACGCCATTTCGTGGAGAAACATGGCAAGACAAGTATGGGGTCCACCTTTTTTGGCATCCAAAAGGTTCAAAAAAATCCGAGGGGTGGTGATTACATTAAGAGTATGTCGAGGGTTGAGTCTAGGTGGATTTTTACATTGGATAGTTTGGTGCCAAATGGGCTTAATCATGAAATCGAACTTTATGCTTTGTGATATATATTTATATATTGCCTCCTTTTTTAACTCTCCCCTTGTATGCAGGTTTCTTGTCTCTATATTTATAATAATAAAAAGATTTCTCCTTGTTTTCCTGTAGTTAAGAAGGACTGTCCCTTTGGATATTAGTTATTATTGGAATTATAATTACAAAGCGGCGTGGAGTCTGTGTTATTTGTAATATAATTGATTTTAAGTAGTTTGTACCTGGTTTTAAATTGTTTCACTTGAATAAAGTTTAGTTATTTATTGGTTTTTAGTAATATTCAGTTTTGAGGGTATTACGCCATATAATGGTATATGTTTGCGTCATTTTCTTGTGGAGGCAGGGGTATATAGAGTGTGGGCGGTAGTGCAAGACCCATACCTTTGAGGAAGGGGGACGGTTCCCCCAAAACGCGTCAGGATTGGCCCTTGCACATGTTCGTCTTGTACGGACTGGTGACGTCACCACCCACAACTCACGCCCCTCGCCAGTCACGCTCCTCGTTCACCACGCTACTGTTCGGCGGCGCCATCGGCCGTGGCTGTCTGCCGCTCAGGGGGACGCGCTCCTTTGCGGGGAGCTGGTTCTTTTTGCAAACGGGAGGACGCTCCCTGGTTTTTTACTCCAGTTTAGAGACTTTTCTTTTCTACATTTATGATTTTAAGAGCAATATGATCAGCCACAGCCAGTCTTCGCAACAGTGAGTAATGTCTGTCTTCTTAAGTTTTATTGTCATTTTCAGTTTGCTGTACATATCCATTACACAGCGTTTAAGCGCAGCCACTTTCAGTTTAGTTAAAGGTTAATAATGGCCCCATAAGATGCTCCCTAGAATAATATGCCCCATATGCTGCTCCATAAAGGTTATGGCCCCATAAGATGCTCCATAGAATAGGCCCCATATGCTGCCCCCATAAGATGCTCCATATATTATGCCCCAATATGCTGCCCCATAAGATGCTCCATACATTATGCCCCCATGTGCTGCCCCATAAGATGCTCCATACATTATGCCCCCATGTGCTGCCCCATAAGATGCTCCATACATTATGCCCCCATGTGCTGCTCCCATAAGATGCTGCATAGATTATTCCTCCATATGCTGCCCCCATAAGATGCTCCATAGATTACGCCCCAATATGCTGCCCCTATAAGATGCTCCATAGATTATGCCCCTATATGCTGCCCCTATATGCTGCCCCTAAAAGCTGCTCCATAGATTATACCCCCTATATGCTGCCCCCATAAGATGCTTCATACATTATGCCCCCATATGCTGCCCCCATAAGATGCTCCACACATTATGCCCCCATGTGCTGCCCCCATAGGATGCTCCATACATTATGCCCCCATGTGCTGCCGCTGCTGCATTTAAAATTAAAAAAATGACATACTCAACTCTCCTTCGCTGGGGCCAGGTGCTGCTGCATGCTGTTGTCTGACACGTCATCTGTCAGTGATGTTCAGACTGCAGGGGGCGTGGCGTGCACTAACATGTCACCACGCCTTCTGCTGTCTGGCACGTCACTGACAGATGATGTTCCAGACAACAGCAAGCAGCGATGGACCCGGACAGGTGAGTATCGCTATACTTACTGGTCCTGGCACGGTCTCTGCAGCCCCTAGCTTCTCTGCAATCTCCCTTCCTCCCTTCAGCGGTCACGTGGTACCGCTCATTACACCTCATGAATATGCGCATATTCATGAATGTAATGAGCGGTACCATGTGACCGCTGAAGGAAGGGAGATCGCAGAGAAGCTGGGGGCTGCAGAGACCGTGCCAGGACCAGTAATTATGACCTGACACCCCCACCCCCCCTTTCCCTCTGACACCCTGGTGTATATGACTCGAATATAAGCCGAGAGGGAGACTTTCAGCCCAAAAACATGGGCTGAAAATCTCAGCTTATATTCGAGTATATACGGTATCTGAATGATACAGGACCAAGGAGGGGAAAAAGCAGAGTTCACGATGCACAGAAAGAGAAGCCAAATCACCAACAACTGAAGGAAGCTTGCTCGCTTAAATCCTCCCAGTCTGTAACCCCTGACTTCCAATCATCGTCTTCAGGTGATAGACTTCTGTCAACACGACCAGCTCCACTACTAGCAGCAATCACCAGAGGGAGCTCTGACTCAGAAGTCAGATCAAGAGAGTTCACAACAGCACCCCCCCTTGAGGAGGGGTCACTGAACCCTCATCTATGCCACCAGGCCGATCAGGATGGGCTCGGTGAAAAGTACAAACCAATCTCTCGGTATGAATGTCAGAAGCAGAGACCCAAGAATTATCCTCCTGGCCATAACCTTTCCACTTGACCAAGTACTGGAGTCTCCGTCTAGCCATATGGGAATCCAATATCTTCTCTACCTCATACTACAGATTACCCTTAACCAATACAGGATCAAAGGGCGCAGACATGGGAATCACTGGCTCCACAAACCTTTTCAATAAATATTTATGAAAAACGTGAATCTTAAACGTTCCTGTAAGAGCCAAATGGTAAGAAATGGGATTAAGGACATCCAAAATCTTATAAGGTCCAATGAACCTTGGCTTGAATTTTGGAGACGCAACTTTCATAGGAATATTTTTTGAGGACAACCAAACCATGTCGCCCACTTTAAACCGGGGACCAGTGGTCCTATGCCAGTTGGCAAACCGTTGGGCCTTCTCCTGAGAATGAGACAACTTATCTACTACTTGATCCCAAATCTGCTGCATTTTCTCTACCACAGAATCCACACCTGGGCAGGCCGAAGCCTCCACTTGCCCTGAAGAAAAATGAGGATGAAACCCAAAGTTGCAGAAAAAAGAAGACATCAAAGTGGCAGAACTAGCCCTATTATTTAGAGCAAATTTGGCCAAGGTCAAAAATGAGACCCAGTCATCTTGATCAGCATATATAAACATCTCAAATAGGTTTCCAAAGTCTGGTTTGTTCTCTCAGTCTGCCCATTGGTCTGAGGATGAAATGCAGAGGAGAAAGACAACTGAATTTCCAGTTTAGAAGAAAAAGCTCTCCAAAATCTGGAAACAAACTGAACTCCTCTGTCCGACACAATGTTCTCAGGAATACCGTGCAAACGAACCACCTGTTATAAAAACAAGGGCACCAACTCCGAAGAAGATGGCAACTTGGGGAGTGGTACGAGATGGACCATCTTAGAAAATCTGTCACAGATCACCCAGATAACCGTCATTCTCTGAGAAACAGGGAGATCAGAAATAGAATCCATTGAAATATGGGTCCATGGCCTCCTGGGCACCGGCAGGCGCATTAACAAACCACTAGAATGAGAACAGGGTTTGGATCGAGAACATGTCCCACAGGACTGCACAAAATTCTTGACATCACGAGATAAAGCAGGCCACCAAAAAGACCGACTCACCAAGTCTCTGGTACCCAAAATATCAGGATGACCAAGTAACGCGGAGCAGTGAATTTCAGACATTACTCTTCTCCTCCACTGGTCAGGGACATACAAGTTCCCCATAGGGCATTGTTCAGGTTTGTCCTCCTGAAATTCCTCCAGGGCAAGTCTCAAATTGGGTGAAATGGCGGAAAGATCCACACCCTCATTTAGAATGGTAGTAGGTTCAGTCACATCAAGAGAATTAGCAAAGAAACTCCTAGATAGGGCATCCACCTTAACATTCTTAGTGCCGGAAGAAAGGAGACCAGAAAATTAAAACGCGTGAAAAACAAGGCCCACCTAACCTGTCTAGGGTTCAATCGCTTGGCTGATTCGAGATAGATCAGGTTCTTGTGGTCGGTAAGGACCACAACTTGATGTCTGGCTCCCTCCACCAATGTCTCCACTCTTCAAAAGCCCACTTCATGGCCAACAATTCCCGATTCCCCACATCATAGTTGCGTTCAGATGGTGAAAATTTTCGAGAAAAAAAAGGCACAAGGATTCATTTTAGAGGTTACCGGATCTCTTTGAGACAAAATGGCTCCTGCACCAATCTCAGAAGCATCTATCTCCACCTGAAATGGGAGTGAAACATCAGGTTGCCGTAAGACCGGAGCAGTAGTGAATCTCCGCTTAAGCTCCTTGAATGCCAAGACTGCCTCTGGAGACCAATTCACCACATCAGTGCACATTTTGGTCAAACCCGTTAGTGGTTTTACAATACCAGAAAAATTACTTATGAATTTACGGTAGAAATTAGCAAAACCCAAAAACTTCTGGAGGGCCTTCAAGGAAGTGGGCTGAACCCAATCATAAATGGCCTGGACCTTGGCCGGGTCCATTTCAATAGCAGACGGGGACAAAATGAATTCCTAAAACGAAATCTTTTGTATGCCAAAGAGACATTTCGATCCCTTAACATACAGAGCGATTTCTCTCAAAATCTGGAACACAGTCCATACATGTTCCAAATGAGAATCCCAATCACTGGAAAAAATCAAAATATCGTCCAAATAAATTATCAAAAACTTATCCAAAAAGTCACAGAAAATATCATTCATGAAAGAAGACGGAAGGGGAATTAGTGAGCCCAAAATGCATCACCAGGTACTCAAAATGTCCCTCACGAGTATTAAACGCTGTCTTCCATTCATAACTGTGCTTGATGCAAATAAGATTATATGCCCCCCTAAGGTCAAGCTTGGTAAGCCAACTAGCACCTTTAACTCTGGAAAATAAATCAGAAATCAGGGGTAACGGATACTGATATTTAACAGTGATTTTATTAAGAGAACGATAATCAATACATGGCCTTAATGAACCATCTTTCTTGGCCACAAAAAAAACCCAGCACCTAAAGGTGAAGAGGATGGTCTGATATGACCCCTCTCCAATGACTCCTTGATATAATATCGCATAGCATCATGTTCAGGTACAGATAAGTTGAAAAGCCGACCCTTGGGAAATTTACAACCGGGCACTAAGTCAATTGCGCAATCATAACTCCTATGAGGAGGCAAAGACGTGGACTTACGCTCTGTTACCTACACACTAGGCAAGGTGGAAGTCCCGGAGTGGACTCTCTGGACCACGGCACCGAGGGGCCCCGGACGAGCAACCAGGTGGAACCGACCCCTATACAAGGATCGTTAGGAGCCGGTCCGGGGATTCGAATGCCATGGCAGCCGGAACCAAGAGGGGCGGCTCGGAGCGTGCTGAGGAGCTAAGCCCGGGTAGGCGAACTGGAGTAGGACTGCAGGAATGAACCACGGGCAGCGGGACTGAGACTGGAGCACGGACAACAGGATGGAGACTGGAACACAGACAACAGGATGGAGGCTGGAGCACGGACCACAGAAGGCTGAAGCACGGACCACAGAAGGAAGGCGGGAGCACGGACAACAGGAGGAGGGCTGGAGCACGAACAACAGGAACGGAGGCTGGAGCACAGACAACAGGAGCGGAGGCTGGAGCACGGACAACAGGAACGGAGGCTGGAGCACAGACAACAGGAGCGGAGGCTGGAGCACGGACAACAGGAACGGAGGCTGGAGCACGGACAACAGGAACGGAGGCTGGAGCACGGACAACAGGAACGGAGGCTGGAGCACGGACAACAGGAGGGCTGCAGGGAGCACAAGGCAGAGTGGTTAACGCAAGGGGGCCCAGGGTGTTAATAGAATATTAACGATCAGGCGCCTCCACTAAGGGAGGGCGGCCTGATATAGGCAGGGGCCCGCGCCCATTGGTCCGGCGGTGCTAGCCGGTCAGGGCATCGCCAGAGTAATGAGTCAACCAGGGAGAGCCGGCCGCGGCCTAGGACGCATGCGCAGGAGTCGCAGTGACATCACAGGCTGCGGACCGGCCAGGCAAGGACGCCGCCGACGCTGGGAAGAGGAACGCTGCAGTGCCGGCAGGTCAGTATTGAGGCATGCGGCAGAGTGCGCGGTGGGGGCCGGAGCAGGGCGCGCGGCGGTGGTGGTCGTAACACGCTCACTAAATACATCAGAAAAATCAGCCAAATAATCAGGAACATCATGAGACTGGGGAGAGGTGGAGAAAACAGGAGTGTCACTAAGAACACATTGACAACCCCAACTCACCACAGACACAGATTTCCAATCCAAAACAGGGTTATGGGTCTGCAACCAAGAAAAACCCAGTACAATAATGTCATGTAAATTATGCAACACCAAAAATGTACAATTCTCTTGGTGGTCCGGGGCGACCCGCATTATCACCTTGGTCCAAAACTGGGGTTTATTCTCTGCCAAGGGGGTAGCATCAATACCCCTCAAAGGAATTGGGGTCCGCAGGGGTATTATGGGAAACCCACAACATTTGTCAAAGTCAAAATCCATCAGATTCAGAGCTGCTCCTGAATAAACAAAAGCTTTAGCAAAAAATGAAGACAAGGAGCAGATCAAGGAAACCGCCAATAGGAATTTAGGCTGTACACTACCCATAGCAATTGAGTAGGCAAAATGTTTTTCCCACTTAGGGCAAACAGAAATAGCATGAGAGGCGTCCCCACAGAAGCATAACTTATTACACCTTCTAAACTCTTGACGTTGCACCCTAGACAAAGCCCTATCACATTGCATGGGCTCAGAAGTTTGATCAAAAGGCAGCACCGCATTTCGCGTAGTTTTACGTTCACATAAACGTCGATCATATTGAATGGCTAGTGACAGAGTCATTAAGACCATAGGGGACCGGAAATCCCACCATAACATCTTTTACGGTTTCTGCCAAACCTTTAAGAAAGAGAGCTGCTAGGGCGTCATCATTCCATTTAGTAAGGACTGCCCACTTTTGGAATTTTTGACAATATAACTCTGCCGCATCCTGACCTTGATTCAATGCCAATAAGGTTTTCTCAGCTTGATCAATAACATTAGGTTCATCATACAACAACCCCAAAGATTGGAAAAATGCTTCCACATCAGCCAAAATAGGACTCCCAGGTATCAGAGAAAAAGCCCAGTCCTGGGGATCACCGCGCGACAGGGAGATGACAATTTTAACCTGTTGCACCAAGTTCCCTGAGGAGTTAGGTTTCAAGGCAAAAAACAGTTTACAATTATACTTAAGTTCAAAAATTTAGATCGATCCCCAGGAAATACATCAGGAATAGGAATTTTTGGTTCTACAGCAGACGATTGTGCGAGATAGGCAGAAATTCCCTGAACTTCAGCAGCAAGCTGCTCAACACGATCAGACAATTGCTTAGTCTCCATTAAAGAAAAAATCCTCCCACAGTCCACAGAGAAAAAGAGGAAAAAATATATAAAAAATTCTGACTTTTTTTTTACAATTTTTTCCTTCTTTAGAGTACCCTAGAGTCTACAATTTTGGCTGGTGATTCTGTTATGATTCGGTCACTGAGGAGGATTACTGGGGAATTAGCTAAGCAACCAGGAAACCAGAAAGGTTGGCTACTTAGCAGATTGCAGACCCCTAAACCTAACAACACAACTAGCATTAGCCGTGGGACGTGCCTACGATGCCCTAGACACCTAGGCACAGTCAAAGAGTTAACTAAGCCTAAAGTAAGAAAGGGGAAAGCTAAACTGCCCCGGAGTAGAACCCCAAAGGAATAGATAGCTCCCAAACATATATTGTCGGTGAGACAAGATGAGGCACAAACGCAGGCAGAAAATAGAGTGAGCAAATGATGGGGCCCAAACTGTCTAGATAGGACAGGACAGAAAGGATACTGTCTACAATCACGCAAAAACCCTAAAAAATCCAACACGTCTGATATACAAAAGCACTGAGGCCACACAACCTCTCCCCCACTAGATCAGCATACTGGTGTGATCTGGAAGCAAAGCAAAAGATACTAATATAACAGGGAATTAGCAATACTGAACAGAATAACATAAGCTGTGACATATGAGCGGGTTCCAGCACAAATCCCAGCAGGGAATAATGCTGAACCCACACAGCAAAGCAGAAAGCAAAGAAAGGCAAAAACTATATCAAATGCAAAAGATTCCAGCAAACAAATAACTTATCTGAATGATGCAGGACCAAGGAGGGGAAAAAGCAGACTTCACAATGCACAGGAAGAGAAACCAAATCACCAGCATCAACTGAAGGAAGCTTGCTCACTTAAATCCTCCCAGTCTGTAACCCCTGACTTCCAATCATCATCTTCAGGTGATAGATTTCTGTCAACATGACCAGCTCGACTACCCGCAGCATCCACCAGAGGGAGCCCTAACTCAGAAGTCAGATCAAGAGAGTTCACAACAGTGCAGCATCACACCTACGGACGCCCCTAATGAACGCTGACCACCAAAGAGTGCAGACTATGTGCACCGTCACGTACAGACAAAGCCACTGGATGCTGATGCCAATCTCTGACTCTGCCTCTACCTGGACCTCAGCCTGGGCACTAGAAGGCTAGGCTACACAACATATGCGTAAGGGTAAGGGTTTCATAATGAGTCATTCACCAGAGACATTCATACATGCATGCAACACTCACTCCACGTTGTCTGTATCTTCCCCTATATTAGCGCATGGCCAGGCGGCCATGCAAAGCTTTTATAGTTGCAGGCTTCTGGGACCTTTCTGGTGGTCTGTTAAAAATACTTATTCTCATATATTTATTAAATTCAGGACTTGTTACCAGATGTGATACTCTAAAGAAAATATCACAATGTTTCTTATAAAAAAATTTAGTGATTTATTGGATCTTCCACCAAAAAAGATCATTGCAGTAAAACAAAATAGATAAAATAGTTACATTGTCCATATCAAAGTTTGTATGCTTCCTTCCTGGGATCCTGAATAGTAAAAGGTGTCTCTGTCCAAAGCATCGTAGAAGCAACATGTGGTTAACTTACATATCGGCTGTCCATTCAATGTAGCGGCCGAAGAGAGAGCCCCTCCTTCCTGCAGGCCATGTATTATATACATCCCACAGAGCATGTGCTCTCTCTATATGGGGTTGACATTTACCATGAGCTAAATACAGAAATAACCTGTCAGCTAAAAGCAATGTGCTCGGTACAGAACTAAGAATAATAAGAATAAATTCAATAACTAATATTTAACAATTCCCCTTTTGAGGGTGACAGACATCAGTTGGAACCCTCAAAGTAGATAAGTTCATCTTTAGGATAATATTTTCTTTCTTCTTCTTTGGAAAAATAATTAAATATCCATAATAATAATATCAGATTATTGGTATAGATACTCAATAACATAATTATGCGAGTTCATGTTATGCTAAGCCATGACCAATATGCATATAAAATATATATATATATTTCCCTAAATCTAAATTGAAGCATCTCAGGTCCAGTCATCATCATCTGATGTCATCTGGTCTTCATCTTGATGTCTTCTGTCTTCTTCTTGGTTATTTTAAAACACAGTCTTTATATGATATTTACTCTGAAATAGCATATAGATGTTGTAGATACCATGTGTCATGTGTCAATCCAAGTCCATAAATTCAAATTTTGATATGAAAGCAAAGTCTATAGATGAAATGTAGCTTTAATATCTGTGCAGTGTCACCTGGAAAGACCTGGACTTACATTGGCTCGCCTTGGATAGTTCTGGAATCCGCCATCGGCAATGGTCTTAGAACAGGTGTGACGTCTTTGGTCAGCAAAGCAAGGGTTAAAATGACTCTTCCTTGCTAAACATAGCACCATAACCAGTCCTCTGTCCTAATGCACAGGTTGGAGCATCCTGACAATTACATTATTGTTCACCAGCTTTCATCAAAGCTTTGCAGGTGATAGGAAACCATTGGAACTTGGTAAAAATGTGATAACACAGTTCTTCTCAGCATCATAGGATCATCGTCCTCTGCAATCGTGGTTGTCAGGTTAGATACTTTAATCATGGTTGTCATTGATGGATACTGCACTTGTGGTAGTCGGTGGTGAAATGAATTGTAATTGATAGTCCATTATTACTCAGAAATCATTGCTTTGTTACCTTCTGGGACTTCTGGATACAGTTCTTCTTGCAACTTTTAAGAATCAATTGAATTTAGAAATATGAAAAGTCTTTATTAATGTAATTTCAGTATCTTGCTTGAAGTCTTCATTACCTATTCTATACCAAATCTGGTAATCTTCCTAACCTATAATACAGTGGGGAAAAAAAGTATTTAGTCAGTCAGCAATAGTGCAAGTTCCACCACTTAAAAAGATGAGAGGCGTCTGTAATTTACATCATAGGTAGACCTCAACTATGGGAGACAAACTGAGAAAAAAAAATCCAGAAAATCACATTGTCTGTTTTTTTTTCATTTTATTTGCATATTATGGTGGAAAATAAGTATTTGGTCAGAAACAAGCAATCAAGATTTCTGGCTCTCACAGACCTGTAACTTCTTCTTTAAGTCTCCTCTTTCCTCCACTCATTACCTGTAGTAATGGCACCTGTTTAAACTTGTTATCAGTATAAAAAGACACCTGTGCACACCCTCAAACAGTCTGACTCCAAACTCCACTATGGTGAAGACCAAAGAGCTGTCAAAGGACACCAGAAACAAAATTGTAGCCCTGCACCAGGCTGGGAAGACTGAATCTGCAATAGCCAACCAGCTTGGAGTGAAGAAATCAACTGTGGGAGCAATAATTAGAAAATGGAAGACATACAAGACCACTGATAATCTCCCTCGATCTGGTGCTCCACGCAAAATCCCACCCCGTGGGGTCAGAATGATCACAAGAACGGTGAGCAAAAATCCCAGAACCACGCGGGGGGACCTAGTGAATGAACTGCAGAGAGCTGGGACCAATGTAACAAGGCCTACCATAAGTAACACACTACGCCACCATGGACTCAGATCCTGCAGTGCCAGACGTGTCCCACTGCTTAAGCCTGTACATGTGCGGGCCCGTCTGAAGTTTGCTAGAGAGCATTTGGATGATCCAGAGGAGTTTGGGAGAATGTCCTATGGTCTGATGAAACCAAACTGGAACTGTTTGGTAGAAACACAACTTGTCGTGTTTGGAGGAAAAAGAATACTGAGTTGCATCCATCAAACACCATACCTACTGTAAAGCATGGTGGTGGAAACATCATGCTTTGGGGCTGTTTCTCTGCAAAGAGGCCAGGACGACTGATCCCGGGTACATGAAAGAATGAATGGGGCCATGTATCGTGAGATTTTGAGTGCAAACCTTCCATCAGCAAGGGCATTGAAGATGAAACGTGGCTGGGTCTTTCAACATGACAATGATCCAAAGCACACCGCCAGGGCAACGAAGGAGTGGCTTCGTAAGAAGCATTTCAAGGTCCTGGAGTGGCCTAGCCAGTTTCCAGATCTCAACCCTATAGAAAACCTTTGGAGGGAGTTGAAAGTCCGTGTTGCCAAGCGAAAAGCCAAAAACATCGCTGCTCTAGAGGAGATCTGCATGGAGGAATGGGCCAACATACCAACAACAGTGTGTGGCAACCTTGTGAAGACTTACAGAAAAAGTTTGACCTCTGTCATTGCCAACAAAGGATATATCACAAAGTATTGAGATGAAATTTTGTTTCTGACCAAATACTTATTTTCCACCATAATATGCAAATAAAATGAAAAAAAACAGACAATGTGATTTTCTGGATTTATTTTTCTCAGTTTGTCTCCCATAGTTGAGGTCTACCTATGATGTAAATTACAGACGCCTCTTATCTTTTTAAGTGGTGGAACTTGCACTATTGCTGACTGACTAAATACTTTTTTTCCCCACTGTATCACAGCGTACCATAGCAATCAATAATATCCATATTCTTGTTTGGAATAAACCAATAATAAATAATAATACATTATTAACCATATTCTTCATGCGATAGAAATTTTTTTTTATGTCAAAGGTGTGATTACCTTTTTCAACCCATAGGTATCAGTGTGTTTTTTATATAGCAAGTGTTTCCATCTTTATTACTAAAACTTTATTAACCCCTCGACGACCGCCGATACGCCTTTAAACGGCGGTAATTAAGGTTTACTTAAACCACAGCGCCGTGAATTCAGTAAATAGCGCCCCCCAGTGTCGGATTTTCTCCGGGGTCTCGGCTGCAGGGGGTAGCCAAGACCCCAGAGAACATGAATCTGGTCGGTTTTTACCGACCCCGCTTTTGTGGTTGCCGTTATTAACCCAATTAACGGCGAACGCAAAAAAAAGCCGCGATTTTGCATTCAACTTCTCTTTCCTCTGATGTGATCACACATCAGAGGAGTGAGAATCAGGGTCTCCAATCCCCCCGGTACCTCTCTGTGGTCCAGGGTCCCCTCCCGGTGGTCCTGCATCCCGCCGACGTCCTCCGGTGGACGCTGCCATCTTAGATCCAGAAGGAAATGGCGGGCGCATGCGCAGTGCGCCGGCCAGGAATCTGCAGGCTCCGGCTGGCAGATTCCATTCATTCATTTTGATCACTATACCAACTATCACTTGGGAGTTCAAAGTGCTCACCACACATCTAGATAAGCTCCTTGGGGGTCTAGTTTCTAAAATGGGGTCACTTGTGGGGGGTTTCCACTGTTTAGATGCATCAGGGACTCTGCAAACGCAACATGACGCCCGCAGACCATTCCATCAAAGTCTGCATTCCAAAATGGCACTCTTTTCCTTCCGAGCTCTCCCATGTGCCCAAACAGTGGTTCCCCCACACATATGGGGTATCAGCGTACTCAGGCCAAATTGCACAATAACTTTTGTGGACCAATTTCTCCTGTTACCCCTAGGAAATTAAAAATTAGCGGGCTAAAAAATCATTTTTGAGGAAAAAGAATAATTTTTTATTTTCACAGGTCTGCATTATAAACTTCTGTGAAGCACTTGGGGGTTCAAAATGCTCACCACACATCTAGGTAAGCTCCTTGGGGGGGTCTAGTTTCCAAAATGGGGTCACTTGTGGGGGGTTTCCACTGTTTAGGGACAGTAGAGGCTCTCCAAACGTGACATGGCGTCCGATCTCAATTCCAGCCAATTCTGCGTTGAAAAAGTCAAGCAGTGCTCCATCTCTTGTGAGCTCTCCAGTGTGCTGAAAAAGTGGTTTTCCCCCACATATGGGGTATCGGCGTATTCAGGAGAAATTGCACAACAAATTTTGTGGTGTATTTTCTCTTTTAACACTTGTGAAAATAAAAAAATTGGTTCTGAAGTAAATTTTTTGCAAAAAAAGTTAAATGCTAATTTTTTCCTTCCACATTGCTTTAGTTCCTGTTAATAAACTTCTTGAATGTGGTTTTGAGCACCTTGAGGGGTCTATTTTTTAGAACAGTGTCACTTTTGGGTATTTTCTGTCATGTACACCCCTCAAAATATGATGTGGTCCCTAAAAAAATGGTTTTGTAAATTTTGTTGCAAAAATGAGAAATCGCTGGTCAACTTTTAACCCTTATAACTTCCTAACAAAAAAATGTTGCTTCCAAAATTATGCTGATGTAAAGTAGACATGTGGAAAATGTTATTTATTAAGAAATTTGTGTGACACATCTCTCTGATTTAAGGGCATAAAAATTTCAAGTTTTAAAATTGCAAAATTTTCAAAATTTTCACCATATTTCCGTGTTTTTCATAAACACAAGACTTATCGAAGAAATTTTACCACTAACATGAAGTACAATATGTCACGAAAAAACATTCTCAGAATCAGAGGGATCCATTAAAGCGTTTTAGAGTTATAACCTCATAAAGTGACAGTGGTCAGAATTGTAAAAATTGGCCTGATCATTAAGCTGCAAACTGGCTCTGTCACTAAGGGGTTAATAGAATATATTTATTAGACCAATAATACATATGTATGTATTGCCATGAACCAAAATAAGAATATATGAGTGTTATGAATGAAAGAATTGATGTATATAACTCAGAATTGAAACATTTTTCCCTTATAATGGAACCACATCATTGTTTTATTTTATGAAGCAATATTCTTGTACTAGACATTACTTTATTAAATATTGATGATTTTTTTTCTTAATTGAAAGAAAAAATAAAAATTTAAGAATTAAAAATAAAATAAAGTAAGAATAACATTTGAAAATGAAGAATAAAAATAAGAATAAAAATAAGGCCTTTATATGTTAATGACAAATGCAGAGTAGTTATGTTCTCAGTAACATATACCCTTAATATTTCCATTATATGGATTATTTCATATTTTTCATAAACTTGTGTTACCAGAATATTCAAATTATGCAACATTGCATGTAATATCCATTCTTAGTGTAAATAAATGACTCTATATAATGCTTAATATTATTATACCGTATTGTACCTTATTTATATTTCTTCTTTATTAAAATGTGTGACGAGGTATTAATCAAATGTGATGATGTAATCAGCATCAAAAACACATTTCCCCCTTAATACCAAAGAATATTGTTTTATGAAATAATTCACTTATCAAAACCAAAATGAAAAATAATTTATAAATTATTTGTGTAAATTCTATACTTGCTTTATACCATATATTTGTCTGAAGATGTGTACCCATCTACGTAACCATTAAAAAATATCATTGAATATCATAAAATTATCCTTTGGAAAAAATTAATCTAAATGTAGATTTTCTTAATAAACCATTTTGATGTGTAATTACAATTACCCACAATTAACTAAACCAATAAATAATTACTAAAGAAATCTTAATATATATTGAATAAATGATATTTCATTATGTATCTTACTATTCTAATAATTAAACTGATTTGTATTATTTCTCATAAAGACAAAGTTTTTGTTTTTTCCTTGCATACAATGAGTCCTGAGGCCTTTCATACATCAAGCGTATCACTCTTATGTTCATATTCTCTCTTAGCAGCGGCTCATACACGCATCTGTCATCTGTCACTCAGACTGTGACACATATAAGTTCACACCACAGATTCCACATACAAAAGGTATGAATACATGTATATTAACCAAAATTATTGTATCCTAATAATCAATGCGCATTGTAAACTATTACATTTATTATCTTAATATTTCTTTGAATATTCCCCAAATACACATAACATGAAACTGTAAACCAATTTATAGATAGAAGATTTCTATGAGTTGTAAAGGTTGAGGTCCCGCAAAAATTCTTTTATTATTAGAACAGAGTTCAGATGTCACATGCTGTGATTGTCATGTCATGCCATGCCATGCAGTAAAGACATACAATATTAGCAGCACACAAAACTAATTTTAGATTGTTAGTTATATATTATTTCTTTTAAGTGTTAAATATATAAAATCATGCAGTTATTACAACTTCCTGTGTAAATAAAGACATAAATCCATGTAAGAGATTTTTTTCCGATTAAGTCCGGCTTTGAAAAGAAAATTCTAAGGAAAAATAAAAGTTAAAAGTTAAATATCAAATTCATACAGAAACAAAATAATTGCAATATCCTATACATATATGTATTGGCTTTAACGTAATTCTAAATATTATTACTGGAGTAAATTTTAATTTTCACTATACATAAAAAGTACTGTTATACAATCTCTACTTATGCAAGTATAATATATATATATATATATATATATATATATAGATAGATATATATATAGATATATATAGATATATATAGATAGTACAGACCAAAAGTTTGGACACACCTTCTCATTCAAAGAGTTTTCTTTATTTTCATGACTATGAAAATTGTAGATTCACTTTGAAGGCATCAAAACTATGAATTAACACATGTGGATTTACATAATTAACAAATTAGTGCGAAACAACTGAAAATATGTCTTATATTCTAGGTTCTTCAAAGTAGCCACCTTTTGCTTTGATTACTGCTTTGCACACTCTTGGCATTCTCTTGATGAGCTTCAAGAGGTAGTCACCGGAAATGGTCTTCCAACAGTCTTGAAGGAGTTCCCAGAGATGCTTAGCACTTGTTGGCCCTTTTGCCTTCTCTCTGGGGTCCAGCTCACCCCAAACCATCTCGATTGGGTTTAGGTCTGGTGACTCTGTGGAGGCCAGGTTATCTGGCGTAGCACCCCATCACTCTCCTTCTTGGTCAAATAGCCCTTATACAGCCTGGAGGTGTGTTTGGAGTCATTGTCCTGTTGAAAAATAAATGATGGTCCAACTAAAAGCAAACCAGATGGAATAGCATGCTGCTGCAAGATGCTGTGGTAGCCATGCTAGTTCAGTATGCCTTCAGTTTTGAATAAATCCCCAACAGTGTCACCAGCAAGGCACCCCCACACCATTACACCTCCTCCTCCATGCTTCACAGTGGGAGCCAGGCATGTAGAGTTCATCCGTTCACCTTTTCTGCGTCACACAAAGACACGGTGGTTGGAATCAAAGATCTCAAATTTGGACTCATCAGACAAAAGCACAGATTTCCACTGGTCTAATGTCCATTCCTTGTGTTCTTTAGCCCAAACAAGTCTCTTCTGCTTGTTGCCTTTCATTAGCAGTGGTTTTCTAGCAGCTATTTTACCATGAAGGCCTACTGTGCAAAGTCTCCTCTTAACAGTTGTTGTAGAGATGTGTCTCCTGCTAGAACTCTGTGTGGCATTGACCTGGTCTCTAATCTGAGCTGCTGATAACCTGCAATTTCTGAGGCTGGTGACTCGGATGAATTTATCCTACGCAGCAGAGGTGACTCTTGGTCTTCCTTTCCTGGGGCGGTCCTCATGTGAGCCAGTTTCTTTATAGCGCTTGATGGTTTTTGCCACTGCACTTGGCAACACTTTCAAAGTTTCCCAATTTTTCAGACTGACTGACCTTCATTTCTTAAAGTAATGATGGACACTCATTTTTCTTTACTTAGCTGCTTTTTTCTTGCCATAATACAAATTCTAACAGTCTATTCAGTAGGACTATCAGCTGTGTATCCACCAGACTTCTGCACAACACAACTGATGGTCCCAACCCCATTTATAAGGCAAGAAATCCCACTTATTAAACCTGACAGGGCACATCTGTGAAGTGAAAACCATTTCCGGTGACTACCTCTTGAAGCTCATCAAGAGAATGCCAAGAGTGTGCAAAGCAGTAATCAAAGCAAAAGGTGGCTACTTTGAAGAACCTAGAATATAAGACATACAGTATTTTCAGTTGTTTCACACTTTTTTGCTAATTATATAATTCCACTTGTGTTAATTCATCGTTTTGGTGCCTTCAGAGTGAATCTACAATTTTCATAGTCATGAAAATAAAGAAAACTCTTTGAATGAGAAGGTGTGTCCAAACTTTTGGTCTGTACTGTATATATATATATATATATATATCTCTACAAAACTATAGAACTACAGAATAATATTTTATAAAATAATTACAAAAACTGAATAATACATTGTATAACACTTTTACACATCATATAATTACATTTTTAGCCAATTTCTAAACCAAATATTATTTCTCTGTAAAAAATGTCCTGAAAAACTCTTGCCATTTTTAAGCTAATGGATTCTTTGAGCAGCTCCAATAATGGAGTGTTCAGCTTACAGCCCATGACACTTTGAGAAGTCACCTGTTTCTGTCTGTCAAATTCCGCCATTTGCCTTTTTACAGATATAAGGTCAGAACTTTGAATTTTTAACTCTTTCTGTGAAGTTCTTTCTGTGGTCTCTTGCATCATTTCATAGGGCTTAAAGCAAATATGTGATTTTCTTCGTTCTTCATAGATTTGATTACGGAGATAACTCAGTTTAGGAGAGTTTGAGACCGGCTTCTGAGAAGATTTTACTCTGCCTGATTTTACAAAATTAGCATGATTTATTTTCCTTTCATAATTCTCATGTTTTCTAGCAAAACCAAGGGATTGGGCACATTCAAATAAATAATCTTTTTGTGATGCAATAACATGAGATACAGGATTTAGAAACCCAAATTTGTTTACAAAACTTTTTATCATTGACTGTGTTTTGACATTTTTAATGAGCGTTTTGTACAACCGTTCAAATATAATAATAATAATAATAATAATAAATTTTATTTTTATAGCGCCGACATATTCCGCAGCACTTTACATTTCAGAGGGGATTTGTACAGACAATAGACATTACAGCATAACAATAATCACATACAGTAGATTATAACAAATACCAAGAGGAAAGAGGGCCCTGCTCGCAAGCTTACAGTCTATAAGGAAAGAGGTAGACACGAAAGGTGGGTGTTAACAGTTGCCCTGATTGTATGGACCAGCCATAATGTTAGGTGTGTGACAGTACGGACACAGAGGGCTAATGGATGCATAAAGCATGTGGGAGAATGATGCGGGGAACCTGGTTATGGTAAAACTTTTGGCTCTGCCACACAGGGATAGATTAGGTTAATGTGTTGAGGTGGTAGGCCAGTCTGAATAAATGCGTTTTCAGGACACGCTTAAAATTGTGGGGATTGGGGACTAATCGTATTGACCTGGGAAGTGCATTCCAAAGAATTGGCGCGGCACATGTAAAGTCTTGGAGACGGGAGTGGGAGGTTCTGACTATTGAGGATGCTAACCTCAGGTCATCAGCAGAACGGAGGGCGCTGGTAGGATGGTATACTGAAACAAGGGAGGAGATGTAGGGTGGTGCTGAGCCATGGAGGGCTTTGTGAGTGAGGGTAATAAGTTTATACTGAAGTCTGGAGTGGATGGGTAGCCAGTGTAATGACTGGCACAAGGTAGAGGCATCGGTGTAACGATTGGTGAGGAATATGATCCTGGCTGCAGCATTCAAGACAGATTGGAGAGGGGAGAGTTTGGTAAGAGGAAAATATGGACATGAATGTAAAAGTACATTCTTTGCGACCAATCCTTAATTTTTGAAGAATATCAATATCTGGACAATTTTCATTTGATGCACAAAAAAAAAATCAGAATTTTTAATCTGTCTTTTTCATTTAAATTTTCATGTGATTCACCAGATATCTTTAATGTTACTTGCCTGGAAAAGATTACAGGGAGCCACATTTTAAACAGCTGATTTTTCTCCTCATTATTTAAATCAAACTTATCATCAAAACTCTCAAATATCTCTGAATATCTGCACACATGAATTTTTTTATCATATGCAGGAATGATTTTGCATAACTTTAACAAATTTTTCCTAACTTTAATTTGGAGTTGGGTCTCTGTGTGGTCTATTTTTATTGGTACGTCTGTCCCTCGTACGTCATCTACGTCAGTTCTGAAGTCTCCTCCTATGCTTCCTCCATCTTTTTCCATGTCTGCAAGGTCACCTTGAGTTATTGCTACAGATACATGTCTCTCATCTTGCAACGGTTTCTCCACATTACAGTCAATCTCGGGAACATCACTACTTTCCTTTGCACAGTCATTTTTGGATTTCTCTGACACAAACTTGTGAAATACGTCAACCAATTGTAAAATATTTTTCAATTTCTCTCTTTCTCTATTAAAGGACACCAGCTTAGAATCTAACTTTAGATTTTCCATTTCACATTCTGTATATAAGCTAAGCCAAAAAACTTCTAAATTAGATTTGTCTACAGACATAAATTTCAGTTTACTTTGCTTAGAAAAAGAAGTAATGACATCCATATTTCTTACCTTAAAATATCTCAGCTTGTAGTTCCTTTGCTGGACAACGCTGGGCTCTGGTCTTTAGTACGTCTACCTTCAGCACGTAGCTTCTCAATCCATCTGGCAACTCTTAGTCATTACTCGTTGGTTCTTTCTGATCCTTGCGAATTGTCCATAGTAGTGGAATTCCTGAGACTTGTACAACAGGTATTTTTAGCAGAGTTCTCTTCCCCCTTGTACAAGTAGAAAGAATTCCACAAAAAAAAATCAGATATGGCTGGCTCTCAAAATGTTAAAAATACTTATTCTCGTATATTTATTTAATTCAGGACTTGTTACCAGATGTGATAGTCTAAAGAAAATATCACAATGTCTCTTATAAAAAAAATGTAGTGGTTTATTGGATCTTCCACCAAAAAAGATCATTGCAGTAAAACAAAATAGATAAAATAGTTACATTGTCCATATCAAAGTTTGTATGCTTCTTTCTTGAGATCCTGAACGGTAAAAGGAGTCTGTCTCTGTCCAAAGCATCGTAGAAGCAACATGTGGTTAACTTACATATCAGCTGTCCATTCAATGTAGTGGCCTAAGAGAGCCCTCCTTCCTGCAGGCCATGTATTATATACGTCCCACAGAGTATGAGTTCTCTCTATATGGGGTTGACATTTACCATGAGCTAAATACAGAAATAACCTTTCAGCTAAAAGCAATGTGCTTGGTACAGAACTGAGAATAATAAGAATAAATTCAATAACTAATATTTAACATGGTCTATTCGGAGCAGCAACGGGACCTGAGCATGTGACCTCCAACCTCCAATGAGAGGTCGTCCCACGGTCATGCTTAGCAGGAGAAAAGCAGGACTTAGTCCCAGGAGCGTCTGCTTTCCGCTGACTCATGAATGGTAGAATAGCTAAGCCTGGAGGAGCAACCAGACGCCTAGCATTAGCCTGGGCAAGACGCTGGGACTGACATCTCTGCTGAGCAGGAACCTCTGTGGCTGCAGAAGAATCGGAGACCACAGTGGACATGGATCGAGACTCCCCCTGTGCAGGGGGAGAAACTCGACACCTAACATTACCCCCCCTCCTTGAGCCTCGCTTTGTTCAAAAGCTGCAATGAGCTGAGGAGCACGTGAGGAATGTGCTCCATAGGTTCCCAAGTCCTGTCCTCTGGACCATGACCTTTCAAGTCCACTAGATAATATTTTCTGCCCTGTACCACCAAACACCCTACGAAGGCGTTCACCTTGTACTCGCCCGAGGACAAGCTTGATGTTCCGGTAGATGGCTCCGAAAACTGGGACATGTGAATGGGCTTAAGGAGGGACACATGAAAGATGTCAGTGATACCCAGGTGTGGAGGAAGGGCCAGACGGTAGACCACCGGGTAAGCTGCTCAAGGACCTTGAAGGTACCTATAAAGTGAAATGCAAACTTAGAGGACTCAACCCGTAGCCCGATATTATGGGCGGAGAGCCACACTAGGTCACTAGGAGCAAAGATCAGAGCGGGACGCCAGTGAGCATCGGTGGAAACCCTCATTCTCTCCTTGGAGGCCTGGATGGCATCCTGTGTTCAGTCCCAAATGTCACATGCCTCCACTGCCCAGTCTGCCACCCTAGAGTCGGTGGAAGACACGGGCATGGGCACAGGAACCCGCGGATGCTGGCCGTAGTTAAGGAGAAACGGGGTTTGTCCGGTGGAATCGGCTACGGCGTTGTTCAGTGCATACTCTGCCCTTGGTAGCAAGGACGCACAGTCATCCTGCCTGGCCAAAACAAAATGCCGCAGGTACGTAACCAGATTCTGGTTGGCCCTCTCTACCAAACCATTTGTCTCGGGATGGTAAGCTGAAGAGAGATTCAGCTCCAATGCTGAGTAGCCAACAAGGCTCTCTCCAGAACCAAGACACAAACTGAGGACCCTGATCGCTGACAATTTTGTCTGGCATACCATGTAAGTGGAAGACATGCTTTATGAACAACGCCGCCAAGGCCCATGCAGATGGTAACCGAGGGAGAGGTACTAGGTGAACCATTTTGGAGAAATGGTCGGTGACTACTCAGATGATGGTGCAGCCACGAGACTTGGGTAAGCCCACCACAAAGTCCATTCCGACCATTTCCCAGGGCCTGTCTGCCACCAGCAGACATCTACCAACACAGGATTTACTCCATCCCAGAATTCTCCCTGAGGACCACTCTATATGAGGGAAGTGATACCGTAGCCACGGCATCCCTAAGAGGACCTCATCAATTTCCTCAGGAATGACAAACAGGGAGATGATCTCCTGATGGGAAGGAGACATGGATAAAGTAAAAGGGACGGTCTGATGGGTTATCTGCGATGGTAGTGTCGACCCATTTATCACCCAAATAGTCACTGGCTTGGCAAGCATAACTAGTGGAATTGCATGCCGTCGGGCGAAGGTAGAAGACATGAAGTTGCCCTCCGCCCCAGAATCCATGCAAAGCTCTACGATATGGGTGGATGGGCCAATGTTAATTGTCCCCTTATATGTCTGTTTAGAAGAAGAAGCCACTGCGTCTAGTGAACCAGCTCCTAAGGACACTAAATGTGGACGCTCTTCCAAACACCGCGAGAACATCTGGAGGCGAGATGTCCTGACAGCCAGCAGATGTAACAAACCATGGGTGCACGAGCGGTCGGGACTTAGAACCCGCTCGCGACACCTCCATGGCCTCATGTGATTTGGACGCCTGGCCAGGAGATTCCAGAGGTTCGGCGAAGGTGGGAGCCAGCCGAAACCTCTGCTTACACTGGGCTCGCTCCAACCCTCGCTCATTAAAACGAAGCTCGATGCAAGTGGAAACTGCTATAAGCTCCTCCAGTTTGGCAGGACTCTCCCTGGTGGCCAGGTCATCCTTCACATGATCAGCCAGCCCCCTCCAATAAAAGCAGTGCCGGGAGTTGCTCCAGAAGACCAGGCACCTGTTTTCAGAGTTGCAGGGGTGCACGAAGGTCGTTGAGCACGAAGTTCTGACAGAGCCACATGTGCGGGTCAACGTGAAGCCTTATCGAATTCCTGAGGCCTGTCGAGAAGTAATCTCCAAGGAGGTGCAGCATATGTTGAATCTCGGGGTCATTGAGGAATCCAAGAGCGGTTGGTCGAGCCTGATTGTCCTGGTCCCAAAACTTTATGGTGAATGGAGATTCAACAACGACTACCGGAAGCTGAATGAGGTCTCCAAGTTCGACGCATATCCCATGCCACGCGTTGATGAGCTCATCGAAAGGCTTGGGCCCGCCAGGTACATAACCACCTTGGATTTGACAAAGGGATATTGGCAGATCCCCATGGCAAAGGCATCCAGGGAGAAAATGGCATTTTCTACACCAGACGGATGCTTCCAGTATGTCCGAATGCCGTTTGGCCTGCAGGGAGCTCCGTCGACCTTTAGAGGGCTATGGATAGAATCCTTGCGCCTCATAAGCTATATGCTGCCGTGTACCTGGATGATATCGTCATCTTTACCCCAGACTGGGAGAGTCACCTGGAAAAGGTCCAAGCAGTGTTTGATGCTCTAAGGGAGGCGGGGTTTACAATAAACCCAAAGAAGTGTGCCTTGGGTAAAGAAGCCAAGCACCGGGGATATGTAGTGGGGCGTGGTGAGATCAAACCCCAAATCAATAAAGTGGAGGCAATTCAAACATGGCCGAGACCTCTGTCCAAAAACCAAGTTAGAGCCTTCCTGGGGATCGTGGGATATTACAAACTTCGCCATGATGGCTGCGCCTCTAAATGATCTACTTAAGGGGACAAAATCAGTAATGGTCAGATGGTCCGAAAAGGCAGAGTCAGCCTTCCAAGAAATGAAAGGGGCACTATGTAAGCAACCCGTTCTGGTGGCCCTGGACTTTAAAAAAGAGTTTATCTTTCAGACAGACGCCTCAGATGTCAGGGTAGGAGCAATCCTTTCCCAGGAGATACATGGGGAGGAGCATCCTGTTCTCTACCTGAGTAGGAAGCCATCTTCATGCGAAAAGAATTACTCAGTCGCAGAGAAGGAGTGTTTGGCCATAAAGTGGGCAGTGGATACGCTGCGGTACTATCTGGTGGGATGTACGTTTAGATTGATATCCAACCATGCCCCGCTCAGATGGATGAGGGAAACAAAGGGTAAGAATGCTAGGGTCACCAGCTGGTTCTTAGCCCTGCAAGACTTCAGCTTCCATGTAGAACATAGGGCCGGGAAGCTACATGGTAATGCCGTTGCCCTCTCAAGAATCCCTTGTCTAGTGGAGGAAAGTGCCAAGCCCCATGGCTGTAGGCAGAGGGAGGAGGTATGTGGTATGGCTAAGGGTTATATAGTCGATGGGAGGTATGTGTCTCACAGATGGCTTGTCTCTGTAATGTAAGCCCAGAGTGGTTTCTTTAGTGCACAAAAGCACTAAAGGATGCCACTATACTTATATATGTGTTCAAGGATCTGTGGTGATGTCACAGTCACGTGACTAGTCAGCTAGTGGGTTCGTTGGTGTGGCTATACCTTTATAATGTAGACTACTACTTAAACACAGGGCTGTATGTGGGGAGGGATAAGCCTCCTGTGTGTTGAGGCTCCAGGACTGAGCCTAAAGTACTGGACATTTGGACTGTGTTTTGCCTGAGCCAAAGGCTATTTCTTTTCTTCTCTTTTGTTTGTGGGTTTGTGGAGCAATAAACCCTATGAACTTTAAATGGAACGTGCCTGCTGATTGCCACCCGTTGCACCTGAGAAAGTACAATCCCTACAATATATGTAGATAGATAGATAGATAGCTTAAAAGCCAGCATATGCCAGTATAGAATAGAATAGGCTAGAATATAATAGATAGGATAGATAGATATGTACATGTAGAATAGATGTGTGTGTGTATATATATATATATATATATATATATATATATATATATATATACACTCACTGGCCACTTTATTAGGTACACCTGTCCAACTGTGTGTTAAGACTTAATTTCTAATCAGCCAATCACATGGCGGCAACTCAGTGCATTTAGGCATGTAGACATGGTCAAGACAATCTCCTGCAGTTCAAACCGAGCATCAGTATGGGGAAGAAAGGTGATTTGAGTGCCTTTGAACGTGGCATGATTGTTGGTGCCAGAAGGGCTGGTCTGAGTATTTCAGAAACTGCTGATCTACTGGGATTTTCACGCACAACCATCTCTAGGGTTTACAGAGAATGGTCCGAAAAAGAAAAAAAATCCAGTGAGCGGCAGTTCTGTGGCCGGAAATGCCTTGTTGATGCCAGAGGTCAGAGGAGAATGGGCATACTGGTTCGAGCTGATAGAAAGGCAACAGTGACTCAAATTGCCACCCGTTACAACCAAGGTAGGCAGAAGAGCATCTCTGAACACACAGTGCGTCGAACTTTGAGGCAGATGGGCTACAGCAGCAGAAGACCACACTGGGTACCACTCCTCTCAGCTAAGAACAGGCATCTGATGGCTACTTTCAGCAGGATAATGCGCCATGTCATAAAGCTCGAATCATCTCAGATTGGTTTCTTGAACATGACAATGAGTTCACTGTACTCAAAAGGCCTCCTCAGTCACCAGATCTCAATCCAATAGAGCATCTTTGGGATGTGGTGGAACGGGAGATTCGCATCAGGGATGTGCAGCCGACAAATCTGCGCCAACTGTGTGATGCCATCATGTCAATATGGTCCAAAATCTCTGAGGAATGCTTCCAACACCTTGTTGAATCTCTGCCACGAAGAATTGAGGCAGTTCTGAAGGCAAAAGGGGGTCCAACCCGTTACTAGCATGGTGTACCTAATAAAGTGGCCAGTGAGTGTATATATATATAAGTATGTGTGTCAGTGTCCAGCTGCAGCAATGAGACTCATGGGTCTTTCCCACCTGGTAGTCAAGTACCTGCACGGACTGGATTAGGAGTAAATCCTTCAATAGGAGAACAAAGAGGAAATCCAGCAAGAACTCGGCAAACCAGGGTTGGAGTAAAATGATGCTTTTCTTTATTTCTTCAACAAGGTTAAAAAGACGACCCACAAGGATCAGGAACCAGAGTGCATGGCAGAAACAAACGCAAATGGGACTATGCGTTTCGGCGACCTAACCTGCCTTCTTCACGGTCCAAACCTAATCTGCTCCTTGTATGTGGAGCCATATAAAAGGCAATCCTGAGTAAAATTAGTGCAAATAATTACAAACATGTGTGCAGAAAAAGGGTTTAACCAATTCGCTACTGAGGATTAACTAACAGCATTGCTACAAAATAGGCAACTTATTCTTATGTAGTAAAAAGATACAAATAAACGTCCTAAATAATGACATAATATGTAAGATGATAAAAAAAAAAAAAAAATTATAAAAAAGAAAAATTATATTTGACATGAATAAATTAAGCTCCACTGAAACCTCAATAATGTAGAATAATATCTGTACGGCTATTGAATCCTAAAAGAGTTCTTGTACCCATTTCAAAAATCTATTTACCTTCTCTAGCTAAAACCTTCCTGCGTAAGTCCCCCCCTCTAAGAGGTTTTTTTACTTGTTCAATTCCCATGAAGGAAAAACTAGATAAATTACCACTATGAATTTTAGAGAAATGGCGTGAAACAACTGAAGCTCCAACCAAAGGTTAATTTTTAGCATCGGATATGTGTTTTCTCATCCTGGTTTTCAATGAATTCATAGTACAACCAATATACTGAAGTCTACAAAGCTGCAGCTGATCAAATAGATCACATTTTCAGTGTTGCAGTTAATGAAAGATGCAACACTAAACTCTTTGTTATTAGAAAATGAAGAAAAAACTTTTGATTTATTGGCAAAGCCGCAGCAGATGCAGACATTAGCTCCACATTTAAAAAAACCCACAGTTTGTATAGTTTTTAACCAATTATTGGACTTCTTATTCTGATCAATAAACATGCTAGGAGACAATAAAGACGCTAAGGTAGGTGCCCGTTTAGCTACAAACGCCACATTGTGGTTGTTCACAATATTTTTTAAAACATCATCCTGCGTTAAGAGTGGCAAGTACCATTTTATAATGCTAACTATGGTATTATATTGTGGGCTGTAATTAGTACTAAATACCACCTTCGAATCAAATGAGTTCATTGAACGTCTCTCAGTTTTCTCCTGAAGAAGTGAACTTCTATCAATATTATTAACAATTCCTTTAGCTCTGCTAAGTGACCACTTAGAATATCCTCTTTTTAATAGGTTAGTGCAGGCTTTACTAGCTTCCATCTCAAAGACCGTATCCAAGGTGCTGTTTCTTTTTAATCTTGTAAGTTCACCTACTGGAATATTTTTTATAACATGTTTGGGATGGTTAGAAGTTGCCATAAGAATGCTGTTGCAAGCCGTGGGTTTCCTATAAGGGGCCACAGTAACTTTATTCCCATTGCTGTCTCCAAATAGTTTTAAATCCAGAAAATTGATGGAACACATGTCACTAGAGCTAGTAAACCATAAATTGAAATCATTGTTATTCAGATAAACAACAAACTCATCCAAAGATAAGGTGTCACCCCTCCAGATAAACATCAAGTCATCAATATAGCGGCCCAGCCATATAATGTTGTCCTTAAAGGGATTATCATCAATATAAATATATTTTTCCTCCCAAACGGACATAACGATGTTGGCTAGGGACGGAGAAAATTTCGCACCCATACTCACGCCCTGTATCTGGAGAAAATACCTCTCATCAAAAGAAAAGTAATTATGCGTTAGTAAGAATCGTATGGCCTTCAAAAGGAAAGTTTGAATATGAGCTGGATATTTGCTGTACTTAGATAGTATTCGGCACAGCTTATAGCAACATGATGGGGGATAGAAGGATATAGTCCTACTACATCACAAGAGAGCCAAGAATAATCAGCCTGCCATTGAATTTTCTCTAATATAGAAACAGTGACTTTTGTGTCTCTCAAATAACTTGGTGTCAAAGGTACCAAAGGTTGAAGGTAGTGATCCACCCATTCCCCCAGTCTTTCACTAAATGAGCCTATCCCTGAGACTATTGGTCTAAAAGGAGGGGGAAAGATTTCTTTATGTACCTTGGGAAGTGAGTGGTACACTGGAATAATAGGTGAATCACAATAGATATACTTTTGTATTTTTTCAGAACTAGCACCCTCATAAACACCCTCTTGTAGCAGCTGGGATAATTTTAAATTGAAAAAGGTGGTCGGATTAGAATGTAATTCATTATAAACATTAGTATCTTCTAGACTGGAAAGATTCATTTTTTTATAAAGTCCCGAATTGAGGATCACAATAGCCCCCCCCCTTGTCAGCAGAAGTGACAAGGAGGTCACCATTTGCCCTCAACTCACGGATCGCCCTGTGCTCAGCTATACTTAAGTTGTATTTAACCCGGGCTAACCCTCAGCATGATATAATGAAACCAGTTCATTCGTAAATGGCTGCACATCCAGTTGGAAGAATGTCTCAAGTGGGGTACCACAGGGCTCTGTCCTGGGCCCTGTATTGTTCAACATCTTTATCAACGATTTAGATGAAGGAATTGAGGGTAAACTGATTAAATTTGCTGATGACACAAAGCTAGGAGGGATAGCTAATACTAGAGAAGAGAGAGAGAGGATTCAAAAAGATTTAAATAAACTGGAGAAGTGGGCAGCAACTAACAGAATGGTTTTTAACAGGGAGAAATGCAAAGTACTACATCTGGGCAATAAAAATGAAAAAAGCATATATAGAATGGGAGGAATAGGGCTAAGTGACAGCACATGTGAAAAAGACTTGGGTATACTAATAGATCACAGACTGAATATGAGTCAACAGTGTGATGCAGCAGCAAAAAAGGCAAATGCAATTCTAGGATGTATTAACAGAAGCATACAGTCTAGATCACGTGAAGTAATTATTTCCCTCTACTCCTCTTTGGTCAGACCTCATCTGGAATATTGTGTCCAATTTTGGGCACCACATTTTAAAAAAGACATCAACAAACTGGAGCAAGTTCAGAAAAGAGCGACCAGAATGGTGACCGGTCTGCAAACCCTGTCTTATGAGGAAAGGTTGCAGGATTTGGGAATGTTTAGTTTGCAAAAGAGAAGACTGAGAGGAGACTTAATAGCTGTCTACAAATATCTAAAGGGCTGTCACATTGTAGAAGGATCAACTTTATTCTCATTTGCACAAGGAAAGACTAGAAGCAATGGGATGAAGCTGAATGGGAGGAGACACAGATTAGATATTAGAAAAAACTTTTTGACAGTTAGAGTGATCAATGAGTGGAACAGGCTGCCACGAGAAGTGGTGAGTTCTCCTTCAATGGAAGTCTTCAAACAGAGGCTGGACAGACATCTAACTGGGATGATTTAGCGAATCCTGCTTTGAGCAGGGGGTTGGACCAGATGGCCCAGGAGGTCCCTTCCAACTCTACGATTCTATGATTCTATGATTCTATGGCTTCCTGAAAAAAATCTAAAGAAGGTGGCCTGGATTTAATTGGATAAAACTGTGTGTTGTATGTTTTAAGACATTATTTAAATTAACCTCACTTAGTATGTTATTATCACAATCCAGCTGTCTAAGATTTTGCAGGGTACATTGATCAGAAAAATACAAACAATCAGTATTAATGCTGGTAGTAGGTAAAACAGGATCATAAGCAGATTGTACAGCCTCTTTGCTGAAATGAACTTTCAGAGTCAAGTTTCGCGCAAATCTGTTAATATCTACTATAGTGTCATAAAGATCAAATTTTTTACAAGGTGAAAAACCCAGTCCTTTTGATAGTAGCGATATCTGCGGTTCTGTAAGAATATAACTCGATAGATTAAAGATAGGAATGTTCATATTTTCCGCTTCCTTGTTCTCAGACATGAGCCGGTTGGCCCTGTGTTTTCTGCCATCCCTCCTCCTCGATCGTTTTTTGGCATGGCTCCTTCTTGCAAAAAATCTCTTTTATAATGTTTTTTATTTGTATTCTGATCAATAGGTAATGAGGAAATAGAAGAGTCCGTTAGTTCATCAGAAGTTTCTCCAAATGAGGTGTCTGAAATAGCAGAGGAATTGCTGAAGGAGACTTTGGATTTTTTAAACCAAGATTTTTTTCTTTTGAAAATAGATGGAGGGTAATGAGACCAGTTGTAAACTTTATTACTCTTGTAGTCCAAGTCTCTTATAAACTTTCTTTTTTTGGTGGATACTATGGAGTTCTCCCTTCTTTTTAAGTTGTTATGCATTCTCTCCAAAAACTTGGTTTTATTGTCTGATATAGGCAAATCATTAACAGACTTTTTCACCATCCAGTAGGTGAACTTACAAGATTAAAAAGAAACAGCACCTTGGATACGGTCTTTGAGATGGAAGCCAACAAAACCTGCACTAACCTATTAAAAAGAGGATATTCTAAGTGGTCACTTAGCAGAGCTAAAGGAATTGTTAATAATATTGATAGAAGTTCACTTCTTCAGGAGAAAACTGAGAGACGTTCAATGAACTCATTTGATTCGAAGGTGGTATTTAGTACTAATTACAGCCCACAATATAATACCATAGTTAGCATTATAAAATGGTACTTGCCACTCTTAACGCAGGATGATGTTTTAAAAAATATTGTGAACAACCACAATGTGGCGTTTGTAGCTAAACGGGCACCTACCTTAGCGTCTTTATTGTCTCCTAGCATGTTTATTGATCAGAATAAGAAGTCCAATAATTGGTTAAAAACTATACAAACTGTGGGTTTTTTGTGGAGCTAATGTCTGCATCTGCTGCGGCTTTGCCAATAAATCAAAAGTTTTTTCTTCATTTTCTAATAACAAAGAGTTTAGTGTTGCATCTTTCATTAACTGCAACACTGAAAATGTGATCTATTTGATCAGCTGCAGCTTTGTAGACTTCAGTATATTGGTTGTACTATGAATTCATTGAAAACCAGGATGAGAAAATTTACCTTTGGTTGGAGCTTCAGTTGTTTCATGCCATTTCTCTAAAGTTCATAGTGGTAATTTATCTAGTTTTTCCTTCATGGGAATTGAACAAGTAAAAAAACCTCTTAGAGGGGGGGACTTACGCAGGAAGGTTCTAGCTAGAGAAAGTAAATGGATTTTTGAAATGGGTACAAGAACTCCTTTAGGATTCAATAGCCGTACAGATATTATTCTACATTATTGAGGTTTCAGTGGAGCTTAATTTATTCATGTCAAATATAATTTTTCTTTTTTATAATTTTTTTTTTCTTCATTTTTTGTTTTTTTTTTAATTTTTTTTTTATCATCCTACATATTATGTCATTATTTAGGACGTTTATTTGTATCTTTTTACTACATAAGAATAAGTTGTCTATTTTGTAGCAATGCTGTTAATTAATCCTCAGTAGCGAATTGCTTAAACCCTTTTTCTGCACACATGTTTGTAATTATTTGCACTAATTTTACTCAGGATTGCCTTTTATATGGCTCCACATACAAGGAGCAGATTAGGTTTGGACCGTGAAGAAGGCAGGTTAGGTCACCGAAACGCGTAGTCCCATTTGCGTTTGTTTCTGCCATGCACTCTGGTTCCTGATCCTTGTGGGTCGTCTTTTTAACCTTGTTGAAGAAATAAAGAAAAGCATCATTTTACTCCAACCTTGGTTTGCTGAGTTCTTGCTGGATTTCCTCTTTGTTCTCATATATATATATATATATATATATATATATATATATATATATATATATACACACACACATACACACACATACATACATACATATACAAACATATACACATATATAGTGGTGCAGTGAAAGCTGTGACAGCTAGGAGCGCTGTATGGGTCATGCACACAGGCATATCCGTTGTGGTAATGGAGATAGGATGGTAAGTGACCTCTATGTATCCCAGGGTGGGTGGCCCTGGGATGGAAGCTCGAACATGTGTTAATCAGCAGAGGTACTGCTGAGGTTTTTGTTACACAGTGTATAAGGGAGAGCTTACAGGTGGCTGGTGAGACGGGTGTAACCAGTCACCTACAAACCCACCCAGGGGTGAGTGGCTAAACGCCCATAGTAAGCATGTATATGTGTAAGTATGGCTGGGTTAGAACCTGCGATGAGGTCATAGCCATGTGATCCGGTGGGCGTGGCTACGGACCATATAAGGTGACCAGGGTAGGTCACATGAGAGTGAGTGCCTGGATCTGATTGGTCCGTGTGGAAAGGCCGACATGCTAGAAGGTGTGCTGCCTTCCTGAAGCACACATGTGGAGGCCGCTGACCAGGTGAGGCCTGTGTATTTTGGCCTGTGTATGTGGAACAGTCCTCAGAAGGGAATGGATGTCCTGAATAAGAAGCAACTAAGAGGTAACCCCAGACAGGGGAAAATAACTGTGAGGCTATAAAGTCTGATTGCTGGACAAAGCACAGCCTGTGTGACCACAGGGCTGAGAGAGCGGAGCTTTACACGAGCATTCTTCTGTTGTGACATAAGGCTGTTGCTGTTTATGGTTTATGTTGTCTGATTAATAAACCGCATGGACTGTTTATGTTGAAAAACCCGTGCCGGACCTTGTTAATCTGCGAGTGTCCCCCAATACCCTCAGTAAGCGCTACCTTGCTATATATATATATATATATATATATATATATATATATATATATATATATATATATATATATATATATACACTGCTCAAAAAAATAAAGGGAACATTTAAACAACAGAAAATAACTCAAAGAAAATCAAACTTCTGTGAAGTCAAACTGTCCACTTAGGAAGCAACACTGATTGATAATCAATTTTACATGCTGACACACTCAATAAAGGAGTGGTTCTGCAGGTGGTGACGACAGACCACACTTCAGTACCAATGCTTTCTGGCTGATGTTTTGGTCACTTTTGAATGTTGGTTGTGCTTTCACACTCGTGGTAGCAAGAGACGGACTCTACAACCCACACAAGAGGCTCAGGTAGTGCAGCTCATCCAGTATGACGCATCAATGTGAGCTGTGACAAGAAGGTTTGGTGTGTCTCTCAGTATAGTGTCCAGAGGCGCTACCAGGAGACAGGCCAGTACCCAGCAGCAGGACCGCTACCTCCGCCTTTGTGCAAGGAGGAACAGGAGGAGCACTGCCAGAGCCCTGCAAAATTACCTCCAGTAGGCCACAAATGTGCATGTGCCTGCACAAATAGTTAGAAACCTACTCCATGAGTATGGTCTGAGGGCCTGACATCCACAGATGAGGGTTGTGCTCACAGCCCATCACCGTGCAGGAAGCTTGGCATTTGCCACAGAACACCAGGATGTCCAAATTTGCCAATGGTGCCCTGTGCTCTTCACAGATGAAAGCAGGTTCACACTGAGCACATGTGACAGAAGTGACAGAGTCTGGAGACGCTGTGGAGAGGGATCTGCTGCCTGCAACAGCCTTCAGCATGACCGGTTTGGCAGTGAGTCAGTAATTGTGTGGGGTGGCATTTCTTTGGAGTGCCGCACAGCCCTCCATATGCTCGCCTGAGGTAGCCTGACTGCCGTTAGGTACCGAGATGAGATCCTCAGACCCCTTGTGAGACCATATGCTGGTGCGGTTGACCCTGGTTTCCTCCTAATGCAGGACAATGGCAGACCTCATGTGGCTGGAGTGTGTCAGCAGTTCCTACAAGATGAAGGCATTTAAGCTATGGATTTGCCTGCCCATTCCCCAGACCTGAATCCGATTGAGCACATCTGGGACATCATGTCTCGCTCCATCCACCAACTTCACGTTGCACCACAGACTGTCCAGGAATTGGCGGATGCTTTTGGTCCAGGTCTGGGAGGAGATCCCTCAGTAGACCATCCGCCTCCTCATCAGGGGCATGCCCAGGCGTTGTACAGTAAGGAGGTCATACAGGCACGTGGAGACCACACACAATACTGATGCACACAGCCTAGAGAGTATCCCACATAAAGTAAATTAAAACATAACCTTTAATGAACCATTAAAAGGACATAATACACAAAAACATTGCAAAAAAGTGCACATGTTAACCAGTGCTCAATAAAAAATGGTTTGGTCTCACCATTGGTATTAGATATAGCATTCCAGCATCAGGGCGTATCCTGCTGGAAAGACGATCCACTCATTGGGAGCCAAGACATGGGAAAAACAATGTTAATGTAAAATATTCCCCTACACTCCCTGTCGTTCCCCAACGTTACTCCTGTCCTAACAGGGACAGGCCCCAAGTGGATCCTGTAGTGGACCCCCCCACTGATAAGGGGAAAATAGAAAAGCTCCCTACACATTTCTTCCCCAATGGTGGGGATTCATCAGGGGAGTCAAATAGATATTAAGCAGTAGGAAAGGATATATAGAAATAGTGTTATCCGTTAAGTCCTTAGGCCCCGCAGTGGCGAGGTGCCTAACAAACTAGTGTGACTGTCCCTGTCACTACCAAGTGGACTAAGACTAGCTTGCTGGTTTTTTGTCACAAGGTGCCAGCGTTGGGATAACTAAGATAAGCCCCCCTGCGCCTGTGATAGCCGTGTGTCGGCAGTGCGTCGCATCCCTCCGTCCGTGACATACCAGTGTCAATGGCGGGATTGTGACATATTGGTGGCAGCGGTGGGATAACTAAGATAAGCCCCCTGCGCCTGTGATAGCCGTGTGTCGGCAGTGCATTGCATTCCCTCCATCCGTGACATACCGGTGTCAGCGGCGGGATCGTGACATATTGGTGGCAGAGTGGTGGGATGATCGTAGAGCATTAGAGGTTTGAGCAATCATCCCTCTCACTAAAAACCTGCATGGCTTCTGTGGGAATCCTGCATCATAGGTTTTGGATAACAGACTCAGAGTTTACTAGTCCTGAGACAACTGTGTGTACTTGGAAGTATCCCCTCCCCTCTTTGTTTTTCTATCCTATCTTTTATTTGGCAACCATGGCTATGATGGGCGCATATGTGGTATAAACAGCATAACAAGGACGCTCTTATTGCCCTTTGTGGGTTGTGTCGCATCGACACCACAAACAAAAACAAATCCCCACTGATTGCGACTCTGGTGCAACGGGAAAACACCCAGAGCCCAGTGAACACAGAAGCTGGCCAAGTGACAATGGGGCTGCAGCAGAGGCTCCACTCCTGAGCGCTGGCCCCACATACAATCCGGACAGATTGGACCCCTACCTGCAAGCGGCCTTGGATGAGCTCCCTGCTGAAGACCATGTGTGACGTCTGCAGCTGATCCAGCAAGCTGAAGAGAGAGCCAAGCGCAAAGCGGAGGCCCAAGCTCAGAGAGCCCATGAACTGCAGCTGGCCCGGCTGAGGGAAATTCCCTCCGCAGCACGGAGTAATGAGCCCCACAGCGCCCAGAGTCCTAAACCCGGCCAGAGCATTTTCCCGTGATGGAAAAGGATGGGAACTTGGACACGTTTCTGCAGACCTTTGAGAAAGCCTGCAGACAGTACCAGCTTCCTATGGACGAATGGGCCAGGTACTTGACCCCAGGGCTAAAAGGCAAAGCCCTGGAGGTGTTTCTTTCTCTCCGGCCAGGAGAAGATAACAACTATGACACCATAAAGCAGGCTCTGATCGCCAAATACCGGCTGACACCTGAGGTATACCGAAAGAAGTTCCGGAACCTCCAACGTGGCCCACACGATAGTTATAACGATGTGGTGCAAGGACTCAGGACCCACTTTGACCAGTGGATCCATGGACTGTCAGTTGATTCATTTGACCTGCTACAGGACCTGATGATCAAAGATCAGTTCCTGCATCTTTGCCCAGCTGAGGTCCGACAGTTAATCCTGGACCGAGAACCAACGAATGCGGACAAAGCAGCGCAGATCGCCAACAACTATGAGGCCAACCGGAGGCCAGAGACACGGAGGCCAGTCACCGTCAGCTGGAGAGGGGTAAGCCTGCAACCAACCCCAGTGCCCCAGCTAGCCGTCCCTCTGGAGGCCCTGTCCATGTTGCCAAAACCAGGCCTACTACTGACAGTCGCCAGTGTTACAACTGCAATCGGACTGGTCATATCAGTGTCACTTGTCCGGAAAAGCAGATGACCCCCCAGCCAAGGCCTCTGGGCCCAACGCCTCTGTTCTTTTGGTGGGAGGTTTGATCACAACGTTCAACCCGTCCAGGTGGGGGCCCATTTTGCTAAAGGCCTCAAGGACACCAGGGCTGAACGAACCCTCATCCGTCCTGGACTGGTGGCCCCTGAAGAGTTCATTGAGGGGAAAACCCTGACTGTCACCGGGATCGGGGTACCCGCTATCCCTTGCCAGTGGCCCGGGTATTTCTTGATTGTGGTGCTGGGAACGGGGTGAGGAAAGTGGGTGTATCCGAAAACATGCCCACTGATGTTTTATTGGGGACTAACTTGGGGAGGATGGTTGCATACTACGTCCCTGACACCCCTCCCCAATCTGATAATAAGGGTGACATTAACCCTGATTATGATGATGATAATGATGATGGGAAACTGAATGTGTTACCTGCTAATGCCTTGATGAGTAATTATGCAACTAATAACCATTCTCTCCCCAGGAATGATGCTGATGGTGGTGTAAATGTACCAAAGAACCCTGATAACCATTCTTTCCTAGGTATGATGCTGATGATGATGATGTATCTGTGCCGACTGAACCTGTTAACCATTTCTTTGAAACGGTAGATGTGTTCACAGGTACCGAAGTGCTCAGCCCCATCACTCTGCGGAGTGAGACGGCTGAGGAACCCCTAACAGGAGCAAGCATCAGTGCTCAAAGAAATGGGGAGGTGCATGGGAACTGTGAGGAAGGTGATGCCTGACAACTGACCTGTGCCACCGAGGAAGGTAACTGGCCCATGGGTAGCGCTGCTCCTGAAGTGTTGGGGGTAGATGGGGAGGTAGAGCCCATAGCAGCGCCGACTGGTGGGTCTGTAGAAATCCCCAGGGAAACAGCATACATAACAGCTGTCACACGCAGTCAGAGTGCCCAGATCGCAGGTAGCGTCCTGCCTTCTGGACCCTCTTCTGCTATGAGAGAGAATGAACCAGAGGTGAACCCAGAGCAGGTTCCAGAGGGTCCCAGTGATGAAGGGACCCTAACGTCACTTCTGGCTGCCTCCAGCCAAGAGTTCCAGGCCGCTCTGCACTCAGATGCGAGCTGGGAGACCTCGCCAAGACGCCAACCTCCGAGTCTGATAAGGAAAGGGTGTTCTGGGAACGAGGAAGGTTGTACCGGGAGACAGTACCCAGAGAATCCCAAAAGGAGTGGTTGAGGGAAAGACAGCTGGTCGTCCCATATCAGTTCAGAACTGAGTTGTTGCGGATTGCCCATGAGAGTCCACTCGCTGGACACTTGGGGGTCAGCAAAACTAAGGCACAGCTGTCTCAACACTTCTATTGGCCCAAGATGGGGACAGATGTAACAAACTACTGCCACACCTGTACCAGCTGTCAAAGAGTGGGTAAGGCGGGGCCTGCACTTAAGGCTCCTCTTATCCCTTTGCCAGTGATAGAGGAGCCTTTCCAGAGAATCGCGGTGGGACATTGTGGGCCCGCTGTTCATCCCCAGCAGCTCTGTAAAGCAATAGATTCTCACCATGGTAGACTACGCTACCCGGTACCCAGAGGCAGTAGCTCTGTCTTCAATCAGGGTGGATAAGGTGGCTGATGCACTGGTGACCATCTTTTCAAGGGTAGGATTTCCCAAGGAGATGCTTACCGATCAAGGGACCCAATTCATGTCTCGCCTAATGTAGGCTCTGTAAGAAAATGCAGGTGAAGCACCTGGTATCGAGTGTGTATCACCCACAGACCAATGGTTTGTGTGAATGCTTCAACGGTACCCTCAAACAGATGCTCCGCATGCTGGTTGAGTACCAAGGTCGCCACTGGGAGCGGTACCTCCCACACCTGCTGTTCGCTTACAGAGAAGTTCCGCAGGCCTCAACGGGGTTCTCCCCCTTCGAGCTCCTGTATGGCAGGTGAGTCCGGGGACCCCTTGGATTAATAAGAGAATCCTGGGAAGATGAGCCAAACCCCACAGAAGTGTCCATCATGGATTATGTCATGTGCTTCCGTGACAAGATGCAGACCTTGACACAGTTGGTGCATGACAACATGACGCAGGCTCAGGCTGACCAGAAGCACTGGTATGACCAGAACGTCCGGGAGCGGACCTACCAGGTTTGTCAAAAGGTGTGGGTGCTGGTCCTCGTACCAACAGATAAGCTTCAGGCAGCCTGGGAAGGCCCATACATTGTCCACCAACAGCTCAACCCGGTCACCTACGTGGTCACACTTGACCATGCTCGGGGTTGGTGCAAGGCCTTTCACGTCAACATGCTGAAGGCTCACCATGAACGTGAAGTTTGCGTCCTACCAGTCTGCAACCTGCCCAAGGATGGGGAGGAAGATCCCCTCCTGGACATGCTGGCCCAAGCCAAGGCCAATGGGTCCATTGAGCACATGGATATAAGTGATTTGCTAACCCTACCCCAGCGGTCGCAGTTGTTGGCCACCCTGGAACCCTTCCGGGCCGTGTTCACCAACCGACCTGGGAGGACGGAGTTAGCGGTTCATGAAGTGAACACCTGGAATCATGCCCCACTACGGCGAACACCTTATCGGTAGAGTTGAGCGACTTTTGGTTTTTTAGGGTCGCGTTTCGTTTCGTGAAACCCGACTTTTCCAAAAGTCGGGTCGAGCAAGATCGTCCGATTATAGGGAAAAGTCGGGGTCGTCCCGGAACACGAAACCCAATGTAAGTCAATGGGGAATAAAAGTCGGCAGTGAGAGGAGGACAGGAAACACACCAACAGTGCCCATTTGAATGCCAAAAGCATCAATTCTTCTTACTTAAGCTTGTCAACCTTAATTAACTTCATAATACAAGTTACGCACTGAAAAATGGGGGTTATTTGGCTACAGACTGTGGTGGGGGAGGGCTGGCTCCAGGTTTTCATGTGCCCTGGGCGAAAGAGCGCCCCTTTAACACATACCACAACTCATCATGCTCCGATACGGCAGAGAAATAGCGGTATAGTACAATGAAAAATACCTCACTTTTTACATCTCATGACGAGGCCCATCTATTTCTCCATACAGAATCATTGGTCCCATATAATGTTTGAAACAGTATATGATGAGCTCCACATAATGCTACAGTATATGTTGGTCCCCATGGATGAAGCTCTGCTGTCTTATGGGCCCAAATAATGCTCCAAACATAATGGGCCCCATTTCTAATGCTCTAGTGTATAATGGGCCCTGTAAATGCTGCTCCAGTGTCTGATGTCCACCTTTGGAATGTTCCAGTGTATGGTGGGCCCCATCTATCATTCTCAGACGGTGTTAGGCCCAGTATGGATTGCACGTGATTGCACAAAGGTTAGAAAGGGTACCGTATCCCCAGATAACATGTATGGATAGCGTACACATTCAAAATATATGTCTCAGGAGGCAGGCTCAGACGGTGTTAGGCCCAGTATGGATTGCACGTGATTGCACAAAGGATAGAAAGGGTACCGTATCCCCGGATAACATGTATGGATAGCGTACACATTCAAAATATATGTCTCAGGAGGCAGGCTCAGACGGTGTTAGGCCCAGTATGGATTGCACGTGATTGCACAAAGGTTAGAAAGGGTACCGTATCCCCGGATAACATGTATGGATAGCGTACACATTCAAAATATATGTATCAGGAGGCAGGCTCAGACGGTGTTAGGCCCAGTATGGATTGCACAAAGGTTAGAAAGGGTACCGTATCCCCGGATAACATGTATGGATAGCGTACACATTCAAAATATATGTCTATACATCAGGAGGCAGGCTCAGACGGTGTCAGGCACAGTATGGATTTGACGGCCCAGATTACACAGCGGAGGAGCAGGGAGAGGTAAAGATTGCAAATGCTGGGGCCCTGCCCAAGCAAGGGGGGCCCACTCGTGGGCGTCGGTACTGGCACTGGGCCCCTCATAGTACAGCGGTGTGTCTGACGGCGGGTGTGCACCACCACCGTCAGAGACACTTGATTGCACTATGAGGGACCCTGTGCCAGTGCCCGTGCCCAAGAGTCGGCCTACCCACCTGTCCAGGGCAACGGCACTCGCACGGTGTCGTGCGCTAGGTGGTGACCCCGGCCATGGGGGGGGGAGGCAGCACAGTTAGGGAGTTTTAGAAAGTGGCATATGTTGATGTTGGACATTCAGCTGATGCAAAAGGCGAAATAGGTGAAGTACCAGGAAGAGGTGGACCAAAGCAAGCCATTTTTCTGTCACCCTATGTGTCATCAGGGGAAGGTGGGACAAAATCCTTGGAAACCCATGCGTGGTTCATTTTAATGAAGGTTAGATCATCCACATTTTGGGTTGACAGACGGGTCCTTTTTTCTGTCAGGATTGATCCAGCTGCACTGAAGACTCTTTTCGATAGCACACTTGCAGCTGGGCAAGCGAGCTCCTGTAAGGCATATTGGGCCAAGTCAGGCCAGGTGTCCAGTTTAGCGGCCCAATAGTCAAAGGGGAATGACCTGTGTGGGAGAACATCGATATGGGAGGAAAAGTAGTTTGTAACCATAGTTGACAACTGCTGTCACCTGTCACTTTCCATCGATGCAGTATTACCAGTTGTGTGAGCGGTATTTGAAAAATCAGTCCACAACATTGTCATGAAACCCCTGTCTCCAACGCCACTTCTGCTGTGTGCACCACGAACACCTCTGCCAAGCTGCCCCCGGCCCATACGGCTCGTGTGAGAACCATCACCGCTGCTGTGTGCTGGGAATGCCTCAAGCAACCGATTTACCAGAGTTGCTTGTTTATTAGCCAATATTAAGTCAAGGTTCTCCTGTGGCATGATGTTTTGTAATTTGCCTTTATAGCGTGGATCCAGGATGCTGGCCAACCAGTAGTCGTCATCGTTCATCATTTTGGCAATGCGGGGGTCCCTTTTTAGGATCCGCAAGGCATAATCTGACATCTGGGCCAATGTTCCCGGTGTCAATGATGCACTGCGAGTGCTGGGTGGAGGAGCACTTTCTGGCAAATCCACATCCCTCCAGTCACGCACAAACCCTGTACCAGACCTTGCCACGCCAACATTTTCACTTGCCCCACGAGATGCATCCTCCTCCCCTAAGTAATCATCCCCATCATCATCCTCCTCCTCCTCTTCTTCCTCCACCTCGTCCAGGAGAGGTCCCTGAGCAGACAATGGCTGAATGTCATCAAGGATTCCCTCCTCCTCTTCCTCCTCATCAACATTGGCTGCAGACGCCTGCTCCTTAAGGTGCGTCAAAGTTTGCATGAGCAGACGCATAAGTGTGATGCTCATGCTTACGATGGCGTCGTCTGCGCTTACCAGCCGTGTGCATTCCTCAAAACACTGAAGGACTTTACAAAGGTCTTTCAGCTTCGACCACTGCACACTTGTCAACTCCATGTCTGCTCTCAAAGTGCCTGGCCGTGTATCCTCCCACAAATGCATTATGGCCTGCCTCTGCTCGCACAGCCGCTCCACCATGTGCAGGGTGGAGTTCCACCTTGTTGCAATGTCGATAATGAGGCGGTGGTTGGGAAGGTGGAGCAATCGCTGCAGCTTCTGCATACGAACGGAGTGTACAGGCGACCGGCGGATGTGCGCACACAGTCTTCGCACCTTCTGGAGCAGGGCTGTTAACTCCGGATAATTTTTGAGGAAGCACTGCACCACCAGGTTCAAGGTGTGAGCCAAGCAAGGTATGTGGCTGAGTTTTGAAAGGGCTATGGCTGCCACAAAATTACGGCCGTTATCACTAACCTTGCCTGCCTCAAGATGTACACTGCCCAGCCATGACTCAGTTTGTCGCTTCAAGTACTCGGCCAGCACCTCGGCGGTGTGTCTGTCGCCCAAACACATCATCTGCAACACAGCCTGCTGACGCTTTCCACTAGCTGCTCGATAGGGGGACACATCGTGTGCAACAGTGGCAGCTGCAGATGGAGTGCTCGTACGACTGCGCTCTGTGGACGAGCTTTCGCTTCTGGAGGAGGAGGAGGAGGAGGAGGAGGAGGAGGAGGAGGAGGAGGGTCGAACGCCTACAGCCAACTGTTTCCTATACCGTGGGCTAGGCAGCACTGTCCCACCACCGCTGTCCCCTGTGGACCCTGCATCCACCACATTAACCCAGTGCGCAGTGATGGACACGTAACGGCCCTGGCCATGCCGACTGGACCATGCATCAGTTGTGAGGTGCACCTTTCCGCTCACTCACTTGAGTGCATGGACAATGCGGTCTTTCACATGATGGTGGAGGGCTGGGATGGCTTTGCGAGAGAAGAAGTGGCGACTGGGTAGGTCATAGCGTGGTACTGCATAGGCCATGAGTTCACGGAAAGCTGTGCTTTCCACCAACCGAAAGGGCATCATCTCAAACGAGATTAGTTTGGCAATGTGGGCGTTCAAACCCAGTGTACGCGGATGAGAGACTGAGTACTTTCTTGACCTACTCATAGTGTCTGGGAGGGTGAGCTGGACTTGAGAGCTGCATATGGTGGAAGTAGCGGTGGACAGGGCGGACTGAGAGAGGGTTGATGATGGTGATGGAGTTGGTGTTCTTTCTGATGGCCTAGAATCAGTCTTTCGTTGATATAACAGTGGGATTCCCTGACTGCTGTGGTCTTGCAACGACACCTCAACATTTGCTGCTGTGCTAACCGGTGGGCTTACAGTGGGGGAAACAATGTAGCGTTGCTGACTACCTTCGTTGTGATCAGTTGCACATGTGGCACTTGAGGTTTGGTGTTGTGTCCACGCTTGCAAGTGCATGCTGGTTAAATGTCTAAGCATGCAACTGGTATTCAAATTTTTCAGATTTTTCCCTCGGCTAAAGGTCTTTGCGCACTTCTTACAGATAACCTTGGCCTGATCATGAGGATATTGTTCAAAAAAGTGCCACACTGCACTCTTCCTACTTTGGCAGACATTTTGCGGCCTAGCACGCTGTGATCTTTTGACCCTCTGGACAAGCTGTCCAGCAACTCTTTTGATGTTTGGAACCTGTCTTTGGAGTGCTCCGGGCCTGCCAGATAACAGCTGTTGCGATGTCGATGTCTGCTGTGGATGCTCCTCCTCCTCATCTGAGCTATTGGAAGCAGCACCCTCTTCCCCCAATGGATGCCAATCTGGGTCAACAACTGGGTCATCCATCACCTCCTCTTCTATGTCATGTGCACCTTCCTCTGTGTCACCGTGTATGGTGGTATAGTGTGCGGGAAGGGGCACCTGAGTCTCATCAGGGTCAGAATCTGGCTCTGTACACTGCGAGGACAATGTAGTGCTCTGAGTGAATGTACCAGCAGAATCATCCATCACCGGCTGTGCATCAGTGCACTCCATGTCAGATTCATCTTGGCCTGGGTAATTCACCATTTCACTTGATAATCCAGGCATGGTATGTGAAAACAGCTCCATGGAGTAATCAGTAGTATGGCCTGCGTCATCCTTCAATCTTGGTTGGGGTGAAGGACACAAGGAAAGGTGTGGTTCATGAACATGAGCCTCCAATGACGACTCAGTGCTTTTACTTTTTACAACTGAAGAAGAGGAGGCGATAGAGCTGGAGGCTGAGTCAGCAATGTAAGACAAAACTTTTTCCTGATGCTCTGGCTTTAAAAGCGGTTTGCCAACTCCTAGAAAACTAAGCGTTCGAGGCCTTATGTAGCCAGACGATGACGCAGGGTCAGCACCTCCTGCATTCGGTCCTATTTTGCTCTTGCCACTACCATCAGATCCACCACCAACACCATCATTACCAGCTGCCAACCCCCGCCCAATTCCACAGCCTCTTCCACCAGCCTTCCTCATTTTTGGTAGAAATGTAGACAAAATCCAACAAACTATATAGTAATGTAAAACAAGGTACAAGGTGTCTATAGGACAGGGGAGATTTTGAATTTCTGCAGACACTTGTGGACACTGGACACTTTTGGATTGTGTGAGGCCCACTGATATCTGAGCGCTATGTGACAGGCTCGATGGCACAGCTGTGACCAAAGTGACTAGAGAATAAGGGAGATTTTGAATCTCTGCACACACTTTTGGACACTGGATGGACACTTTTGGATTGTGTGAGGCCCACTGATATCTGAGCGCTATGTGACAGGCTCGATGGTACAGCTGTGACCAAAGTGACTAGAGGATAAGGGAGATTTTGAATCTCTGCACACACTTTTGGACACTGGACACTTTTGGATTGTGTGAGGCCCAATGAATATCTGAGCGCTATGTGACAGGCTCGATGGCACAGCTGTGACAAAAGTGACTAGAGGATAAGGGAGATTTTGAATCTCTGCACACACTTTTGGACACTGGACACTTTTGGATTGTGTGAGGCCCAATGAATATCTGAGCGCTATGTGACAGGCTCGATGGCACAGCTGCTGTGACCAAAGTGACTAGAGGATAAGGGAGATTTTGAATCTCTGCACACACTTTTGGACACTGGACACTTTTGGATTGTGTGAGGCCCACTGATATCTGAGCGCTATGTGACAGGCTCGATGGCACAGCTGTGACAAAAGTGACTAGAGGATAAGGGAGATTGGATTGCTTTTAAAAAAGCAGTTTGCGGAGCAGTGGGTAAACAGCAATGCAGGAATGTCAGGAAGCCTTAGAAGGCAGCCCAACAACCAACACCACTGATACACCACTATATAGCCTCCCCTTGCACTGCACACACAGTGACTGGTGTGTTGTGCAGGCCAAATCGCTAGCAGCAGAAGCAGTTTTTTTGTCTTCTTCCCTGCCTAACGCTCTCCCTACAGAATCAGCAGCAACCTCTCCCTATACTAAGATCGGCAGAAGTAAGATGGCGGTCGGCGTGCACGCCCTTTTATACCCCCTGTGACGCCCACCAAAGCAAGCCAATCACTTGCATGCCCTTCTGAAAGATGATGGTGACCCGTGCCTATGTCATCACGTTGCCCACAGTGTCCGTGGATCCTGATTGGCTGAAAAAGAGCGCAAAACAAACTTTTGAAAAGCGACTTTGGCGCGTAAGTCGCTGACCTCGTGGCCGACCTCATCCTAGGGTCGGGTTTCGTTTCATGAAACCCGACTTTGCCAAAAGTCGGCGACTTTTGAATTTTTTCGACTCGTTTCGCTCATCTCTACTTATCGGATCTCTGAGGAGGCGCAACAGGTCATGCGCCAAGAGATCCATGAGATGTCACAGCTGGGGGTGATTCGACGGTCAAAAAGCACGTGGGCCTCACCTGTAGTTCTCGTGCCCAAAAAGAATCGGACCACCCTGTTCTGCGTGGACTACAGAGGGCTCAACGCCATCACAACCTCTGATGCACACCCGATGCCATGCATCGAGGATCTGCTTGAGCGGTTGGCAAAAGCAAAATACATATCCAACATGGATTTGAGTCGGGGATACTGGCAGATTCCCCTGAGCCCTGAGGCGCAGGAGAAATCCACCTTTATCACCCCCTTTTGACTGTACGAGTCCACAGTCATGAAAAATGCCCACTTTCCAGCGGATGGTCAACCACTTGCTCCAGGGACTGGAGGAGTATGCGGTGGCATACCTGGATGACATTGCCGTCTTCAGTTCCACCTGGGAGGAACACCTTCAGCACCTCCAGGAGGTGCTCAAGCGTCTTCACCAGGCAGGCCTGACCATCAAGCCGGGAAAGTGCCAGATTGGCATGAGCGATGTCCACTACCTGGGGCACCGAGTATGTGGGGGTCCCATGAGTCCGGAGCCAGAGAAAGTGGACGCAATTGTCCTGGCCCACCCCCAGGACCAAGAAACAGGTGTAGTCCTTCTTGGGCACTGCAGGGTACTATAGGCGGTTCGTACAGGACTATAGCACCCTTGCAAAACCCTTGACTGACCTAACCAAGCAGAGGCTACCCCAAACAGTTAACTGGATGGCCGGCTGCTAGGCAGTCTTCCAAGCTTTGAAAACAGCCCTGTGTAACTCTCCAGTGTTGAAAGCAGTCGACAGTAGTCACCCGTTCCTGGTACAGACCGACACCAGCAAGTTTGGCCTCAGTGCTGTGCTCAGCCAAGTTGACTTGGAGAACCAGGAGCACCCCATGTTGTACCTGAGCCGGAAACTTCAGCCGAGGGAAGTGGCATACTCCACCATCAAGAAGTAGTGCCTAGCCATGGTGTTGGCACTGCAACAATTGCAGCCTTACCTGTACGGATGCACCTTCACAGTGGTAACTGACCACAACCCTCTGAGCTGGCTGCACACAGTGTCCGGAACCAACGGAAGGTTACTACGCAGGAGCCTTGCCCTCCAGCAGTACGACTTTACCGTACAACACAAAGGGCAGCGAGCATGGGAATTCCACTGAGGTGCGCATGGTGGATTACCGTCAGGTTATGCCTCCGTAGTGCACTCAAAAAGGGGGAGGTGTAATGTTAAGTAAGGTATTGCTTCGCTGGAACATTCCAGAATCATCCATTGTTACACTGCAGATTATACTTCTGCTTGTCACACGCTGTGGATGTGACACCCCCTTTTCCCCCCCTTAGCAGCTGTGTGTGTGTGTCTCCTCTGCCTGCTTGAAATAGGACACCAGACATTTCCTGTGCAAATATTCTCTCCAGCTAAAGGAATGTTGATTAGCTAAGTGAAAGGATTTCTTTAGTTTGAAGCCATGAGGCCAATTCACCTGGGGAATATTAAAAGAAGCCCTAGCGTGTACTCCATTTGCTGCAGAAAAATGAAATGGACATTTCTGTGATATGCGCTGACCCGGCTTCACTATGGTGGCTCTTGCGAAGTTCTAACTTCAGCAGAAACGGAGGACTGGATTTCTCCATTATGGTGTAACATAATTACTGCAAGTTTGGCTTTGAATTATTGTATTTGGCTGGCTAAAAAGAATGATACCATGTGCGAGTTTATACGAGGTACCCTCTACGAGATAGAGTTCTTGTAAGTTTTGCAAGAGTAGGAGGCTGACCCTTTCCAGACTGCCCCTTTCATGAGGTCACAAAGCCAAAGCTTTGATGCATCCCCTGCCAAAAATCATTCAGACGAGCTGGAGGTTTTCATGCCTGAAGGACCCCCCAGATGCAGGGTGACGTGTGGCTGCTGCCCCTCCCCCTCCCCACATGGTAGCCTACAGACCACCTAAGCAACTAAGTTTATTTTCTGCTGTTAATCCCTTTTATTTTATATTTGCATTGTACATATCTAATGTCTCAACTTTATAACATCTTTTATCTGCTTAATTACAGCCCCCTTTTGGGGAATAAGCTATAACATTTATTATAATAAGAGAACCAACTCAGAATGCTGAGAGAAAAAACCTGATAAAAGCCGTGAATATAAAATAAGAGTGAAAAGGATAAAATTACTCGATAAAATAGCCTTTATTATAAGAATGGCTCAACAACAAAGATTATGAAATTTGTGCATAAAAAGGCAGTTCAACCGCTGTAATGAATTGAGCATATATATATATATCCATAAATAAAGTGCAAAATACTGGACCAAACAAAGATATGCTCATGTACCCAAACCACTCAAGACTAATTATAAAACCTTATGTAATTAAACAATAGTTTGGCTAGAAAAATATACATGATGTATATGAAAAGTGCCAAAATAGTGCAAAAAGTGATTGCTCACAATGGAGTTGTGCAAAATTGCAAATTGTGCAAAAAGATGCAAATAGTGCAAAAATAGGTGAACATCAGTGCTGCAAATAATTCAAACTGTGGCAATATGCAAAAAATGAAAACGATTGTGCACAAAATTATTGTGTGCACATAAAGTGTGCTAAACCAAGGCTGGACATGTGGGCCAAACAATTAAAACATAAGGCCCCGACGTGCGTTTCTGAGAATTACCTTTGTCAGGGAAATTGTGACAGCTCTGCCGGAAAGATTATTTATAGTCCTGCACATCCAGGACATGAGATAAGGCGGCGCATGGGATGTCGGCATAAACCGGAAGTGACGCGGCAAGTGGCGTCATGTGAGCAAACACAGCCGACGAGGCCGATGTGTCACTACACATGGAGACGCCATTGCCGCGCAACGAACCGGCACACCAGGCTGCTCATGTGCACTGCTCAATGCCTGGATAATGCCCGTAATGAGATGTAAACAAACCATTGTGAACGGCATAGCAATGCAAAATATGGGGCTTAGAGTGCAAAAAATACAGGGTGGTGGTCAAGAACTTGACAAAGAATGGACATGTATATGACCACATATATAAATAAATAAAATATGTATATAGAAAAAATATATAAAGAAAAAATATATATAGAGCATATCCTTAAACAAGCCAGTAATAATAGCAGAAGAATATGTAAAATAATACAGTTATTGCACAAAAAAGATCAAGGGATCAGGAGTGATGCGAAAATGACATGAAGTGAGTCAAATATTGGTCATATGTGAAAGAATATATTTGTAGCACAAAATATAAGCCATACACAATGAAGACCTACAGAACATGTTGAAAACATGAATAAAGAATAATACATGGATACAGGAAGCTAATATTTGTTAAAAGAAGAGTGTCATGCCTTCAGCCGCAGGCCCAGTCTCCGCTGCACAGGGAGACCAGCGCCTATCTCGCAGCTCCACTGCTACTACTCACCCTGTCCGTGGCTCCAGACAATCAGCGGCTCCTTTCTCTGCTAAGAACCTGCATCCTCTTGGCAGGTCTCCTGGTAATGCTCTTAGGAGGCGCGCCCTGCTTCCTGCACACATACTTAAAACAGCAGGGCACCTGTTCTCTATTAGGGCTGTCTGCGCTGTGATGTTCTGTGCATAAAAGGCATCCTCCTCTTGAAGGAGGTGCCTGAACAACGTGTTCATTCAGTGGGATCTCTGCCTCCCACACAGGCCATATTCTGCTTTGCTCTGCGTTCTGAAGGCTGTTGCAATATACTAATATCTCTGTCTCCTCAGAATCCTCTGCTGGCAGTTCCCTCTCCTGGATCCTTCTGGACACTCCGGTTTCTACCCTAGACTGACCAAGGCTCTCCTCTTGGAATCATCCAGTTTCCATTGCAGGCTAGATCAACCTTTCTGTGTTTACACAGACCTCCCAGGATTCTAGTCACCTACTCCATACGGTCTTTATGAGTCATCCCTCTGGTCCGGGTATCGCGGCATTAAGGTCTTCTCGTGTTGCGACAGGGGAGCCCCTGTATAGGGGTACACCTTGCCCGGTGCTCCACTACGTGGTTCTGTGTCGTGGTCCAGAGGGTTCTTCCCTCAGGCACCTTGTCCATTTGTTTGCTTTCTTTAATAAACATCCTTCCTTTTGGAAGCTCATTCTTCTGTCTCTTGTGTATCGGGTATACAGCTACCACTGCACCATCAGTGGTCTAGTGGGTCCACTATACATCTTCACGCCCTGTGGGCGTAACAGAGTGGATCTTCTTCACCTTCAAACGTATGAAAAAAAGAAGTCCATACAAATTCATGAAGAATTTCGCCTTCAAACGTATGAAAAATGGAGGTCCATGTAAATTCATGAAGATCAACAAAATTACGATATTCAAGAAGAGCTGAAAATATGAATAAAAAGAATTAAAATAAAATACACTAAAATTATTAAAAGGTGATGTAATAAAAACTCATTAAGACCCAATGGGGACACTGTACGTAGGGTCCAGATCCATTGGGTCTCCAGTTGGGCAAGTTTTTTTGCTGATATTGCCACCCCTAATGTTGCTGCGTATCATATTGATTCCAGAAACCTTAAATAAGGTGGAATCGCAATTATGATACAATTTAAAATGTTTGGGCAGCGTCTTGAGATCTTCTATATCTTGAGCTGCCTTAATGCCTAATACGTGTTCACAGACCCTTACCTTGAGTTGGCGGGTGGTGAGACCCACATAGATGAGGGAACATGGGCACATGGCATAATAGATTACCGCAGTAGAAGAACATGTGATATTGTCCTTAAAACGAAAATTGCGGGATTTGTTAGAGTTGGTAAACGAACTAGTTTTGATGATATTTAGGGCACGCTACACAAGATCTACAGGGTTTGCAACCTGTGGTTAATGTTTTTTGTGAAGGAAAAAAGGAGGTATTGACTGGTTCCCGTATGTAATGACTTTTTACTAGTCTGTCGCCAATATTAGTTGATCGTCTAAAGGTGATATTAGGATGATCTCCAATGTGCTTAGAAAGAATTGGGTCTGATGTCAAAATAGGCCAAAATTCATTTAAATAAAATCTAAGCCATTCATGTTGGCCGTTAAATTGTGTGATAAAATGGACAACATCATTAGATCTCAGGATATTCTTACTATAAAGTGCATTGTAACGTGGCGTAAAATATGTCTGGCTCTGTTAAAGGCTCTTTTAATCAAGCGCCTACTATATCCTCGTTCTAGGAAACTATCCCTCAGAGAAACAGCCTGCTTTTAGAAGTCAGCTTCTGTGAAACATATACATCTGAGACGTAAAAATTGCCCAATAGGAATCGAGCGAATCAAGGCTTGAGGGTGGGAAGATGATGCATGGAGTAGGATGTTAACCGCAGTTTGTTTCCTATAAAGGTCTGTTTGAAGGCAATCGTCAGAATCTCTCATTACTCGCACATCCAGAAAGTTGATGACCTCACCATGATGGAGATAAGTAAAGTGCATATTGATGGAATTTGAATTTAACCCCTTCACCCCCAAGGGTGGTTTGCACGTTCATGACCGGGCCAATTTTTACAATTCTGACCACTGTACATTTATGAGGTCATAACTCTGGAACGCTTCCATGGATCCCAGTGATTCTGACATTGTTTTCTCGTGACATATTGTACTTCATGTTAGTGGTAAAATTTCATTCAAATAACTTGCGTTTATTTGTGAGAAAAATGGAAATTTGGCGAAAATTTTGAAAATTTCGCAATTTTCCAACTTTGAATTTTTATGCCCTTAAATCACAGAGATACGGCACACAAAAAACTTGATATCTAACATTTCCCACATATTTACTTTACATCAGCACAATTTTGGAACCAAAATTTTTTTTTGTTAGGAAGTTATAAGGGTTAAAAGTTGACCAGCGATTTCTCATTTTTACAACACCATTTTATTTTTAGGACCACATCACATTTGAAGCCACTTTGAGGGGTCTATATGATAGAAAATACCCAAAAGTGACACCATTCTAAAAACTGAACCCCTTAAGGTGCTCAAAACCACATTCAAGAAGTTTATTAACCCTTTAGGTGCGTCACAGGAATTTTTTTTAATATTTAAAAAAAAATGAACATCTAACTTTTTTTCATAAAAAAAATACTTCAGGTTCAATTTTTTTTATTTTACCAAGGGTAACAGGAGAAATTGGACTGCAAAAGTTATTGTGCAATTTGTGCTGAGTACGCAGATACCTGATTTGTGGGGGGGAACCACTGTTTCGGTGCATGGCAGAGCTCAGAAGGGAAGGAGCGCCATTTGACTTTTTCAATGCAAAATTGGCTGGAATTCAGATTGGACGCCATGTCACGTTTGGAGAGTCCCTGATGTACCTAAACAGTGGAAACCCCCTACAAGTGACCCCATTTTGGAAACTAGACCCCCCAAGGAACTTATCTAGATATGTGGTGAGAACTTTGAACCCACAATGGCTTTACAGAAGTTTATAACGTACAGCGGTACAATTAAAAAATCATATTTTTTCCACAAAAATGATCTTTTCACCCCAGTTTTTATTTTCCCAAGGGTAACAGGACCCTAAAAGTTATTGTGCAATTTGTCCTGAGTATGCTGATACCCCACATGTGGGGGTAAACCACTATCTGGGCGCATGGCAGAGCTCGGAAGGGAAGCAGCACCATTTGACGTTTTTGGCTGGAATTGAGATCGGACACCATGTCGCGTTTGGAAAACCCCTGATGTACCAAAACAGTGGAAACCCCCCACAAATGACACCATTTTGGAAACTAGACCCCCTAAGGAACTTATCTAGATGTGTGGTGAGCACTTTGACCCCCTCAGTGCTTCACAGAAGTTTATAATGCCCGGGCGTGAAAATAAATAATTCGTATTTTTTCCACAAACATGATCTTTTAGTCACCATTTTTTTATTTTCCCAAGGGTAACAGGAGAAATTGGACCCCAAAAGTTGTTGTCCAATTTGTCCTGAGTATGCTGATACCCCATATGTGGGAGAAAACTACTGTATGGGCACACGTCGGGGCTCGGAAGGGAAGTAGTGACGTTTTGGAATGCAGACTTTGATGGAATGGTCTGCGGGTGTCATGTTGCCTTTGGAGAGCCCCTAATGTACCTAAACAGTGGAAACCCCCCACAAATGACACCATTTTGTAAACTAGACCCCCCAAGGAACTTATCTAGATGTGTGGTGAGCACTTTGAACCCCCCAGTGCTTCACAGAAGTTTATAACGCCCGGGCGTGAAAATAAAAAAATCGTATTTTTTCCAGAAACATGATCAATTAGTCCACAATTTTTTCATTTTCCCAAGGTAACAGGAGAAATTGGACCCCCAAAAGTTGTTGTCCAATTTGGCCTGAGTACGCTGACACCCCATATGTGGGAGAAAACTACTGTATGGACACACGTCGGGGCTCGGAAGGGAAGCAGTGACGTTTTGGAATGCAGACTTTGATGGAATGGTCTGCGGGTGTCATGTGCGTTTGGAGAGCCCCTGATGTACCTAAACTATTGAAACTCCCCACAAGTGACCCCATTTTGGACACTAGACCCCCCACGGAACTTATCTAGATGTGTGGTGAGCACTTTGAACCCCCAAGTGCTTCACAGAAGTTTATAACACTCGGACGTGAAAATAAAAAAATCATTTTTTTCCACAAAAATGATATTTTTGCCCCCAATTTTTTATTTTCCTAAGGGTAACAGGAGAAATTGGACCCCAAAAATTGTTTTGCAATTTGTCCTGAGTAGACTGATACCCTACATGTGGGGGGTAAAACACTGTTTGGGCGCATGGCAGAGCTTGGAAGGGAAGGAGCACCATTTGACTTTTTCAACTCAGAATTGGCTGGAATTGAGATCAGACGCCATGTTGCATTTGGAGAGCCCCTGATGTGCCCAAACAGTGGAAACCCCCAATTATAACTCCAACCCTAACCCCAACACACCCCTAACCCTAATCTGAGCCCTAACCCTAGCCCTAACCCTAGCCCTAACCCTAGGGCTGTGTGCACACGCTGCGGATTTTGCTGCGGTTCCGCAGCAGTTTTGGCCGCTGCGGACCAGCAGCAGTTTTTGCTGCGGTGTACAGTACCATGATTCCCTATGGGAATCAAAAACCGCAGTGCAGACGGTGCGGAATTTTCCGCGCGGATTATCTGCGGTTTTCAATCCGCAGAAAGAATTGACATGTCAATTCTTTCTGCGGATCCTCCTGCGGTTTGCCATCTCCTCTATTGAGGAGATGAAAAACCGCAGGACAAAACCGCAGAGCAATCCGCAGGTAAAACCGCAGGTCTTTTGACCTGCGGTTTCACCTGCGGATTTTACAAAATCCGCGCGGATGAATCCGCACCTAATCTGCAGCGTGTGCACACAGCCTTTCCCTAACGGGAAAATGGAGATAAATACTTTTTTTTTAATTTTATTATTTTTCCCTACCTAAGGGGGTGATATCGGGGGGTTTGATTTACTATTTATGGCGGTTTTTATATTTGGCAGCTGTCATACGCTAAAAGACGCTTTTTATTGTAAAATAGTTTTTGCATCACCACATTTTGAGAGCTATAATTTTTCCGTATTTTGACCCACTGAGTCATGTGAGGTCTTATTTTTTGCGGGACGAGTTGACGTTTTTATTGGTACCATTTTCGGGCACGTGACATTTTTTGATCGCTTTTTATTCCTATTTTTGGGACGCAGAATGAACAAAAACCAGCGTTTCATGAATTTCTTTTGGGGGGTGCGTTTACACCGTTCCGCGTGCGGTAAAATTGATAAAGCGGTTTTATTCTTCGGGTCAGTACGGTTACAGCGATACCTCATTTAGGTCGTTTTTTTATGTTTTTGGCGCTTTTATGCAATGAAAACTATTTTATATAAAAAATAATTATTTTTGCATCGCTTTATTCTGCGAGCTATAACTTTTTTATTTTTTCGCTGATGATGCTGTGTGGCAGCTCGTTTTTTGCGGGACAAGATGACGTTTTTAGCGGTACCATGGATATTTATATGCGTCTTTTTGATCGCGCGTTATTACACTTTTTTTTTGGCGGTATGATAATAAATCATTATTTTTTGCTTCGTTTTTTATTTTTATTTTTTAAGGGGTTCGCTAAAGGGGTTAACTAATGGGACAGTTTTATAGGGCGGGTCATTACGGACGCGGCGATACCTAATATGTGTACTTTTATTGTTTTTTTTTTTATTATTTCCAAAAAATGGATTTATTGGGGGAATATTTTTTTTTTTTTTCTAATTTATTTGGCGATTTTTTTTTAATTATTTCAACACTTTTTTTTTTTTTTTTTTTTTTACTTTATTAAATAGTCCCAGGTGGGACATCACTGTCCTGTGACAGATCGCTGATCTGTCACATCACAGATCACTGTGACAGATCAGCGATCTGACACAGGCACTGCAAAAGGCTTCCTCATGCCTGCGCTTTGCAGGCACTGAGGAAGCCAGCTTCCTCAGGCCCCCGTCGCCATCTTGGATTCGGGGGCCTGGAGGAAAGGAGCCCCCCGCAGCAGCGCTGCACATTGCTCTGCCGTGGGGGGCTCAGGGAAGCACGGAGGGAGCCCCCTCCCTGCCGATGCTTCCCTTTAACCCCCGGTACACCGCGATCATATTTGATCGCGGTGTGCAAGGGGTTAACGTGTCGGGGGCGGTCCGTGACCGCCCCTGACACATTGTGCCGGGTGTCAGCTGTGATAATCAGCTGACACCCGGCCGCGATCAGCGGCGCTCACCACGTGGGCGCCGCTGATCGCGGTAGACGTACTATCCCGTCCACAGTCATACGGGCCCGGGTACCGTGGACGGGATAGTACGTCGGATGTCAGGAAGGGGTTAATTTAGTAATAGATTCTGATAAGGCATCAACAGAATCCTGCCAAATAAAAAATACGTCATCTACAGTTAGGTCCATATATATTTGGACAGAGACAACATTTTTCTAATTTTGGTTCTAGACCATTACCACAATAAATTTTAAGCAAAACAATTCAGATGCAGTTGAAGTTCAGACTTTCAGCTTTCATTTGAGGTATCCACATTAAAATTGGATAAAGGGTTTAGGAGTGTCAGCTCCTTAACATGTGCCACCCTGTTTTTAAAGGGACCAAAAGTAATTGGACAGATTAAATAATTGTAAATTAAATGTTCATTTCTAGTACTTGGTTGAAAACCCTTTGTTGGCAATGACTGCCTGAAGTCTTGAACTCATGGACATCACCAGACGTTGTGTTTCCTCTTTTTTGATGCTCTGCCAGGCCTTCACTGCGGTGGTTTTCAGTTGCTGTTTGTTTGTGGGCCTTTCTGTCTGAAGTTTAGTCTTTAACAAGTGAAATGCATGCTCAATTGGGTTGCGATCAGGTGACTGACTTGGCCATTCAAGAATATTCCACTTCTTTGCTTTAATAAACTCCTGGGTTGCTTTGGCTTTATGTTTTGGGTCATTGTCCATCTGTAGTATGAAACGACGACCAATCAGTTTGGCTGCATTTGGCTGGGTCTGAGCACACAGTATGGCTCTGAATACCTCAGAATTCATTCGGCTGCTTCTGTCCTGTGTCACATCATCAATAAACACTAGTGACCCAGTGCCACTGGCAGCCATGCATGCCCAAGCCATCACACTGCCTCTGCCGTGTTTTACAGATGATGTGGTATGCTTTGGATCATGAGCTGTACCATGCCTTCGCCATACTTTTAACTTTCCATCATTCTGGTAGAGGTTGATCTTGGTTTCATCTGTCCAAAGAATGTTCTTCCAGAACTGTGCTGGCTTTTTTAGATGTTTTTTAGTACAGTCCAGTCAAGCCTTTTGATTCTTGATGCTTATGAGTGGCTTGCACCGTGCAGTGAACCCTCTGTATTTACTTTCATGCAGTCTTCTCTTTATGGTTGATTTGGATATTGATACATCTACCTCCTGGAGAGTGTTGTTCAGTTGGTTGGCTGTTGTGAAGGGGTTTCTCTTCACCGTGGAGATTATTCTGCGATCATCCACCACTGTTGTCTTCCATGGGCGCCAAGGTCTTTTTGCCTTGATGAGTTCACCAGTGCTGTCTTTCTTTCTCAGGATGTACCAAACTGTAGATTTTGGCACTCCTAATGTTGTAGCAATTTCTCGGATGGGTTTTTTCTGTTTTTGCAGCTTAAGGATGGCTTGTTTCACCTGCATGGAGAGCTCCTTTGACCGAATGTTTCCTTCACAGCAAAACCTTCCAAATGCAAGCACCACACCTCAAATCAACTCCAGGCCTTTTATCTACTTAATTGAGAATGACATAACGAAGGGATTGCCCACACCTGTCTATGAAATAGCCTTGGAGTCAATTGTACAATTACTTTTGGTCCCTTTAAAAACAGGGTGGCACACGTTAAGGAGCTGAAACTCCTAACCCCTTCATCCAATTTTAATGTGGATTCAAGAGCCCACCATTCCCACCCTCTATCTGCTACCCAAAATCCATAAAAATGCAGAGGTTCCACCTGGGAGACCAATCATTTCTGGGAAAGGCAACTTTTTAGAAAATGTAAACAAATATATAAATTATATTCTACAGCCATTTGTCACATCTCTCCCCTCGTACACCAGGAATACTGATGACTTCCTCAAAAAAATTGATGGAATGCATATTGAGAGAGACTCCATGTTAGTCACTTGCGAGATGGAGTTTCTCTATACTAATATTAGACATACTGATGACATCACAGCAGTAAATTATTTCTTACAACATTCTTATTCTAGAGCTTTTATTATCTTTTTTACTCAGTTATTAGAATTTGCATTGACACACAATTTTTTTGTTTTTAGGGGGTAATATTTCCTACAGACCCAGGGACAAGCTATGGGTGTCTCCTTTGCACCAGCCTACGCCAACCTGTTCCTGGGTCTGTGGGTGAGGGACCTCTTCTTTTCTGGTGATTTCGAGCACATGGAACGTGTCCCATTTTGGACACGTTACATACAGTTAGGTACATATATATATTTGGACAGAGACAACATTTTTCTAATTTTGGTTCTAGACATTACCACAATGAATTTTAATCAAAACAATTCAGATGCAGTTGAAGTTCAGACTTTCAGCTTTCATTTGAGGGCATCAACATTAAAATTGGATGAAGGTTTTTGGAGTTTCAGCTCCTTAACACGTGCCACCTTGTTTTTAAAGGGACCAAAAGTAATACGACAATTGACTCCAAGGCTATTTCATAGACAGGTGTGGGCAACCCCTTCATTATGTCATTCTCAATTAAGCAGAAAAAGGCCTGGAGTTGATTTGAGGTGTGGTGCTTGCATTTGGAAGGTTTTGCTTTGAAGGAAACATTCGGTCAAAGGAGCTCTCCATGCAGGTGAAACAAGTCATCCTTAAGCTGCAAAAACAGAAAAAAATCCATCCTAGAAATTGCTACAACATTATTTAACATTAACATTATAACATTATTATATTTAACATGGGTGCGCATACCTGCGCGCTGGTAAGCGCATGTATGCGATTTTCATGCGCTGCGCTTTTTTGGGGTGTGCGTTGGGATTTTCCAGACGCAGCATGTTGCATTTTTTGGCCCTGCAAAAAAGCGCATGCGCACATATGCGCACGTTTTGCGCTAAAAATGGCCATTATAGCCTATGGATGCGCATATGTGCGCACTGGCATGCTCATGTATGCGTTTTTTTGCATATGCGTTTTTTTTTTAAACCATGGAATTTAGGGGTTTGGGTTAGAGTTAGGGTTAGTTAAGGGGGTTTAGGGTTAGGGTTATGGTCAGGGTCAGGGTTAGGGTTGGGGTTTGGGTCAAGTATGGTTTTGTTAAGGATTAGGGTCATGGTTAGGGTCAGGATTAGGGTTAAGTATGGTTTTGTTAAGGGTTAGGGTCAGGGTTAGGGTTAGGGTTAGGGTCAGGATTAGGGTTAAGTATGGTTTTGTTAAGGATTAGGGTCATGGTTAGGGTCAGGATTAGGGTTAAGTATGGTTTTGTTAAGGGTTAGGGTCAGGGTTAGGGTCAGGGTTAGGGTCAGGGTTAAGTATGGTTTTGTTAAGGATTAGGGTCATGGTTAGGGTCAGGATTAGGGTTAAGTATGGTTTTGTTAAGGGTTAGGGTCAGGGTTAGGGTTAGGGTTAGGGTTAGGGTCAGGATTAGGGTTAAGTATGGTTTTGTTAAGGATTAGGGTCATGGTTAGGGTCAGGATTAGGGTTAAGTATGGTTTTGTTAAGGGTTAGGGTTAGGGTTAGGGTTAGGGTCAGGGTCAGGATTAGGGTTAAGTATGGTTTTGTTAAGGATTAGGGTCATGGTTAGGGTCAGGATTAGGGTTAAGTATGGTTTTGTTAAGGGTTAGGGTCAGGGTTAGGGTTAGGGTTAGGGTTAGGGTCAGGATTAGGGATAAGTATGGTTTTGTTAAGGGTTAGGGTCAGGGTTAGGGTTAGGGTCAGGGTTAGGTTAGGGTCAGGGTTAGGGTCAGGATTAGGGTTAAGTATGGTTTTGTTAAGGATTAGGGTCAGGGTTAGGGTCAGGATTAGGGTTAGTATGGTTTTGTTAAGGGTTAGGGTCAGGGTTAGGGTTAGGGTTAGGGTTAGGGTCAGGGTTAGGGTTAAGTATGGTTTGGTTAAGGGTTAGGGTCAGGGTCAGGGTCAGGGTTAGGGTTAGGGTCAGGGTTAGGGTTAAGTATGGTTTTGTTAAGGGTTAGGGTCAGGGTTAGGGTTAGGGTTAGGGTCAGGGTTAGGGTTAGGGTTAGGGTTAGTTAGGGTTTAGGGTTTGGGTTAGGGTTAAGTATGATTTGGTTAAGGGTTAGGGTCAGGGTTAGGGTTAGGGTCAGGGTTAGGGTTAGTAAAGTCATGGTTTGGGTAGTGTGAGGGGCCACCTAAAAATGTTGGAAAAAAACGCAAACGCGGTAAAAACGAGCTAAAAACGCATACAAACGCATAAAAACGCTGCGTTTTTTTCATGCATGCTCATAAAAATGCTTGAAAAAAAACGCAGCAGTTGTATGCTTATGTATGCGTTTTTTCAATGCGTTTTTTTGCGGGAAAAACGCGCTGCAAAAAAAAGCAAGTGTGAAACTAGCCTAAGTATATTGGAGATCATCCTAATATCACTTTTAAGCGATCAACTAATCTTGGCAACAGACTAGTAAAAAGTCATTACATACGGGAAGCAGTCAAAACCTCCTTTTTTCCTTCACAACCAACACTAACCACAGGTTGTAAACCCTGTAGATCTTGTGTAGCGTGCCCTAAATATCATCAAAACTAGTTTGTGAACACGTATTAGGCATTAAGGCAGCTCAAGATATAAAAGATATCTCCTCCCTCAAGACACTGCCAAAACATTTTAAATTGTATCATAATTGCGATTCCACATTACTTAAGGCTTCTGGAATCGATATGATACACAGCAACATTAGGGGTGGTAATATCAGCAACAAAAACTTGCCCAACTGGAGACTCAATGGATCTAGACCCTACGTACAGTGTCCCCATTGGGTCTTAATGAGAGTGTCACGTCTCTGTCAGATTTGGGGCCTGCTGTTCCGGTCGCAGCCACTAGGAGGCGCCGGACCGCCACTTCGCCGTCAGACTCGGGGACGGCTGTTCCTGCCTCGGCCACTGGGAGGCGCCGTGGTTCTATTACGTCACCGTCAGACTCAGGGCCTATGGTCCCAGCTTTAGCCACTAGGAGGCGCTGGTCTGTCACGTCACCATTGGATTCGAGGCCTGCTGTTCCGGTCACGGCCACTAGGAGCCACCGGACCGCCACTTCACCGTCAGACTCTGGGACGGCTGTTCCTGCCTCGGCCACTTGGAGGCGCCGTGGTCCACCCGTGAGTTATGGTGGTGACAGAGAAGTGGCTCCTGCTCAGGCATCTGGTGGGCGCAGGCTCCGCCCCTCTGTCAGTCATCAGGGGGTTACTGCATCACCGTCTGGCCTGGTCCTGGGGGCGGCCCTAATGACATCACCAGTCCAGGAACCTGTGAGGGATGACCTGATCCCTCAAATACCTTGGGACTGGTCTTGCAAGACGCCGGATATATTCTTGGTTCCCCTGTGTGCTACTTAGTGATTGATTTCTGTTTGACTCTGATCTCAGCCTGGATTTCTGACCCCTCTTTTGCCTGACGATTCTGTACTTCTGCTACTCTCCTGGTTTGTGACCTTGGCCTGGATATTCTGACTCTGCTACTTCCTAACAATTCTGTACCTCTGCCGCCCTCCTGGTTTTTGACTCTGACCTTGGCCTGAAATTGACTCTGCTATTGCCTGCCATTTTTGTACTTCACTCTGACGACCATCCTGCTCTGGCCGCTGCTCATATTCAGACAGCTACCTCCTGGGCTCTGTTGTAAATCCAGATCCCTGTATAGGGGTAAAGGGTATCAGTGTTTCTCGGGGTGTTGCCTGGCTGCAGCCCAGAACCGCAGACGGACGTTACAGAGAGTCTTTCTTTAATCCCCTTTTTATAATTTTAGTGTATTTTATTATATTTTAATTCTTTTTATTCATATTTTCAGCTCTTCTTGAATATCGTAATTTTGTTGATCTTCATGAATTTACATGGAGCTCCATTTTTCATACGTTTGAAAGCGAAATTCTTCATGAATTTGTTTGGACTTCTATCTTTCATACGTTTGAAGGTGAAGAAGAGGAAGAAGATCCACTCTTCTTTTAACAAATATTAGCTTCCTTTATCCATGTATTATTCTTTATTCATGTTTTCAACATGTTCTATAGGTCTTCATTGTGTATGGCTTATATTTTGTGCTATAAATATATTATTTCACATATGACCAATCTAAGACTCACTTCATGTCTTTTTTGCATCACTCCTGATCCCTTGATCTTTTTTGTGCAATAACTATTATTTTACATATTCTTCTGCTATTATTACTGGCTTGTTTATGGATATCCTCTATATATATTTTTTCTTTATATATTTTTTCTATATACATATTTTATTTATTTATTTATATATGTGGTCATATACATGTCCATTCTTTGTCAAGTTCTTAGCCAACACCCTGTATTTTTTTCACTCTAAACCCCATATTTTGCATTGCTATGCCGTTCACAATGGTTTGTTTACATCTCGTTCCCGGCATTATCCAGGCATTGAGAAGTGCACATGAGCAGCCTGGTGTGCCGGTTCGTTGCGTGGCAGAGCGTCTCCATATGTAGTGACTAGAGTTGAGAGACTTTGCCTTTTTTAAGGTCGAGTCGGGTTTCATGAAACCCGACTTTCTCAAAAGTTGGGTCGAACTAAATCGGCCGACTACAGGGAAAAGTCGGTGGCCGACTGAAACACGAAGCCCAATGCAAGTCAATGGGGAAGGAAAGTCTGCAGGGAGTGGAGGACAGTAAACACACCTACAGTGCCCATTTCAATGCCAAAAACATCAATTCTTATTACTGAAGCTTGTCAACCTTAATTTACTTCATAATAATAGTTATGCATTGAAAACAGGGGGTTATTTGGCTAAAGTTGTGGGGGGTAGGGCTGGCTCCAGGTTTTCGTGTGCCCTGGGCCAAAGAGTATCAGTGCGCCCCTTTAGCACATACCACAACTCATGATGCTCTGATACACCACAGAAATATAGGTATAGCACAATGACAAATACTTCACTGCTTACATGACGGATTAAATTGTACAAAAGCTCAAAAAAAAGGACAGCATATTACTCCATACAGTATTATGACCACCACATTGTGCACCGTACAGAATAATGAGCCCCATATATTTCCCCATACAGAATAATTGGCCACATATAATGTTCCATACAGTATATGATGAGCTCCACATAATGCTACAGTATATGATGGTCCCCATGAACGATGCTCCAGTGTGTTATGGGCTCAAAAAATGCTCCATATATAATGGGCCCCATTTGTATTGCTCCAGTGTATAATGGGCCCCGTAAATGTTGCTCCAGTGTCTGATGTCCCCAATCAGGAAAACTCCAGTATATGATGGGCCTCATGGATGATGCTCCAGTGTCTTATGGGCCCTAATAATGCTCCATATATAATGGGCCCATTTCTAATGCTCCAGTGTATCATGTGCCCCATAGATGCTGCTCCAGTGTCTGATCTGCCCCATTTAGTATGCTCCAGTATATGATGGGCCTCATGGATGATGCTCCAGTGTCAGATGTCCCCAATTTTGAATGCTCCAGTATATGACGGGCCCCATTTTTAATTAACCCAGGCATAGTATGTGAAAAGAGCTCCATGGAGTAATCTGAAGTGTGTGCTGCCGCATCCGTCACTTTTGGTGTGGGTGAAGGACACAAGGAAAGTGGCTGCTCCTGACCAGAAGCCTGCACTTACGACTCAGTGCTTGCATTTTTTTTTAACTTAAGAAGAGGAGGTGAGAGAGCTGGAGGTTGTTTCAGCAATGTAAGCCAAAAACACTTCCTGATGCTCCGGCTTTAAAAGCAGTCTACCTACTCCCAGAAAGCGGAGCCTTACAGGCCTTCCAGAGCTACACCATGACGCAGGCTCAACACCTCTTGCCTTAGCCGCTATTGTGTTTTTGGCACTACCAGCAGATGCACCACCACCACCACCATCAGTACCAGGTGGCCCCCCACGCCCACGTCTGCGTCCTCTTCCACCATACTTCATGTTTTTGAAAATTGACCCAAAATACCAGCAGATATATGGTACTGTATCAGAAGCGTACAGCTCTGTACAGTCTAGGGATAACAGTAAATCTCCGTATATATTTCATAAGTCATACACAGACGCTCACAGGCTCAGTATGGATTACTCAATAAACTAAAAAGGAGAAAAAGGGTACAGTATCACCAGATACAAGGTATATATAGTAAAGTGTAAGCATTCTGAATCTCCGTATACATTTCAGGAGGCAGACACCAACACTCTCAGGCCCAGTATGGATTACACAAGAACATGAAAAGCTGTAAATGGGTAATGTAACAAGCGTACAGCTGTATTACAGTGTTGGCCAAATTTGAAATCTCGGTATATATTTCCAGAGTCACCCTTAGACGCTCACTCAGTCTGGGTTTGACCATAATAAAAAATGTTGTAAAAAAGGTACTGGATAATAAGATAGCAAGTACTGTATATATATTATAGGGTACAATTGAAATCTCCGTATACATAGTCTCGTAGTCAGTCTCTGACGTTTACTCAGTATGGATTTGACCGTAATACTAAATGTCGAACAAAGGTACTGTATAACAAGATACAAGCTGTATCGAGTATAGGGTAAAAATTGGTATCTCCGATTCACCGTATATATAGAATGCGTAAACCACACACGCTCACTCACTATGGATGATACCGTAATACAAAATTTTGAACAAAAGGTACTGTATCAGCACATACCAGGTGTATCCAGTCTAGGGGTAATTGTTAATTTCCGTCTATACTTCCGGAGTCAGACACAGACACTCACAGGCTCACTATGTATTACACCAGAATTTAACAAGTAGAAAAAGGGAAAGGTAGTTGAAGCGTACAACAGTATACAGTGTTGTGGTACTTTTAAATCTTCGTATATATTTCAATCTCAGTAAGCCAGTCCAGACTCTCCGCTACTGGAAACTACATGGATACAAGTACAGACGGAAAGTCGAGTGTTAGCAGAAATTGGGGAATTACTCATCGCGGGAAAACCTCCCGGTAGATGTTGCAGAGGCGATGCAGACCCTCAATTACTGTGTCTGTGGAGACAGTGAAAATGGTTCTTTGCGAAGAAAGGATTGCTTTATCGCAGTAGCGTGGATCACATCACCTTTACTCATCTGCATCTAATTGTGATCACAGTGAGAGATATAGACATGGTCCTCACTGCCTATCATGATGTGTCTGGTCATTTTGGAGTGCAAAAGACAGAAGCCACAGACCGTAGGCGATTCTCTTGGATTGGCATGAGGAGACATTGAAAAATGGTGGCAGGAATGTCACACGTCTGTGACTATCACAACTGTGAAAGGTAATCATAAAGCACCACTGCATCAGTTAGTAAGTTGACATCCATTACAAATGGTAGCCATTGATCATCTGAAGGTAGAGGCCAGCAGGACAGGGCATAGCTACATCTTAACCATCATCGATCAATACACTAAATTTCTAGTGGCCGTCCCTGTGAAGGATTTAACTGCCCAGACTACACAGCGGTGGAGCAGGGAGAGGCAAGTATTGCATCTTGCAAGTGCTGTGGCCATGACCAAGCAGGGGGGCACACTCGTGGTCAACGGTACTGGCACAGGGCCCCTCATAGTACGCTGGTGTGTCTGACGGCGAGTTGGCCCTCCCACCGTCAGAGAGACTGTATTGTACTATGAGGGGCCCTGTGCCAGTGCCGTCGGCCATCTGTGGGCCCTTCCACCTGATCAGAGCAATGGCACTTACCCGGGTGCGCCAGGTGTTGACCCCAGCCATATGGGGGGGTGGGCAGCCCACTAAAGGAGGTTTAAAAAAATGGCATATGTTGATGTGTTGGCTGGACATTCAGCTGCTGCAAAGGGCGGAATTGGGCAAGTCCGAGGAAGAGGATGACAAAAGTGAGGCAGTTTTCTGGCAACCTATGTGTCATCAGGGGAAGGTGGGACAGAATCCTTAGAAACCCATGCATGGTTCATTTTAATGAAGGTTAGATCATCAACATTTTGGGTAGCAAGAGGATGTGGAAACCACATAAATTACGACCAATAGATCCAATTGTCAAAAGTTAAAATAGATACTTTATTTAGGGAATTACACAGGACGGGTAATGGGGAACATGTGTACAGAAATAACAAAAGTGCAACAGTGCAAGAGGACACGTGGCCTGGCCCTGGCCATATATGTCATTATATACAAAAACTTTAGAAGTAAAAATTGACGTGATTACCAACTCCACAATTGGCAGAATAGTAGCCAAGCAGCCTACAATTAAACAGGGGAAATATGTCATACACAAAGTCCCCTGTTGCTATGTTTGCTTATACTAATTAGCAAAGGAACAATTTCTTGTAGTGAATATATGCTAAATTGTATCAAGACCATAGTTAGTACCGCATACATGGGCAGTAAAGTCTGTCAAAAGCTGCCGAGGGATGAGTACCCCTGTGTGTAACCATAATCTGCTCACCCACATGTGAGTGAGCAGTGCTGGGGCAGAACATACCTTGGAGTGGAAAAACCTTGGATGGCCGGGCGGTCCACGTGTCACCCAGACACGCGCTTCGGAGGAAATCTCCTTCGTCAGGGGGCGTGTGAACTATTGTACCGGGATGTTTAAATACCGCCAGACCGGAAGTGCCCGTGTCGCGGACTGGAAGTGACGCGGGGGTAGTCATGGAGCCCGGGACGCCGGATGACCGCGGCGTCATGGGGCGAGGAGGGGATCACAAGTGAGCCAGCCCCACAAAACATATAGATGCCGAGAGCCGACCAGCGCACCGGGACATGGCTCACCCGCGTGCAAAGTCCGCGGCACGTCAGTTCCGCTGTCACAGAATGATAAAGGAATTATCATGAAAAATCATGCAGTGTTCTCCATTATAAAACGGGATCTGCCAAATCCCCAGAGCCAAATGCATGGATGCAAGTATTATAGTATAGTATATTGCCATAGTATCAAAGCCTCATGACATATAGATTTTAACATGATGACAAATCAGGTAAATAACATTACCATTATGATATCAGAACCACATAGCATGTATATTCTAATATGATGACAAATCAAGTAAATAACATTATCATGACGTCATCAAAGCCTCTTTACATGTACCGTATTTTCCGCTTTGTAAGATGCACTTTTTTTCCCCCAAAATTGGGGGGAAAACGGGGGTGCGTCTTACAAAGCGGACATGCCTTACCTAGGCTGTGATCGGGGGCGTCCAGCGGTTGCTGCGGGTGTCTCCGGTGCCGCGTTGTGTGCCCGTCGTTGCCCGGCGCTCTGCCGACAGTGCGACAGGCCAGAGCCCTGGCATTTCCTCGGTTCCCTGCGTGCCAGTAAAAAAATGGCCACCGCGCATGCGCAGATGGGATCTCGGGAGATGAGATTTCAGATCTCATCTCTCGAGAACTGGGACCCGAGATCCCATCTGCACACGCGCCTGCGGCCATTTTTTTTTACCGGCACACAGGGGAACCGAGGAACTGCCGGGGCTCTGGCCTGTCGCACAATGTCGGCAGAGCCCCGGGCATTGACGGGCACACAACGCAGCACCGCTGGGCACCGGACACTCCCGCAGCACTGGCCAGCTTACAAATATCGGCAGCAGCAGCAACGGCACACATGGCAGCCCCCACTCATCCCTGAATGCGGCCTGCAGGATCAATCCACGCCTGCCTCCTCCAGCAGCGAACCTGGGACCCGGCTACACCACAGCCATCAACCCCGGTAAGCAATAAGATGCAAGGATTATAAGAGGCACCACCATTTTATTAAATAATATTTTTTTCTTATTTTTCTCTTCAAAATTTGTGGTGCGTCTTATAATCCGGAACGTCTTATAAAGCGAAAAATACGGTATATTCAAAATGATGACAAATCAAGTAAGTAACATAGTGCCATGAAAAGTTATAATATTGATAATAGGGCCATCACAAATGTTCTGATATACCATACACCTGATTGTCTCACAAATCTCAAGACTGGAGAAAAGGAAGAGGGGAAAATAGCAGATATCATGTATGCATATGGAGTTATATATATGTCTCTCTCTCCTACTATGTCAGTCACAATATATATAAAAAAAAAAAAAAGAAAAATGGAAGATCATATATTATGATTACAAAAAGGATTATGCATATCAAGCAAAAACTTGCTATATATATTATCAAAATTGGGCTATATAACAACATAACATGTACAGTACATATATATATGACAATGAGGAAGGAGAAAGGGAAGGGGAAATGAAAATGAAGGGAAGGAGAAAAATGGGGAAGGGGGGGAAGAAAGGGGAAGGGGGAAAGAGGAAGGAAAGGGAGAGGTCTTCATCTGTGGTAGAGGAGCCGAGATCTTCCAGGCTATCCTGATCCGGACCATGAAAAAAATACACTAAAATTAAATGAAACACAGAAACTCATCAAAATCATTAAAAACAAAAAAACAAAAACAAAAACCTGCTGCACAGTGTATAACCATGCACTGCTCCAAACAAGAAGGGTCACAAGAATGGAACATACGATAGATTCTCGTTTAGTCCAAGAGGGTGCACCGTGTCTAGTGTCCATATCCATCGTGTTTCTTTCTGGGCCAATTGTTGGGATATTTTCCCACCCCGAATCCCCATATCAATCATGTCTATTCCCTTCACTTTTAGGCCACTACTGTCACAGCCTTGATGGATCTTAAAATGTCTAGGTAACGTTTTAAGTACATTTGGATCATCTTCCTTCACCGCAGCCTGTATGCCCAAAACATGTTCCCTGATCCTCACTTTTAACTGTCGGGTAGGCAACCCTATATAAATCAAGGAGCAGGGACATGTGGCATAATTGATGACATTGCGGGAAGTACAAGTGATGGATTACCTGATCTTATAAACCTTCCGGCCAGAGGAGTCTACAAAAGTTTCCCCCTTAACCATGTTGGTACACGCCACACAGTGGCCACAGGCCTTGCTTCCACCTCTATTTTTTTGAGGAAGATCATCCAAAAAGGTCTTAGATGGTTCACCTATATAGTGACTACGCACAATATGGTCACAATTGGGTAGACAGACGGGTCCTTTTTTCTGTCAGGATTGATCCAGCAGCACTGAAGAATCTTTCAGGTAACACACTAGCTGCAGGACAAACGAGCTCCTGTAAGGCATATTGTGCCAATTCAGGCCAGGCATCCAGTTTAGAGGCCCAATAATCAAAGGGGAATGACCTGTGAGGGAAAATAACGATATGGGAGAAGTAGTTTGTAACCATAGTTGACAACTGCTGTCTCCTGTCAATTTTAATCGATGCAGTATTAGCAGTCGTGTGAGCGGTACTTGAGAAATCATTCCACAACATGGTCATTAAACCCCTGTCTCCAATGTCACTTCGGCTGTGTGCACCACGAACACCTCTTCCATTGTGTCCAGTATGGCTCGTGGGAGGACCAGCATCACTGCTGTGTGCTGGGAAAGCCTCAAACAAACGGTTTACCAGAGTTACTTGTTTGTTAGCCAATATTATCTCTAGGTTCTCATGTGGCATGATGTTGTGTAATTTGCCTTTGTAGCGTGGATCGAGGATGCTGGCCAGACAGTAGTCGTCATCCCTCATCATTTTGGCAATGCGGGGGTCCCTTTTTAGGATCCGCAAGGCATAATCGCACAAGTGGGCCAATGTTCCAGGTTTCAATGATGCACTGCCAGTGGTGGGTGGAGGAGCACTTTCTGGCAAATCCACATCCCTACACTCACACAAACACTGTACCTGACCATGGAATTCCAACATTTTCTCTTGCCCCCTGAGAAGCATCCTCCTGCCCAAAATAATCATCCCCCTCATCCTCCTCCTCCTCTTCCTCTTCTTCCTCCACCTCGTCCAGGACAGCTCCCTGACTAGACAATGGCTGACTGTCATCAAGGCTTCCCTCCTCCTCCTCCGCTGCAGATGCCTGCGTCAAACTTTGCATTAGCAGATGCGTAAGTGGGATGCTCATGCTTATGATGGCGTCATCTGCACTTACCAGCTGTGCGCATTCCTCAAAACACTGAAGGACTTTACAGAGGTCTTTCAGCTTTGACCACTGCACACCCAACAATTCCATATCTTCCCTCAACCTGCCTGACTGTGTATCCTTCGACAAATGCATTACAGCCTGCCTCTGTTCGCACAGCCTCTCAACCATGTGCAGGGTGGAGTTCCACCTTGTTGCAACGTCTATGATTAGGCGGAGGTGGAGCAATCGCTGCAGCTTCTGAATACGACTGGAGTGGACGTTTAAGCGCCAGATGTGCGAGCAGAGTCTTCGCACCTTATGTAGCAGGGATGTTAACTCCGGATAATTATTAAGGAAGCACTGCACCACCAGGTTCAAAGTGTGAGCCAGGCAAGGTATGTGTGTGTGTTTTGCATGGGCTATGTCTGCCACAAAATTACGGCCGTTATCACTGACTACCTTGCCTGCCTCAAGATGCAGACTGCCCAGCCATGACTCAGTTTGTCGCTGCAAGTAGTTGGCCAGTACCTCCGCGGTGTGTCTGTTGTCGCCCAAAGACATCATCTTTAACACAGCCTGCTGACGCTTACCACCAGCTGTTCGATAGTGGGACACCTCGTGTGCAAAAATGGCAGCTGCGGATGGAGTGCTCATGAGACTGCACTCTGTCGACGAGCTTTCGCTGATAGAGGAGGAGGTGGAGCGAAAGCCTACAGCCAACTGTTTCCTATACCGTGGGCAAGGCAGCACTGTTGCACTGCCGCTGTCCCCTGTGGAGCCTGCATCCAGCACATTAACCAAGTGCACAGTGATGGACACGTAATGGCCCTGGCCATGCCTACTGGTCCATGCATCTGTTGCGAGGTGCAACTTTCCACTCACTGACTGTTTTAGGGCATGAACAATGCGGTCTTTCACATGCCGGTGGAGGGCAGGGATGGCTTTTCGAGAAAAGTGCCGACTGAGTAGGTCATGGCGTGGGACAGCGTAGGCCATGAGGTCACGGAAAGCTTCGCTTTCAACCAAATGGTAGGGCATCATCTCTAATGAGATTAGTTTGGCAATGTAGGCGTTCAAGCAAAGTGTATGCGGATGAGAGGATGAGTACTTTCTTGCCCTACTCAGAGTGTCTGGTAGGGTGAGCTGGACTGGAGAGCTGCATATGGGGGAAGTAGTGGTGGACTGGATGGAGTGAGAGGGGGTTGGTGATGGTATTGGTGGTGATGGCCTAGATTCAGTGTTGTGTTTCAAAACCATTGTGATTCCCTGAGTGCTTTGGCCTTGCGACGACACCTCCACATTTAGTGCTGGTGGTGTGCTTCACGGTGGCGGTGGTCTTACAGTGGGGAAGCGATGGAGCATTGCTGGCTACTTTAAGTCGGAGCAGGTGCACATCTGCTACCTGAGGTTTTGTAGTCCATCCACGCTTGCAAGTGCATGTTAATTGTCTGACCATGCAACCGGTAATCAAATTTCTGAGTTGTTTACCTCGGCTAAAGGTCTTTCCGCACTTCTTACATGTAACCTTTGCCTCATCAGTAGGATTTTGGACAAAGAAGTGCCACACTGCACTCTTCCTACTATGGTAAACATTTTCTGGCCTTGCACGCTGTGCTAAGTTGACTGTCTGGTCAAGCTGTCCTGCAACTCTTAGTTTTTGTTCCACGTTTTTGGACAGCTACGGGCCTGCCAGATAACCGCTGCTGCGATGACGATGCCTGCTGCGGATCCTTCTCCTATCTGAACTATTGCCAGCGCCACCCTCCTCCCCAATGGATGCTAATCCGGGTCCAGAACTTGGTCATCCATCACCTCCTCTTCAAAGTCATCTGCACCTTCCTCTTTACCTTCTGTGTCACCGTGTAAGGTGTTATAGTATGCGGGAAGGGGCACCTGAGATTCATCAGGGTCAGATTCTGGCTCAATAGACTGCGAGTGCAATGTAGTGCTCTGGGCCAATGTACCAGCAGAATCATCTAGCAGAGGCTGTGCATCAGTGCACTCCTTGTCAGATTCATCTTGGACTGGGGAATTCAGGATTTGACTGGATAACCCAGGCATGGTATGTGAAAAGAGCTCCATAGAGTAATCTGAAGTGTGGGCTGACGCATCCTTAACTTTTGGTGGGGGTGAAGGACACAAGGAAAGGTGATTTTCCTGACCAGAACCCTGCACTGACGACAACGTGCTTGCAGGTTTCGAACGTTCAGAAGAGGTGGCAATAGAGCTGGTGGCTGTTTCGGCAATGTACACCAAAACCTGTTCCTGATGCTCCGGCTTTAAAAGCGGTTTTCCTACTCCATGAAAAGGCATATATATGAAACTGTTTGAAAAACGGACAGCACTCTAAGGTGTAGGTGTAACAACCCTGTTGGCGTCACTGCATGGCCTCCCATCCCCCGCACATCAACTTACTCACTGCTCCGGGTCTTGCTGTGAATTCTCTCTGTTGCCAGTCCTGTGCTCTGTGCTTCTGCTCTGCTGCAAGTTTCCTGGCTATGTGTGTATAGGGGGGCGGCGCCAGTACTCTCTGGTTCTTATGCAGTCAGGGTGCACCTGTTTATTCTGTCCCTGACCAATCACCTAGAGCCCTTGACTATTTAGTTCCGCCAAACCCACTGAAACATTGCCTGTGCAAGGTCTAATCTCAGTTAGCTCCTTGCTGCTGAGCTAGCTAGGCCCTGTCCTATGTCTTGCCTTCTCTGAAGGCTCTTAATCCATATTCCTGTCTCTTGGTACCTTGTCTAGCATTTCCCTGTCCGCCTGCCAGGAGGCAGAATATCCTGGTCCTTGTGTCTTCGTCCCTGTGTCTCTGTCTGAACTCAGTCTTACCTTTGTCTGCCAGTCTCCTTGTCTGTGGTTCCTTCTCTGCCGTGTCTTTCCTTGTGTCCTCCCTATCTGTGCATCTGCTCCCTAGCCGCTCTGCCTGCTTGGCTCCTTAGCCGCTCTGCCTGCCCGGCTCCTTAGCCGCTCTGCCTGCCCGGCTCCTTAGCCGCTCTGCCTGCACGGCTCCTTAGCCGCTCTGCCTGCACGGCTCCTTAGCCGCTCTGCCTGCACGGCTCCTTAGCCGCTCTGCCTGCACGGCTCCTTAGCCGCTCTGCCTGCACGGCTCCTTAGCCGCTCTGCCTGCACGGCTCCTTAGCCGCTCTGCCTGCTCGGCTCTCTTGCCGCCCAGCCTACTCCACACTCCTGCCTATATCCATACCTGCACCTCCTGTGGGAACAGGCCCAAATCCTGTTCCAACATACACCACTCCCTCCTGCCTACACCTGCTGTGTGAACAGGTCCCTACCTGCCCCTTCTCATACCACGCCAGTCTGTCCTGTGTCTCAAGCCGTGCCCACCTGTCCTGTGTCTCAAGCCGTGCCTGCCTGTCCTGTGTCTCAAGCCGTGCCCGCCTGTCCTGTGTCTCAAGCCGTGCCCGCCTGTCCTGTGTCTACAAGTCGTGCCCGCCTGCCCTGTGTCTCCAAGCCATGCCCGCCTGCCCTGTGTCCTAGCCTCGCCTGCTTGCCCAGTGTCTCAGCCATGCCTGTCGTGTCTACCTGCCTGCCTATAGCTTCTGTCAAAATGACTTGTCCCCGAGTGGGACCAGCAGCCACAGCCAGACACCACCCTGGAGTGGCACCCGACAGCTATCTGCCGCACAAGCCTGACCTCACCATCAGAGGCTGCAGTGAAGACCGAGGTAGCTGTCGTAGTCACGCCCCTTCCAGGGTAGTCTGGTTTGTGGCACAGTGGGGCCACAAACCCCCGGCTCGCACCTCTCCGCCAAGACGTGAGCGTGACAGTAGGTCTGGAAAAATGGAAAAACTCCTCGGCTTGTTCTTCCAGAGTCACACCCAGATAGCTTCTATTTGTCCGTGATACCAGTCGGTACACGGTAGTGTGTGAGGAGCGTACACCCCTATACGGTGTGTGAAAGAATTAACGCTCTGTAACTCACCAGGACAAAATAATTAAAGTTGGAGTGCTTTGAAAAAAGCAGCTAGAACAGCAGTGTGCACAGCAATGCAGCTAGCAGGTAGCCTTAAAAGGCAGCCTAATCGCCACCAGCGCTGCTGCACAGAACAAAAATCCTCCCCTTTCACTGCACACTAACTGTACAGTGAAAAGCGCTAGCAGCAGAAGCAGTTTTTTTTTCTTCTTCCCTGCCTAACGCTCTCCCTGTTCAGAATCAGCAGCAGCACTACTCCCTATTCTAAGATCGGCAGAAGTAAGATGGCGGTCGGCGGTCACAGCCTTTTATACCCACTGTGACGCCACACAAAGCCAGCCAATCACTTGAATGCCCTTCTCTAAGATGGTGGTGGCCGCTGCCTATGTCATCGCATTGGCCAGTGTGCGTCCTCCATCACTGGCTGAGAAAAGGCGCTGGAAGCATTATTTGAAACGTGACTTTGGCGATCTGATCGGCGACCTCATGGCCGACCTCAGACTATGGTCGGGTTGCAATCAGCAAAACCCGACTTTAGCAAAAGTCAGCTATTTTTTAATTTGACCGACCCGTTTCGCTCAACTCTAGTAGTGACACATCGGCCTCGTCGGTTGTGTTTACTCACATGACACCACTTGCCGCCTCACTTCCAGTTTATGCTGACTTTCCTCCTTGATCCCTTGATACTGCTGCTGAGGTTTCTCCCCCATCCTTACTGATAACGCACACCTTGGTGTTATCGAAGTTTGATGGTAAGATGGTGTAGGGTTCAGCTTCCCATTGGTCATCTAATTTATGCATCTTCCTCTTCCTTTTTAGGACTTGTTCTCCTGGTGATAAGGGAACTGCAGGTGCACGGTGATTGTAGTGCCTTTCTTGTTTTTGTCTTGCCTGAGCTAGACTCTTTTCAACACACTCTTGTACTCTTCGATACTGTTGCTGCCTCTCTGTGTCCCAGTCAGCATCTGGTGACATCACCTCAGGTGTAAGGACTCCCATATCCAAATCAATAGGCAGTTTGCCAGGCCTCGCTCTCATTAGGTAGGCTGGAGTGCAGTTGGTGGAATTCACAGGAATGTGGTGGTAGAGGTCTACCAGATCTGGCAACTTTTCTGGCCACAGATTCCTCTCTTCCAAAGGCAAGGTCTTCAGTAGGTCAATCACCACCTGGTTCATCTTTTCACCCATGCCATTGGTCTGTGGATGGTACGGTGTTGTCTTGATCTTCTTGCCACCATACAAGTTACAGAATTCCTGGAACACTTCCACCTCAAAGGCTGGACCTTGATCTGTAAGCACTCGCTCGGGGTATCCGTGTGGTCGACAAAAGTGCTGTTGGAAGGCTCTGGCTGCTGTCCTGGCTGTTTGATCCTTGACAGGCACAACTACCAAGAATCTTGAGCAGTGGTCAATGATGGTAAGAGCATAAATGTAGCTTGAACGGCTTGGGACCAGCTTCACATGGTCCAGGGCGACCAACTCGAGTGGTTGTTTGGTTATTATTCGCTGCAAAGGAGCTCATTGGCTGTTACGGTCCTTTCTGCACAGGTTACATTGTCCACATTACCGGAACAAATTTTCAATGGCTTTCCTCATACCAGCCCAGTAGAATCTCTCCCGGAGCAAGGCCTCCAACTTCTTCCATCCGAAGTGTCCAGCTCCATTGTGGTATGCTTCCAAGACCATTGATGCTTCCCTCTTTGGGACTACCACTTGCCAGACCAACTCATGAATGCGGGCATTGATACTCCTCCGGCACAGCTTTCCTTCATAGATGAACAGCCGGCCTCTTTCCTTCCACAACCGCTAGGTTTCTTCAGGAGCATCCGACTCTGGGCGTGAGTCAGCTTGTGACAGTAGCTCCTTCACCAGGCGGACTGCGGGGTCGCTATCCTGCGTTTCTGCCCATTCATGATGAGGCAATGGATTTAGGGTGGCCTCTTTCAAGCCAGACCGTCTGTTTCTCACTCCTTGGGCACGTTGGGCCGCAATTGGCCGGTGGCAGGCATGTAACTCGATTTCTTCAAGTGCCTCAGGGTCTTCTCCTGCATCTGGCAGATTAGGCATTCTGGACAGTGCATCAGCATTGGCATTCTTGTGCCCTGCTCGGTACTTGATGGTGAATTCATAGTTAGACAGCCGAGCCATCCATCGCTGCTCCAGTGCACCTAGCTTGGCAGTTTCCAAGTGAGTCAACGGGTTGTTGTCCGTGAAGATGGTAAACTTGGCTGAAGCTAGGTAATGCTTGAATCATTCAGTCACAGCCCAGACTATGGTGAGGAACTCCAGCTTGAAGGAACTGTAGTTGACAGGGTTCCTTTCAGTGGGACGAAGCTTCCTGCTGGCGTAGGAGATCACTCTTTCTTTGCCATTTTGTACCTGTGACAGTACTGCTCCAAGTCCCACATTGCTGGCATCAGTTGGTCATAATCTGGGTAGGCCAGAACTTCATCTCCTGTGAGAGCCATCTTCAGTCGAGTGAAGGACCTCTCCAGCTCCTCATTCCATTCGAAAGTAGGACTCTGCTTTCTGGCCTTCTTGGGCTGACCCACCAGAAGATTTTGCATAGGAGTGGCTATCTCAGTGAAGCCTTTGATGAACCTTCGGTAGTAGCCTACCAGCCCGAGCAATTGACGTACTTCATGCAGGTTGCTGGACTTCTGCCAGTCCCGGATGACTGTAACTTTGTCAGGATCCGGTGCCACACCTTCTGCACTCACTACATGACCGAGGTACTGAACCTTGGGCTTCAGGAGGTAGCATTTGGAAGGTTTCACCTTTAGGCCAAAGTTGGACAAGGCTTCAAACACCTCAGCCAGGTGCTTCAGATGGTCTTCATAAGTCTTGGAAAAAACAATGACATCATCAAGGTACAACAGGACTGTCTCGAAGTTCTTGTGCCCAAGACAGCATTCCATTAGCCGTTGGAATCTCCCTGGAGTGGTGCAGAGCCCGAATGGCATGTAGTTGAACTCACAGAGACCCATTGGGGTGGTAAACGCTGTTTTCTCCTTGTCTGCCTCTGCCACGGGAACCTGCCAATACCCACTAGTGAGATCCAAGGTGGAAAAATAGTTAGCAGTTTTAAGTGCAGCTAATGACTCCTCAATCCTGGGTAATGGGTAGGCATCTTTATGTGTAATGCTGTTAATCTTTCTGTAATCAACACACATTCTCATGGTACCATCCTTCTTTTTCACAAAGACTATTGGGGCTGCCCACGGGCTACAACTGTCTCTGATCACTCCAGCCTCCTTCATTTCCCGCAACATACCTTTGGCACACTGGTATTGTGTTGGGGGTATAGGCCGGTACCTTTCTTTTATGGGTGGATGATCTCCAGTGGGGATATGGTGTTGAACCCTTTTGCCTTCCCAAATTCTAGAGGGTGTTTACTGAATACCCGCTCATACTCCTGAGTTACTCGGTAAACCCCATTCTTTTTGTATGAAGGAGTGGAGTCAGTCCCCACCTGCAGTTGCTGGCACCATTCCTCCAGCTGCTTTACAGAGCCATTGTCCTCCACCTGGTCGGATGAGACCAAGGGCTCTGCTGCCTGTATTGTGTTGTTACTGACAGTAAGCAGCTTAGCAACTGTGGCATACCGAGGTATTGTGGCCTCCTCCTCCCCACAATTCAAGAGGCATACAGGTACTCTCCCTTTATGGACATCAACTACCCCTGGCTGTCAGGACAGTGGGCCGGCTATCGGAGTACACTGGCTCTACCATTGCCTGGAAATCTTTTCCTCTGAGGCCTATGGCTGCCCGACACCAAATCAACATTTCACATCTGGGGGGTATTGCAATTGGGAATGAATCACTCACTCTGATGCTGCCAATTTCTCCTCCAGAGAGTTCTACCTGCTGTCTTTGCATCAGGACCTTGATCTCCTTCTGCAGGACTCGTTGTTCACTGGAACCAGCATTCTCAGCCACCTGTTACAACAAGACAATAACCTCGGAAAGACAATTTTCAATCACATTGGTACCAAGAGTCATCATTGGGTTACATTCTCGTCGATCAATATCCACAACTATCAGACCTTGAGATTTTATCTCTACTCGACCCACTTTAACAGTAATTTCTTTACATCCCACTTGCGGTAAAGACTGACCATTACTGGCAACTACTGTGAGTTCATCACTTGGGCCACGAGTAAGTTCAGAATCAGCCCAATACCGCTTGCAAAGAATATAGGGCATAGTTGTTACCTGAGAGCCAGTGTCCAGCAAAGCGTTCATAGGGATACCATCAATCACCACTGGGAGGACTGGTCTCCCTCCAACATACTTGGCTCATCAGTTCTTTGGGCCTTGTGGTCCTACTCCTGGGGACTGGCCCTCTGCCCCAGGGGTTGCTCGTTTAAATAACAGAATCTTGCAAGGTGGCCTGCCTTGTGGCAGTGGCGACAGATGGGACGTCCGTCCTGGTCGTAGCGATCGTTGTTCCTTCCTCGGAGTGGCGGGATCCTCTTTAGCCACGGGACATCCTCTGGACTGGAGGAGAGCTGGATCTTCTCCTTGGAGGATACCTGCAGGGACTGCACGGTTTTAGCAAGTGCAGCCATACCCTTGGTCAACTCCTGGACCTGAAGACGCAGTTCTGCAGACGGATCTTTGTCCAGAGTCTGTGCATCGGCCTCCACAGGGATGGAAGGGAAAGATGTTGCTTCCTGGTGGTATGTAACCGCTGGGCGCCTAGGGGGTGCTGGACGGCTGACATTTGGTTCATGCAGCACCCGGATAGCCCTATCTTTGAAATCAACAAAGCCTAGGTCAGGGTTTTGTAGGGCTATGATGCGCAGCTGTGCTCTGTGGGTGCTGGATAAGCGTCCTTCAATAAACTGCTCCTTTAACAGTCTGTCTCCATCTTTCACACTGTCTGGGTCAATCTGCTTGACGGCTCGCAGCGCCTCCTGCAGGTTAAGAGCATAGTCCCGTATACTGTCCTGCGCTTTCTGCTTACACCCAAAGAATCTTATCTTGATTTCAGCTGCAGTATGCGTGTCAAAGGTGCTTCTTAGCTTAGCCAGGATTCCTTTAGCAGTCTCTTTATCAGTGTCCTGCCAGGCTTTTACTTCTCTCTGTGCTGCACCTGTTAGCTGCCCAATAAGGATGTTCACCTACTGGCTTTCAGACAGAGGATACACTTCAAACAAACTGCACAGTGTCTCTTTGAAGTCACTCAGGGTATGTGACTCCCCTGAATACTGTGGTAGCCAGGCTGCTCCCGGTATGTAGGGCAAAGACAGCGGCGTTATGGGAACCGCTGCGGTGGGCGCTGATTCTTGTAGCGCTGTGGAGGCAGCGTTGGCTGCTGGCTGCAGCGGCGCTAGGGGAGCCGCAGTTGCACCGGGCCCTGCAGCTTGTGGTGCCGGGGGGTCGGCGGGGATGCCCAGCACTGCGTCTGCGCGTGCCTCGGACATTCTCTTCCCCACCTAGTTAACGTTGGGCCAGGCCCTGGGTTGCGCTGGCTTACCGGTTGGATGATCGGGGGACACCGGGGCTGCAGGCCTCTGCTCCTCCCACTTCTCGCGTGCTGCTCTGTTCCTGCGCGGCACTTCACTTCTTTGAGCTCTTCGGCTGGCTCCGTCCATGACGGTCCGCCTCTTTGGTTTCCCACGTGCGCCAAGCAGCGGGATAATGGCGGCAATGATACAAACAGTCTAATGCACACAACACAGTCTCTGGCACACAGGACCCGGGGACACCGGGCTCCGTAAATCCTGTTCGTGTCGCCAAAATGGGTCGCCCTTCCAGGGCTGTGGGGTACTCGGTACCAGGCTGGTCTCTCAGAGGGGATTGTCACAGCAGCGGTGACCCGGTCCGTGGCCCTGGGCGCCCATGTAAAGGGGGTTGAGTGATGGGAATAAAGTTTATGAGTGGATGATTCGTGACGCCACCTGTGGTGTTCGGCAAGGGAGGTGGTAAGATGACGCTGCAGACAGATCCTCTGGGACAGATGGTGTAGTGCAGCAATGATGTTGTAGCCCTCCACAGGCAGGGCTGTAGTCCCAGGGCAATGAGGATAGGTGTTTAGGAAGAGGTTGCAGTGTTTGGCACAGAGATGTAGCAGTGCTGAAGGGGTTGCAGGAAGGAGGCAAGGACACAAGAGGGTGCAGTTTCTTTACCTTTACTTTGGCTTGGTAAATGCAGTCCAGGGTCCAGATTACAGATTGCACAGGAGCTGATTAGCCTGGAAGCAACTTAGGAATCTCTCTATCAGATGGGTTGTGTAGTCTCCTCTCTAGCGCTTACTTGAGGTACATGCAGTACTGTGTTACACTGACGTTCCTCCTTCTTCCCTTTTGGATCTACCTCATATGGCAGACAGCTGTAGCCTTCTATCTCCTTTGGCTCACACGTCGCTGTTGTGCCTCCGAGTCTTAGCTGGGAATAGAGCATTTACAGCTTCCTATTCCTCTGGTTTCTGTTGCAGGACCATCAGTATCCATACAACATTGGAGACCAGGCTCCAGATCATGCACTCCAGCTGGGAACTAGCTCTCAACTCTGCTCAGTCTCCCAGCTTCTCTCTCCACGTCTACACACTTCGCCCTCCTCAAAGAACTAACTCCTCATTTCCCTTCCTGGCCCTCAGAGAGCACTCCTCCCCCAATTCTGGTTCAGAGCTCCCTCTGCTGGCCCGGAGTGGGAGCTGTGTTGCATGTTATGGTTAACTGGTAGAGAGACCCTTCATTGCTTCCAAGCCTGACATCACCCTCCCTGGAGGAAGGCAATGTCACTGTGGTGACCATACTCCTGGGGGCGCCACATTCAGCCTTGGCCTAGCACACTTTATGTGCACACAATTATATTCTGCACAATCGTTTTCATTTTTTGTATATTGCCGCAGTTTGAATTATTTGCAGCACTGATATTCACCTTTTTTGCACTATTTGCATTTGCTTGCACAATTTGCAATTTTGCAGAACTCCAGTGTGAGCAATCACTTTTTGCACTATTTTGGCACTTTTCATATACATAATGTATATTTTTCTAGCCAGACTATTGGTCAATTACATAAGGTTTTATAATTAGGCTTGAGTGGTTTGGGTACATGAGCATATCTTTGTCTGGTCCAGTATTTTGCACTTTATTTATGGCTATATATATATATATATATATACACACACACACACACACACACACACACACACACACACACACACACTGTATATATATCAGAACAAAAAGGAAATCCAGCAAGAACTCAGCAAACCAGGGTTGGAGTAAAATGATGCTTTTCTTTATTTCTTCAACAAGGTAAAAAAACGACCCACAAGGATCAGAAACCAGAGTGCATGGCAGAAAGAAACGCAAATGGGACTACGCGTTTCGGCGGCCTAATCCACCTTCTTCATGGTCCAAACCTAATCTGCTCCTTGTATGTGGAGCCATATAAAAGGCAATCCTGATTAAAATTAGTGCAAATAATTACAAACATGTGTGCAGAAAAAGGGTTTAACCAATTTGCTACTGAGGATTAACTAACAGCATTGCTACAAAATAGACAACTTTTTCTTATGTAATAAACAATACAAATAAACGTCCTAAATAATGACATGATGATAAAAAAAAAAAAAAAAAAAGTGAAAAAAATTATATTTGACATAAATAAAATATGCTCCACTGAAACCTCAATGTAGAATAATATCTGTACGGCTATTAAATCCTTAAGGAGTTCTCGTACCCATTTCAAAAATCCATTTACTTTCTCTAGCTAGAACCTTCCTGCGTAAGTCCCCCCCTCTAAGAGGTTTTTTTACTTGTTCAATTACCATGAAGGAAAAACTAGATAAATTACCACTATGAACTTTAGAGAAATGGCGTGAAACAACTGAAGCTCCAACCAAAGGTAAATTTTTAGCATCGGATATGTGTTTTCTCATCCTGGTTTTCAATGAATTCATAGTACAACCAATATACTGAAGTCTACAAGAGCTGCAGCTGATCAAATAGATCACATTTTCAGTGTTGCAGTTAATGAAAGATGCAACACTAAACTCTTTATTATTAGAAAATGGTCAATTACATAAGGTTTTATAATTAGGTCTGAGTGGTTTGGGTACATGAGCATATCTTTGTCTGGTCCAGTATTCTGCACTTTATTTATGGCTATATATATATTATATATACACACACACACACACATACACACACTCAATTCATTACAGTGGTTGAACTGCCTTTTTTATGCCCTAATTTTAAAATCTTTGTTGTTGAGCCATTCTTATAATAAAGGCTATTTTATCAAGTAATTTTATCCTTTTCACTCTTATTTTATATTCACGGCTTTTATCAGGTTTTTTCTCTCACCATTCTCAGTTGGTCCTCTTATTGTGTACTGGATGGTCCGCCATCCAACTATCTGGGAGAGGACACACTATTCACATAGATGATCATTATGTTGACTCATTGAGTCTAATTGTTTCATTTAAAGTGAGCTCTCCCAGCTAATCTTTTAAAATTAATTAGTCTGTCTTCATGCTCTAAGAACGAATGTACACGTACCTTTAAGATAATTACGCTACTGATTGGGTTGGCTTCGAACCCCTCTATTAAGTCTATAACTTAAAGGGAAGGTGCCGTGTTTTTTCATAATTTAATGTAAAAAAGAAAAAGGTATAAAAAGATATTGTCCCCTAAGCTTGACTCAGTGGTGTGTATGGTTTTTTTTTTTTACTATACTAATGCAGCCACTGGGGGCTGCCATCTTACCTTTCTGGCTGCTGAACGACACTTTCCATGCTAATTTACGGCAGTCCCTGGGCATAAGACATAACGGTCGGCTCCCGACCCTATCTCTATCATTGCAGCAGCATCAGGAATGAACTGGGCACGCCTCTGTGGGCAGCTCAATTCACAGCTGTGGGTGTGGCCAGGCGTCATCTTATTAGAGCCCAGTGCTTTCCTTTTAGCTTCATTTACACTCTATTGCAAGCCCTGGATGCTGTACTGTTCCATCATAACGGCTTGGATGTTCACTCTGCACATACCAGCTGCAGGAGAGGAACCAGGACGAGCTCCTGGAGACCGAGCTGCTCTTTTCAAAACACCCGACCAGCTGCTGCCCCTGCAAAACATAGGAGGAGCTGCTCCCTGCTGTTTCAAAACACTTGGCAATCTGCTGGACATCTAAACTTCTCCTGTGTGATACTGACTGCAGAGCCGTGTATCTAATCCTCTCCTGTGTGATACTGTCTGCTGAGCCATGTATCTACTCCTATCCTGTGTTATACTGACAGCTGAGCCGTGTATCTAATCCTCTCCTGTGTGATGCTGTCTGCTGATCCGTGTATCTACTCCTATCCTGTGTGATACTGTCTGCTGAGCCGTGTATCTAATCCTATCCTGTGTCATACTGTCTGCTGAGCCGTGTATCTAATCCTATCCTGTGTGATACAGTCTGCTGATCCGTGTATCTAATCCTATTCCGTGAAAAGAAAAGGGGGAGACAGGGCGCTTCCAATGCGTAGGTCTGTATGGAAAGTAGATCAGTGCACAGCAAGTGTTAGGCTCACCTGATAGGGTTGTGAGAGTCACAACACCTATAATCGCATAAAACAGCTGCAGCAGTCTGCACGAGGTCCAAGGACTTGGTACAAAGAGAAGGCTGGTAGTGCAATAACAGACTGCGCTGCTGTGGTAGAATTCAAGGTATCTTTATTGCCAACGCGTTTCCTGAGCCAGTCCCAGCTCACTTCATCAGGGCATGTTACAGAAGTTCATTGCAGGGGTATATATACACATAAGACACGGGGGGGGGGATCACGAGGTAAAAGATTAAAAAATGGCTCTCGAGTCCTGGGGTGGATTAGAACTTGCCTCAGAGGATATAACTCATGGTATTAGTCCACTATGCTACATGTGAAACTGGAAAGTAAGGAGAAAATGGTTAAAAATCATGTGTAAATAGCTAAAACTAGTCTCAAATATCTTTTTTCTAGGTGGAGAAAAGAGAAGAACAACAAGAAGAAACTCTCTGGAATAGGTGATATAAAAATGGTTAAAAATTGAGTGTTAAGACATAATAAAAAAATTAAAAAATTCCTGGGTGAAAAAAAAAAAAAAAATGCATAAATTTTTTTTTTTTCTCCTTTAAAAAATAAAGATGATGATATAAAGGAATTGAAAGGATAAGCTATTAAAACACAGGGTCAAAATAAAATCAATAAAAAACATCATTGATGATATTAAGACCATTGGGCTCAATAGATTTGAGTTTGTAGATCCAAAAAACTTCCTTTCTGCATAGTGATTGAAACCTATTGGGGATGTGGTCTGGTAAGTGATAAATGGGATAAATGGTGGCTTTACTGAAATCTCTGGAATGTGTGGTGTCAAAGTGTCGTGAAAGTCCATGTTTTTGGAAGCCTATTTTGATATTGTGACGGTGTGAATTCATGCGACAATGTAGTGCGACCTACATACAATCTGGGACAAGGACAGGAAATGACGTATATAACATGAGAGGAATGACAAGTGAGGTGGAATTTGAGGGGAAATTTTTCATGTGTAATGGGGTGGACAAACACAGACGTGCAGTGTGAAATGGTATGACAGCAAACACAATTAGGACGGTGACACATAAATCCCTGGTGATGAAATGGTATGGGTAGTAGGCTTCTGTGGTAGAAGTCTACTTGGAGCCAGAATATTCTTTAATGACCTGGCCTTTCGGAAGGTGATAGCAGGTTTGTCTGGAAGGACCCCATTAAGTATGGGGTCCTTCTTAATGATGGGCCATAAATTATTTAGAACATCTCATATCCTGTTCTGTTGTGAACTGAATGTTGTAATAAAATTTGTTCTAAAGAGTTCAGCATCATCTTTCTTTTGTTTAGTCAGAGATTTGCTGAGGAGAATATTCTGGTTAAAATTTTTAAAAACATTATCACATGTAGAACTAATGAGTTTTTTGGGATACCTCTGAGCAAGGAACCTTTCCCTCAGGACCTCGGATTGTGTGTTAAAATCCTCATTAGTGCAGTTCTTTCTTATCCTTTGGAACTGATTGTGAGGAATATTAAAAAGCCATTTTTTGTAGTGTCCACTCTTAAAATGTACATAACTATTAGAATCCTCCTCTTTAAAAAACATTTTACTGCAAATCTTGGAATCCCTGATGAAAAATGTGATGTCTAAAAAATCCATGGACTGATTATTAACATGTGGGGTAAAAGTCAAGCCCCATGGATTATTCTGGATGGAACAAATAAGAGCACCCACATCTAAAACGTCATTGTCCCAGATTAAGAACAGGTCACCAATGTATCTTCTGTATAAAATGATGCCTTTATTAAAAGTCTCATTGGTGATAAAATTTTGTTCAAAGACCCCCATAAAAAGATTTGCATACGTAGGTGCTACTCGTGATCCCATAGCGGTCCCACGTGTCTGGTGATAAAATTCCCCCAGAAAAGTAAAAAAGTTATTATGCAAAATAAAATCCATCCCTTTGTAGAGAAAAGCTTTTTGTGCAACAGATAAACAAATGTCTGATAAAAGGAACCTGTTAAAACATTCAAGACCCAACTCATGTTCAATGTTTGTATATAAAGCAGATACATCAAATGAAATAAAATAATAAGAGTCTTTCCATAACACATCATGAACCAGATTAATCAATTCAGTGGAGTCCTTCAGGTGGCTGGGTAACAAGAGAACATGATGTTGCATTATTCGGTCAATAAAAAAGGACAAGTTACTTGTAAGGGACCCTATGCCAGAAATTATGGGTCTACCTGGGGGGTTGGTTGTAGATTTATGTATTTTAGGAAGATGATAAATGAAGGGAGTGGATGGATTTTTATTGACCAGAAATTTCTTCTCTTGATCATTGATGGTTCCTTCAGTAAAAGCTTCATTGATTAAAAGGTTATAAGCAATGGTGGCAGAAGGGATGGGATTGTGGGGGAGTTTTTCATAAAAATTGGTGTCAGATAAAATCCTGTAGGATTCCTGTACATAGTCTTTCCTGTCCTGTATTACAATACCACCGCCTTTATCAGCAGATTTGATGATAATATTGCAGTTTTTCTCAAGCTTAGGCTAGTTTCACACTTGCTTTTTTTTGCAGCGCGTTTTTCCCGCAAAAAAACGCATTAAAAAAACGCATACAAAAGCATACAACTGCTGCGTTTTTTTCAAGCATTTTTATGAGCATGCATGAAAAAAACGCAGCGTTTTTATGCGTTTGTATGCGTTTTTAGTGCGTTTTTACCGCGTTTGCGTTTTTTTCCAACATTAGGTGGCCCCTCACACTAACCCAAACCATGACTTTACTAACCCTAACCCTGACCCTAACCCTAACCCTAACTAACCCTAACCCTGACCCTAACCCTTAACCAAACCATACTTAACCCTAACCCAAACCCTAAACCCTAACTAACCCTAACCCTAACCCTGACCCTAACCCTTAACCAAACCATACTTAACCCTAACCCAAACCCTAAACCCTAACTAACCCTAACCCTAACCCAAACCCTAAACCCTAACTAACCCTGACCCTAACCCTAACCCTAACCCTGACCCTAACCCTTAACCAAACCATACTTAACCCTAACCCAAACCCTAAACCCTAACTAACCCTAACCCTAACTAACCCTATCCCTGACCCTAACCCTTAACCAAGCCATACTTAACCCTAACCCAAACCCTAAACCCTAACCCTGACCCTAACCCTAACCCTTAACCAAACCATACTTAACCCTAACCCAAACCCTAACTAACCCTAACCCTAACCCTGACCCTTAACCAAACCATACTTAACCCTAACCCTGACCCTAACCCTTAACCAAACCATACTTAACCCTAACCCTGACCCTAACCCCAACCCTAACCCTAAACCCCCTTAACTAACCCTAACTCTAACCCAAACCCCTAAATTCCATGGTTAAAAAAAAAAACGCTTGTGCAAAAAAACGCATACATAAGCATGCCAATGCGCACATATGCGCACCCATAGGCTATAATGGCCATTTTTAGCGCAAAACGTGCGCATATGTGCGCATGCGCTTTTTTGCAGGGCCAAAAAATGCAACATGCTGCGTCTGGAAAATACCAACGCACACCCCAAAAAAACGCAGCGCATGAAAATCGCATATGTGCGCATGCCAGCGCGCAGGTATGCGCACCCATGTTAAATATAGGGGAAAAAACGCATGCGCACATATGCGTTTTTTTCCAGCGCAAAAAAACGCAAATGTGAAACCAGCCTAAGTCAATGCTGCCTTCTCCCTACTAGTAAGATTTTTGTTGATAAAGGTATGCTCCTTATCTAGATCTTTCAACTGGTCTAGAAGTAGATCAGAGAAAGTTTCTAGATGGTGGCCTTTACTTTCCACAGGGTAAAAGGTGGATTTGCCTTTCACATCCAAGTGGAAGGAGGAATCAGTAAAATTAACCCCATTAGTGGGAGGAAGAGATTTTTTTTATCTCAAAGTGTCTGAGGAGTGTGATTTTCCTGAAATCTTTGGGTGTCCAAAAAGAAATCAAATCCATCACTCCTGGACGTGGGGCAAAAAGACAAACCTTTATTCAGCAGACTGATTTCTTCAGAGGAAAGAACATGGGAGGAAAGGTTGAAGATATTATATTTAGATTGTGTTAATGATCGTTTTTGCCTTTTTTTCCCTCAATTCCCTTTCCTCTGCATCCTCTAAAGGATTTTTTCGTTTTTGTTGGACCTTTTGAAAAAAATGGGTTATGTTGTTCTTTTTGGGTGTTTTCTGTGCAGGATTCATGCTGCAGGTAAAAAAGAGACAGCAACTGAAGATCCTGCAGTGGAGTTGTCTATTACAATTTTTTCAGGAATGGTAGAAGGCAAGGTCTCATCAGTGGGATGGATAGAGAGATCCAAGAGGTCTGGAGTGTCAGGAAAAACTTCAGGTTCCTGACAATCAAGGACTGTTAGAGCAGATGTGGTAGGGGTAGGAGAGGAACAGGGAGAATTAAAGAAGGGGAGTGGGAAGGAAGCAGATTTCCTTCTATCATTGATAAGGTTCACCACTTCAGTAGTGCTGGTTAGATCCATAGTTGGGAAAAAAACATTATTAGAGGCAGTTTCTTGAAAGGAACTAATATTTGCACTCATTAATTCAGATAGAGTGGGTTTGGATTTGGGAGCAGGTTTGGCATTTTGATTTAGTAGTGCAGGGGGTTCTGTGGATCTGTTCCTATGCTGAGGAACATTCCTCCCTCTGTTACTATTAGTGAATACCCTCCCAGAGCCTCTATCAGAGGGTCCCAGAGGTGGGGTAGGAGTTTGGTTTTCTAAGCTGTCTTGGAGCTTGGGGGATGGTAGGGGAATCCCTATCATCCTCAGGATCTTCAGGTGGAGAGCAGGGATCCTCCCTGTCCCCATTGAGTTTTTTAGATTTCTTCAAAATAAGTTCATGTTCTAGTTTTAGAGCAGATGTAGAGATGCTAGAGTTGATCTTCCTGAATAAGGGATGACTGTCAAAATTCTGGAGTTGAGAATCTATTTCCAAAACATTCTGGGCAGCAGCCTCAGCTAAGAGAGCTCTTTTTTTGCATAAGCAGGCTAAAAGTCTCTGCATACAGTCTTTTTGTATGTTGTTCCAGGTTACTGAAAATTCAGGATCTTTTAATACCATGAGTTATATCTTCTGAGGCAAGTTCTAATCCACCCCAGGACTCGAGAGCCATTTTTTAATCTTTTACCTCGTGATCCCCCCCGTGTCTTTTTATTTTTTAATCAAGTTTTTTATACCAACACTCTTTTTATGGCATTTTAAATATTGTTTTTAATATGGTTGTAATAAAGTTTTATTGTTTTGTATGATTCATGTATATGTATCCATGCTGACGTGTCACCTCACTATTCTTGGCGCCTCCCCCTTTTTTTTTTTCTTTTTTTTTTATGTGTATATATACCCCTGCAATGAACTTCTGTAACATGCCCTGATGAAGTGAGCTGGGACTGGCTCAGGAAACGCGTTGGCAATAAAGATACCTTGAATTCTACCACAGCAGCGCAGTCTCTTATTGCACTACCAGCCTTCTCTTAATCCTATCCCGTGTGATACTGTCTGCTGAGCCATGTATCTAATCCTATCCTGTGTGATACTGACAGCTGAGCCGTGTATCTAATCCTCTCCTGTGTGATACTGTCTGCTGAGCCGTGTATCTAATCCTATCCTGTGTGATGCTGACTGCTGAGCCCTGTATCTAATCCTCTCGTGTGATACTGTCTGCTGAGCCGTGTATCTAATCCTATCCTGTGTGATACTGTCTGCTGAGCCGTGTATCTAATCATATGCTGTGTGATGCAGTCTGCTGAGCCGTGTATCTAATCCTATGCTGTGTGATGCAGTCTGCTGATCCGTGTATCTAATCCTATCCCGTGTGATACTGCACTCCTGAAATACTCTGTGCTGCTGTCACCCTGCTGGTTTTATGTGTGATCTACATGGTGGTATTGTGTATGATCTATATGGCGGCATTATGTGTGAACTATATGGTGGTATTATGTGTGAAGTATATGGCGGTATTATGTGAGAACACTATGGCAGTATTATCTGCTAAAAAGGGACCCATTCTAGGGTGGTTCTGGCTGAGCACCTACACACGGGTCATGGGTAATAGGTGAAGTCAGAGGAGGGCTGGTGAGGCAGCTGAAGAGAGGGGTCTCATTTTTATCGTTATTGAATGGCTCTATTTCCCCCCAGCCTGCTTCCCAGTGTCACCCCGGACTGCGCCTGTCGCCTCGCTTTCACACATCGCCAGGACAGGATCTGAGGAGAGGAATGGGGTCTTTGCATGCAAAGTCTGGATCAGAACAGGCCATCAATCCGCAGAAATGTTTCCTGGATTTCTGTGGTGCTGTCACGCTGCTCCTCCCCCATATATCTCCCTCTGTGACCCCCACAGACCAGCACACTGCTCTCCTGAAATACTCTGTGCTGCTGTCACCCTGCTCCCAGAATCCTTGCTGCCTGCCATCCTCAGTGACTAAAGGCCCCATTCCTCTCCTCAGATCCTGTCCTGACGATGTGTGAAAGCGAGGCGACAGGGCCTGATGTATGGTGGAAGGAGCAGGGCAACAGCAGCACAGAGTATTTCAGGAGAGCAGTGTGCTGGTCTGTGGGGGACACCCTGTTCGGTGCCAGGGATTGTACATAGAGCGCTGTGGTTTATACACATGGATGGACCGTCTGCTTGTCTGCTCCACAGAAATCCAGGAAACATTTCTTCTGATTGATGGCCTGTTCTGATCCAGACTTTCCATGCAAAGACAGTCAGTAACTTTGCAGACACCATCAAAATGGCTGCTCACTGTGTTCCTAAATGTCATCCTCTCTTTTCCCTTAGCAAACACCCAGAAGGGGAGGAGAGGAGTGACACCACACACATGTCAGCAGATTCCACCCATAATTACTGCAGGGCAGTAATGTGAGCTAGTTGTACACTAGGTTTTTGTGCCAAATTTCAGTAGCTGCTCCACCTAGTGTTAACAAGTGGAAACGCCAAACTTTTTAAAATTATTTCTCACATTTTGCAAAATTAAAAATAAATGATAATATATTTTAAGAAAATGTAAACATTAATTCTTTACATTTTTTCAATTGCTGAAAAAAAAATCCCCGCAGTTCGTGGAAGATTGTTAGCAGTGGTTGGACATCCCAAAAAAACCCCCTTCGATAAATTGTTAGGGTAAGACTAGCTTGCCTTTTTTATCACATGGTGCCAGCGGTGGGATAACTAAGATAAGCCCCCCTGCGCCTGTGATAGCCGTGTGTCGGCAGTGCGTCGCATCCCTCCGTCCGTGACATACCGGTGTCAACGGCGGGATTGTGACACTTGTATTCTATCTTTTCATTATAACAGTGTGATTTTACTGTATAGCCGCATATGAATTGCCAGCTTTTCAAAGGACACCGGTGTGTAAAAATCGGACAACTCGCATGGTGCGAGTGCTGTCCGATTTTTTTCTTGCACTCATTGACTTGCATTGGCGAGTCCCGTCCAAGAATCGCAGAAATACGCAGCATGCTGCAATTTTTTTCTCCGTCTGATTTCGGCTCAGAAAAAAAAAAAAAAAAAAAAATCTCAAATGAGATGTCACTTATTGTTGTTAGGCGTCAGGTCCTGGGCGCTGCACAGTGGGAATCCCGAGCCTTGCCATTGACAGTCTCCCATTCCCCTCCGGCCACAGTGGAGCCTGCTCAGCAGACTCCACGATTCTGGCGTTCTGCCAACACCAGCATTGTGGGTTCGGTTGCTGCTGCCACCTCTGGTCCAGTTATGGCAATGCAGCTTGGCCAGCAGCAAAAGACTCCAGAGTCTAAGTCCTTCCTTCGGTCCTCTGAATATGCTCATGAGATAATCTCCCATTGGGGATCGGGAGTCACATGGTCAGGTCCTTCTCCAGTTCTGATTGATCCATCTGGAGGATCAGGAAGGTCCCGGAAGGGCCCGTCTAGAAAAGGTTTGCATGGCCGCCCCGCCATGCGCTATGATAGACTCTGAGACTATAGTAGTGTATGCATGATGATGGATGAATGAGCCTGGTGACTGACGCATTATAATTCCCCCCTTCTTGGATATTACGCACGAGTTAGGTTAGGAATTAGAGTCAGCTCCATTACTCGGACACTGCACAGCGACGCAGTGTTATCCTCATCTACCTTCAGCGCCTAGGGCGTCGGCCAGTACTGGCCTCCTAGGCACTGCTACCGCAGTGTCTGCCACAGTAACGCCGTGCACCGTGTGTGCGCTTTCCAGCACTGTTGTTAGGTTTGTTAGTGGCGTCCATCAGGGCGGACATTGCACCCGTCATAAGCAGTGGTTCACACTACCGTGACCTGTGACATAAACAGGTTGCGGTTGTTCGCCGGTTGACACGTGCTACGTGAAGCAACGGAGTTCGTGCCTGCTTGCACCGGGTCAGGGGTTACCTACTAGTGTCCGGCTTTTCTCCTACATGCCTTCCCCTCATTGTTTAGCAGCAGTTGGTCACCTCTGCACGGTGGGCCCGGGCTGTGAACGCACCCCTTATATTATTTCATCTCTATTTATTTGGTGCGTTCTGCCAGCCCATAACATTATCATAGCTCCAGGGCCTGGCTAACAATGATGGACAAGCAGCGGCTGCAGCGATATGTCCTGCAGCTGGAGGGAAGGTTGTCCGCTCTCGAGCGCTCAGCCCCAGCTGCGGACGTCACTGCAGTCGCCGTCCAGGCGACAGCAGAGCCGGGCTCCCGCGCCTCTACATCCATTCCCGACCCGACATTGTCCCGTCTCCCGCTACCCGACAAGTTCTCGGGCAACAGCGCCACCTGTAGGGGTTTCATGAGCCAGTGCTCTATCCAGCTTGAGTTACTGACCACACGATTCCCTTCAGAGCAGGCTAAGGTGGGGTTCATCATCTCCCTCCTGTCGGGCAGGGCTTTGGAATGGGCCACTCCACTGTGGGAGCGTGGTGACCCCATGGATCTGAGTGCTGCTCAGTTCCTGACCTCTCTAAAGCAGGTCTTCTTGGGGCCGCGGGTCACACACGACACCTCTCTCCAGTTGTTGGCACTAACACAGGGATCCCTCTCGGTCAGCCATTATGCTGTCTGCTTCCGGACACTGGCTTCCGAGCTGGAATGGCCTGATAAAGCACTCATATCTGTGTTCTGGAGAGGTTTGGCGGAGCAGGTTAAAGATGCTCTAGCCACCAGGGAGGTTCCCGTTAGTCTGGAGGAGCTGAATACCGTTTCCACCTGCATAGATCTCTGTTTTACGGAGCGCGGGTTGGAGCGTTCTCAGTCCAGACGAAGGGTTAGGTTGGCCCCCGCCTTCTCTAAACCCCTTGAATCCCCCGCTCTGGGAGTCATGCCCCCGGAGGCCATGGAGGTGTCTCACCGGCTCCAAGTCGCGCCCGGTGCGAATCTCAGCACGCTGTTTCCAGTGTCGACAGCCTGGTCACCTGGCCAACAGGTGCCCTCAGCAGTCGGGAAACGATCATGTCTAGTGGTAGTTGGAGGAGGCCTACTAGACACTGGAATGTTCTCCTCCAAACTGTCCATCCGAGGGACGTTAGAGAGTGGTGCTTCCACCTGGGAGGTAGAGGTCTGCGTGGACTCTGGGGCAGAGGGAAACTTTATGTCCTCGGCCTTCGCCCAACAGCACGCAATTCCCTTGGTGCCACTTCCTCACCCCGTGACTATCAGGGTGGTCAACGGTTCGACCTTACCATCCCAAATTACACACCAGACAGCACCCCTTGGGCTCTCAATCTCGCCGTCCCATCACGAGACGTTGTCTCTGCTCATTATGCCCGAGGGCATCGACCAGGTTCTCCTAGGAGTTCCCTGGCTCTGTTGCCATTCTCCTCATATAGAGTGGTCCTCGTGGAGAATACTGGGTTGGAGCAAGTCCTATGAGGGTACATACATGAGGGACTGCATTCAGGTAGCCTCCACCGAGGTGCCTGCGGATCGCATTGCACTCCCCAGACACTACCAGCAGTACGCAGACGTGTTTTCTAAAAAATCTGCAGAGACTCTTCCACCCCATCGTCCCTACGACTGTCCTATAGACCTTCTGCCAGGCGCGGAGTCTCCTCGAGGCCGCGTATATCCACTGTCTCTCCCGGAGAAGGAGGCCATGTCACAATACATTCGGGAGAACCTGGCAAGAGGGTTTATTAGGAAGTCGGTGTCACCAGCGGGGGCAGGGTTCTTCTTCATGCAGAAGAAGAGTGGAGAGGTGCGCCCTTACATTGATTACAGAGGTCTCAATGCCATAACCGTCAAAAACAAATATCCTCTTCCCCTGATCTCTGAGCTGTTTGACAGGTTGCAAGGGGCCGGATCTTCACTAAGCTAGATCTATGGGGGGCTTACAACTTGATCTGCATACGTGAAGGGGACGAGTGGAAGACAGCCTTAAATCTCAGGGATGGCCATTATGAGTATCTGGTTATGCCCTTCAGCTTCTGTAACGCACCAGCTATCTTCCAGCACTTCGTAAATTATGTCTTTCACGATATGCTTTCCACCTCAGTGGTGGTCTATCTGGATAACATCGTCATCTTCTCTCCAGATTTGGCCTCTCACTGAAGAGACGTCTGCAAGGTCTTTGACCGTTTGCGGGCGAATTCTCTCTTCGCCAAGTTGGAGAAGCGTCAATTTGAGCAGGAGTCTGTCGTTCCTGGGCTATGTCATCTCGGCCCAGGGGTTGGCTATGGATCCTGCCAAATTGCAGGTGGTAATGGACTGGCAGGAGCCCCACTCTCTTAAAGCGGTGCAGCATTTTTTTGGGGTTCGTTAATTACTACTGCCAGTTCATTCCCCACATCTCCACACTGGTGGCTCCTTTGGTCGCCCTCACTAAAAAGGGAGCTAATCCTAAGGTTTGGTCAGAACAGGTCTCGACAGTCTTCTCGTCTTAGACCCATTTTGCTGGCGCTCCTATCCTCCATCGTCCCGATGTGGATAAACCCTTTATCCTAGAGGTAGATGCCTCGTCAGTCAGTGCCGGAGCAGTCCTTTTCCAGAAGGATGCTCAAGCATCCCTGCTTCTTTTTCTCTAAGACCTTCTCACCAGCGGTGAGAAACTACTCCTTCGGGGACAGGGAGCTGCTGGCAATGAAGTTGGCCTTTTCCGAGTGGAGACATCTCCTGGAGGGAGCCCGGTTCCCCTTTCAGGTGTACACCGACCATAAAAACCTGGTGTACTTACAAACGGCCCAGCGGTTGAACTCTCGCCAAGCCCGGTGGTTGCTCTTCTTCACCCGCTTCTGCTTCACCTTGCACCATCTGTCTGGTGATAAGAACATCCGGGCTGATGCTCTCTCTCGCTCGGTGGTGTCAGCGGAGGAGGAGGAGGCTGAGCCTCGGCTAATCGTCCCCTCTGAGAGTCTGAGGACCGTGGCCCCGGTCGCTCTTGAGTCCATGCCGCCGGGCAAGACCTTTGTTCCTCCCCGCCTGCGGCCAGAGGTTCTCGCGTGGGCTCAGGGTGGGTGGTCACTTTGGTACTAGGCGGACTACGGAACTCCTGCCAAGGACTTATTGGTCGCCGCACATGGCTCAGGACACGAGAGAATACATTCAGGCATGCATCTCCTGTGCTCGGAACAGGTCTTCTAGGCAGAGGCCGGCTGGGATACTGTACCCCTTGCCGGTGGCAGACAGACCCTGGGAGATGGTCAACATGGATTTTGTTGTCAGCCTGCCCAAATCCAGTGGTAGCACGATCATCTGGGTGGTCACCAATCATTTTTCTAAAATGGTGCATCTGGTGCCACTCGCGCGGCTGCCTTCTGCCCGTGGTCTCGCCGCGCTGTTCATAAAGCACGTATTTCGTTTGCACGGAATGCTGGACAAGATAGTTAGAGACTGGGGTCCCCAATTTGCATCTCGGTTTAGAAGGGAGCTCTGCAGTTTGCTCAGCATTTGTTAGAAACGGCGGAACGCACTAAATAAAAATAAATAATAATGTACGTTCGTCGCTCGGGGTCCACCATGCAGTAGATGTTACACCGCTGCTAGGTAATGACAGACGAGCAATATGGCGGTATAATGCGTACGGGTTCAACTTCACCCGAAGTGCGCAAAGCGAACTCTGTTCGCACACAGAGGCGCCGCAACATAAACATACAAAAACGCTGAGCCTGTTAGTGTCACTGACCACAGGGAAATGCACACACGGTATCTGGTCACAGGAGCAGGACCCAAGGCAGAAGAACTGCTTCCATCTAGACCTACCATGTGTGCGGCGTCGCTACTGCGGACGCCACGGAGGGCTGCAACTGCAGCGCGGCATAGGACACAGCCACTAGTCGACAAAGCTAGGAAGCAGGCGCAATGTCGGACGCAAGAGTAGAGGTGCAGTGTGCACAGTGGCCTAAAGCTTGCCACTGATATGTAGCATCGCTTGGAAAACTGATTGACAGGTTGGTCACACTCGTCAATAGTGTTGAGCATTCCGATACTGCAAATATCGGGTACCGACCGATATTCGCGGTATCTGATTTCCGATACGGAGTTCTTTTTGCATATCGGAAGTTCCCATAATGCTATGAGCCAGTTTGATTTGATTCAGCCAATGAGGAATCCTAAGAAGTGTGGGCACATCCTGTTAGGCATGTAGGCATGTTAACTAATGGCATGGCTGTGATTGGCTGCTGAAATGATGTCATGATGCACTATAAGAGCCGCAGCCGCCATTTTGGGTTCACTCTGCTGTGAATTCAGTTAGGGACAGGACGCTGCTGTACTGACTCTGAGGGACAATTTGAGATAGCGATTTGCTATATTGTGCTTTATCCAGGCTACTTTAGCAACCGCTGTGTGAAGCTTTCTTTTGCCTTGCAGCGCTGTTCTCAGCTGTCTGAAAGGTCTGTGTGTGTGTGAGTGCAGCTCACGCTGTAGTGTGTTCTGCAGCCACCTCTGGTTGTAGTCCGCTCAGCGTGCGTCACTGCCTCATGCATAGTCCTTTTTTTGTTTTATTGCTGCTCATTTTTCCTGATTTCTCCTATTAGTGTGCTTCCATCCATATCCATCTAAAGTACATTGGTTGCAAACACTATATAGGAGTAGATAGCGGAGCCTTTCTGCAGCCTTTCAGTGCTAGTGCACAGTTCTCTGCACTGTTCACGGCTGTCTGTGAGGTCTCTGTGTGTGAGTGCAGCTCACGCTGTAGTGTGTTCTGCAGCCACCTCTGGTTGTAGTCCGCTCAGCATGCGTCACTGCCTCATACATTGTCCTTTTTTGCTGTAGTGCTGCTTATTTTTCCTGAATTTCTCCTATTAGTGTGCTTCCATCCGTATCCAGCTAGAATATTTGCAAACACTATATAGGAGTAGATAGAGGAGCCTTTCTGCTGGCTTGTGCCCTGCAGCCCCAGCCAGATTAGTATTAGCCTATTTTTTCGAGCCTCATCTATTGCACTGTAGGTTACCTTCCTGCATTGTAAAAGCTACAAAAAGTTTGTGATACTATTGCTTTTACATCTTTGGTCACATCCTTTTTTTTGTACTTAGTACTTTTCTGCCTATCTTTATCAGTCTACCAAGATGAAGAAGGCAGGGAGTAAGGCACGTGGTCGTGGAGTTTCAGCAGGGAGAGGACGTGGGGACTCTGTGCCTACTGCGGGCACCAGTGACTCAGCATCCCCCAGTTTTACCAGGGAACAGTCCTTTATGCGCAGCTTTTTAGGAGCTCGCCGTACCCCACTGCTGCGGGAGGAACAAATTGAAGCCGTTGTCGGATGGATGACAGCTAATGCATCGACTTCAATTACTTTCACATCCTCTCAGGTCCAGAGTACTGAAGAGCAACCATCTAGCGCTTAACCACCTGCCAAATTGCCCAGGCAGTCAGAGAGCCCTGGACAGGAGCCATCTCTACTTCTGTTCTCTGAATCTCATGGCTTGGAAAGAGGGGGCCAGCCAAGCAGCATTCTAGAATGTGAAGAAGAGGGAGTATGCAGTGATGTGCAACTGCTTTGTCTCTCTGAATCTGAAGAGGCAGGTGGGCCAGTGCCTATGGTTAGCACACCTCAGTACGCATCTGATGATGAGACTCAGGTGCCACTTTCTGGTGCGTAAAGTGCTGGCGAGACTACCCAGGAGAAGCAGGTGTTTGAAGAGGGTAGTGTAGATGAGGTCCTTGACCCATCATGGTGTGAGGAACAGGAAGGTGCTGGGAACAGCTCTGAGGAAGAGATTCCCCGAACGGCCAAAACAGGAGGGAGAGGGAGGGGGCAGACTTGGTTGCCTGTAGCCTCCACTTCAGCACCCATTAGGAGCATTCCTCTTCCAAAACCCAAAACGGGCGCTCCCAGGACTTGCAGTGCGTGGTCCTTTTTTGACACAGTTGCAGATGACATTTGCTTTGTCAAATGCAAGCTGTGTCATCAGAAAGTCAAAAGAGGGAAAAGTGTCAGCAACCTCAATACCACAAATATGTGGAAACATGTGCGGACAAAGCACGTGGTGGAGTTACAAAGACACACTGAAGACGTACGCCAACCTACAGCATCACCTACCACCTCTTCAGCTCATGTTGTAGCCTCTTCCTCCAGTTCACACACAGCTGGTTCGGATTCCTCACAGGATCGCCATGGAAGAACCTCTGGCACTGTTGTCCAGAGACCCAGTGTAATTCCACCCACAGCACCATGTTCCCTGTCATCCTCACACTCCCAGGCCACTCTACAGCCATCGGTAGCACAGGCATGGGAGAAAAGGCAGCCATACTCGGCAAACCATCCCCGAGCACAGGCTCTGAATGCTGGCATTGCAAAACTTCTGTCCCTTGAAATGCTCTCATTCAGGCTGGTGGAGACTGACACCTTCCGTAACTTAATGGCATTAGCAGTCCCACAATACAACGTGGCCGCTTTTATTTCAGCAGGCAAGCCGTCCCTGCCCTGCATATCATGTGGAGGGAAAAACTAAACATGCGCTACTAAACGCCGTCAGTAGCAAGGTCCACCTGACCACCGATGCGTGGACTAGTAACCATGGACAGTGACGATACCTTTCCCTCACTGCCCATTGGGTAAATGTTGTGGAACCGGGTACAGATCTTGAGAGTGGCGCTGTATGTGTTCTGCCAACTCCAAGGATTGCAGGAATCCAGTCTGTACACATTGACTCCTCCTCATACTCCAGTTCCTCTGAATCAGCGCTGCAGGAGCTGTCACGGTCTACCTCCACATGGACCCGTGAACCTGTTACGACCAATATGAGCACAGCCGTGGCCAAACATCAACAGGCCGTACTGAAATTAATTTCTTCGGGGAATCGAAGCCACACAGCGCAGGAGCTCTGGAATGCCATCAAGCAGGAGAGCGACATGTGGTTTGTGCCAGCGAATCTCCAGCCAGGCTTGGTAGTGTGTTACAATGGACGAAATCTGATGGCAGCTCTGGGCCTAAGAAACCTCACTCACATCCCATGTCTGGCACATGTGCTCAACTTGGTCGTGCAGAGTTTTTTGAGGGACTATCCGGATCTTGATGCACTGCTGCACCAGGTCCACATAGAGTGCGCTCACTTGCGGCGGTCCAGCATGGCAAGATCACAGCGCCGATTCCGCCTTCCGGAACATCGCATCATATGTGACCTACCCACCAGGTGGAATTCAACGTTACATATGTTGGAGCGGTTGTGTGAGCAGCAGGCAGCAGTAATGGAGTACCAGCTGCATCAGGCGCAAACAAGTCGCACTGCGCGCCGGTCACACTTCACCACCACTGAGTGGGCCTCTATGAAGGACATCTGCCACGTTTTGCGTGCCTTCGATGATTCCACTTTGATGGCGAGTGCAGATGATGCACTAGTCAGCATGACTGTCCCCCTTATCTGCCTGCTTAAAAAACACTGCAAGCACTAAGGGAGGAGGTTTTGGAAGAGGTGGAGGATGAGGAGTCACAAATGCCATCTGCTTCTGGACAGTCCGCGCAACGTGGTTGCTCACAAAGGCCTAGGCAGGGGACACTTTGTGAGGAGGATGAGGAGGAGTCAATGGAGGAGGAAGACATCTCTCCAGAGGAGGGAGGTACACAATGCTCTAGTAGTCAGTATGTAGAGCGAGGGTGGGGTGATGCAGAGCAGGCAGAGATGACGCCTCAAGCAGGGGACAGCGTTTCTTGGCCAGTTGGGAGTCTGCAGCACATGGTTGATTTCATGCTGCAGTGCCTGAGAAACGACCGCTGCATCGCCCACATTCTCAACACAGCTGATTATTGGGTGTACACCCTCCTAGATCCTCACTACCGGGACAACTTACAAAGCCTCATAACACTGTTGAACCGGGAGCGTAAAATGCGGGAGTACCAAGACACACTGGTGCATTCCATCATGTTCTCCATTCCACCCGAGAGCAGTGCTGCTAGTGCTTTTCAAAGCAGCTCTGTGCATCGAGGCAGTGGAGGAAGCTCTGCACAAAGAGGGAGCAGAAGCAGCGCCTCAGCACAAGGCAAGACCAGTATAGCCCAAATGTGGAAAATTTTTGTGTCCCCGCCACAAATGTCTACACCATCACAGACGGCTCCAGTCAGCAGGAGTCAACGTTTCTGTCAGATGGTGACAGACTACATGTCTTGCCCTGTCAGTGTACTCCCAGACGGCTCTTTCCCCTTCAAGTTTTGGGTCTCTAAGCTGGATACATGGCCAGAGCTTAGACAGTATGCATTGGAGGTGCTGGCTTGCCCTGCTGCTAGTGTATTATCGGAACGCGTCTTTAGTGCCGCAGGTGGTGTACTAACAGACCGTTGCATGCGACTATCCTCCAATAACGTTGACCGGCTTACTTTTCTGAAAATGAACAAGGCCTGGATCTCGCCGGAATTTGCCAGTCCTCTTCCAGATTAAATAATTGGTTGGTGTGACGTCTGCCTGCGGTCTGGGCTGCAGCCCGACAACACCCCGAGAAACACTGATACCCTTTACCCCTATACAGGGATCTGGATTTATAGCAGAGCCCAGGAGGCGCTGTCTGAATAGGAGCAATGACCAGAGCAGGACGGTCGCCAGAAAGGTGTTCCAATACAGGACACAGAGGCAATGATATCCGAGACTAAACCAGTCGGGCAGAAATGGTATAAAAACAGTAGACAGTAGCAGAGTCAGAATCCAGGCCGAAGTCAGAGTCATAAACCAGGAGAGTCGCAGAGGTACAGAATCGTTAGGCAGGAGCAGAGTCAGAATCCAGGCCGAAGTCAGAGTCAGTCAAACAGTAATTCACACAGTAACACGCAGGGTAACCAAGAATATATCCGGCGGCCTGCAAGAGCAGTCCCAAGGTATTTGAGGGATCAGGTTATCCCTCACAGGCTCCTGGGCTGATGATATCATCCGGACCGCCCCCAGGACCAGGCTGGAAGGTGATGCACCAGCCCCTTGATGACTGACCAAGGAGCGAAGCCTGCATCCAGCGGACGCCTGCGCAGGAGCCTCATAACTATCGCCGCCATCACTCGGGGTTGAAGCACAGCGCCTCCCAGAGACCGAGGCCGGAACCGCAGGCCATGAGTCAGACGGTGATGGGACAGTCCGGTGCCTCCTAGTGGCCGAGGACGGGACAGCAGGCCCTGAGTCTGACGGTGACGTGACAGTACCCCCCCTCTAAGAGGGGCCTCCGGACCCTCAAAACCCGGTTTGTCAGGGTGGAGGAGGTGAAACCTTCTAATCAACCCCTTTGCATGAATGTCACTAGCGGAGACCCAGGACCTCTCCTCTGGGCCGTAGCCCTTCCAATGCACTAAATATTGCACAGAGTTTCTCACTAGACGGGAATCAAAGATGCCCTGGACTTCGTACTCCAAGGCACCCTTGACCAAAACTGGAGGAGGACAGGACGAATTGGGGAGCAGTAAACCTTGAGGAGGGACTTATGGAAAACATTAGGAATTTTAAACGACTGCGGGAGTTTCAACCGAAACGCTACCGGGTTAATTACCGCTAATATTTCATATGGGCCGATGAACCTAGGACCCAGTTTGGCAGACGGTACCTTAAGTTTGATGTTTCTTGTAGAGAGCCAAACCTTGTCACCAACTCCCAGGTGCGGCCCCTGGGATCGTCGTCTATTAGCCGCCGAAGCCTGCCTAATCTGAGCCCCTTTCAAATATGAGTTTACTTCAGACCAAATTGTCTTCAGACGATGTATATTTTGCTCAACCCCTGGGAGTTCCGACATCTTGGCCGAAAATGATCCAAAGCGCGGATGTAGTCCAAGGTTACAGAAAAAGGGGGTAGTTTTGATGGAGTCTTGGTATCTATTATTGAGAGCGAACTCCGCCAATGGCAAATGTTCCACCCAAACTGACTGATGTGCTGAGACATAGCAGCGGAGGTATTGCTCCAGCGCTTGGTTGGCACGCTGGTATGCCGAGGAGAAGGACAACTCAACACCAATACGTTTACAGAACGCCCTCCAGAACTTCGAGACAAACTGGGTACCCCTGTCGGACACAATATTTGCCGGAACGCCGTGCAAACGTACAACGTGAAGAACAAACAACTTACTTAAAGTTTCAGAGTTAGGTAAGTCAGACAGGGAAACAAAGTGAGACTGCTTACTGAACCTGTCCACCACCACCCAGATACAAGTTTTCCCATCGGAGGGTGGCAGGTCTGTAATGAAGTCCATGGAGATGTGGGTCCATGGACTCTCAGGGGTGGGCAAGGACTGAAGCCAGCCGGTAGGGCGATTATGGGGGGACTTGGCGCGGGCACAGACTTCACACGCTGAGACGTAGTCCTTACAGTCCTTGGCCACCGTCGGCCACCAAAAGTTCCTGGTTACCAGCCTATTGGTATTATTGAGACCAGGATTGCCTGCCAGGACGGAGTCGTGTGATTCTTTTAACACTTGTAAGCGAAAGGTAGCTGGAACGAATAATTTTTTTGGGGGTGTAGTGTCAGGAGCTTGTTCTGATGACCTACGGATCTCCTCCAGGAGGTCCAGAGATACTGCCGACACGACAATCCCATTAGCCAATATTAGAACTGGTTCATAGTCCTCGGTCTGTGTGGGGCAAAAGCTGCGGGAGAGGGCATCTGCCCTCACATTTTTAGTTCCGGGGCGAAAGGTGATTAAAAAATCAAACCTGGAGAAAAACAAGGCCCACCTGGCCTGCCTAGGAGTTAATATTTTAGCCGACTCTAGGTAGGTTAGGTTTTTGTGGTCGGTAATAACAGTAACCTTGTGTTTGGCACCTTCGAGGAAGTGGCGCCATTCCTCGAAGGCCCACTTGATTGCCAGTAACTCCCGATTGCCGATGTCATAGTTTCTCTCCGTGGCAGAGAATTTGTGGGAGAAAAAGGCACATGGGCTTAGCTGAGTGAAGTATGCAGTGCCTTGCGAGAGCACTGCTCCCACTCCGACTTTGGAGGCATCTACTTCTACAATAAACGGGTGGTCCAAGTTTGGTTGAATCAACACCGGGTTGGCCACAAAGCACTCTTTTAGTGTAGAAAATGCCTGAATTGCTTCAGGGTTCCAATTGGCCACGTCTGCCCCTTTCCGAGTCAAATCCGTGAGTGGTTTGGCAATTTCTGAGAAACCCCTGATGAACTTGCGGTAGTAATTAGCAAACCCTAAAAATCGCTGTAGCGCTTTTAGCGATTTGGGTTGCACCCAAGCTTTAATAGGTTGGATATTGGCAGGATCCATGCGGAACCCCTGGCCTGAGACCATGTATCCTAAAAACTGCACCTCTTCGGCAAAAAAAAAACAAACACATTTTTCAAATTTCGCAAAGAGTTTTCGCGCAGTCTTTGCAGTACTGAACGAACGTGTTAAGCATGTGTCACAGGGTCAGCAGAATAAATCAAAATGTCGTCCAGATATACGACGACATACACCCCACAAATGTCTCTGAAAATATCGTTGACGAAGTGCTGAAATACTGCAGGAGCGTTACTGAGTCCGAACGGCATTACCAGGTACTCAAAATGACCAAGGGGTGTATTAAAGGCTGTTTTCCATTCGTCCCCATCTCTTATGCGGACCAGGTTATATGCCCCCCGGAGGTCAAGTTTAGTAAACCAGCGGGCTCCCAGTAACTGATTAAAAAGATCAGGAATGAGTGGCAGCGGGTACTGATTTTTTTACAGTAATGGCGTTCAGCTCACGGTAATCAATACATGGTCTGAGTCCACCATCTTTTTTCTCTACAAAGAAAAACCCAGCTCCTACAGGTGAGGTGGAAGGTCTAATGAAGCCTTTTCGTAGGCTGTCTGCTATGTAGTCATTCATGGCTACACGCTCAGGACCAGAGAGGTTGAATATTCTCCCATTAGGGAGACGGGCACCAGAGACCAAGTCAATAGGACAATCGTATTCTCTGTGAGGAGGTAGTTTCTCAGACTCCACTATGGAGAAAACATCTTCATAATCCCTAAACGCATATGGAATAGAAGGTGTTTTAATTTTAATTTGGTTCACTGACAGTGACATACAGTTACTCTGACACCGTGGACCCCAGCGCATGATATCACCTATGCGCCAGTCAATAACTGTATTATGCTGGTGCAACCATGGCATGCCTAATACAACGGGATCTGATAATTTATGTATAACAAAAAATGACATCTGTTCGTTATGTAATGTCCCCACTGACATAGAAATTTCGGCAGTAAAGAATTCCACGCCTCCCTGGAATATAGATGTACCATTAATCGCAGTAGTCTGAATAGGCTCTTTAAGCCTTGACAGAGGTACACCAAGGCTCCTAGCAAATAAAAAATCCATAAGGTTGCCGGCAGCACCACAATCCACATAAGCCTTCACACACAGACGTTTCTTAGCAAAAGAAAGGGAAACTGGTAACAACAGTTTGGCCGCATTTGCGGGCAATACCTGGCCTCCAGAGCTGTCCAGGGGGCGATGATCCAGTAATGTGGATTTCCAACAGCCAGCATTTTCCTTGAAGCTTCCAGGCTGCAGCATGCTTGAGCCTGAGAGTGACCTTCCAGGCTGTGCAATGTAACAGGTGTTTGGGCCAAGAATCAGCTCAGTCAGGAGGAAGAGGGAAAAAAAAAAAAAAAAAAAAAAAGGTAAGGAAAACTGCTTTTGTATGTGTTAAGTATAGACACAAAAAGCAGTTTTATTTTTTGGGCCGGATATAATGTGACGTCTGCCTGCAGTCTGGGCTGCAGCCAGACAACACCCCGAGAAACACTGATACCCTTTACCCCTATACAAGGATCTGGATTTATAGCAGAGCCCAGGAGGCGCTGTCTGAAAAGGAGCAATGACCAGAGCAGGACGGTCGCCAGAAAGGTGTTCCAATACAGGACACAGAGGCAATGATATCCGAGACTAAACCAGTCGGGCAGAAATGGTATAAAAACAGTAGACAGTAGCAGAGTCAGATTCCAGGCCGAAGCCAGAGTCATAAACCAGGAGAGTCGCAGAGGTACAGAATCGTTAGACAGAAGCAGAGTCAGAATCCAGGCCGAAGTCAGAGTCATAAACCAGGAGAGTCGCAGAGGTACAGAATCGTTAGGCAGGAGCAGAGTCAGAATCCAGGCCGAAGTCAGAGTCAGTCAAACAGTAATTCACACAGCAACACGCAGGGTAACCAAGAATATATCCAGCGGCCTGCAAGAGCAGTCCCAAGGTATTTGAGGGATCAGGTCATCCCTGACAGGCTCCTGGGCTGATGATGTCATCCGGACCGCCCCCAGGACCAGGCTGGATGGTGATGCACCAGCCCCTTGATGACTGACCGAGGAGCGAAGCCTGCGTCCAGCGGACGCCTGCGCAGAAGCCTCATAACTATCGCCGCCATCACTCGGGGTTGAAGCACAGCGCCTCCCAGAGACCGAGGCCGGAACCACAGGCCACGAGTCAGATGGTGATGGGACAGTCCGGCGCCTCCTAGTGGTTGAGGCCGGGACAGCAGGCCCTGAGTCTGACGGTGATGTGACAGTCCGGCGCCTCCTAGTGGCCGAGGCCGGGACAGCAGGCCCTGAGTCTGACGGTGACGTGACAGTTGGCAACAGTATCCAGGTCTCCAGTTGTGTTCATGTTTCTACCACCTGAACTGTAATCCCTGGGCTCCAACACCGCCAGTTGCTGCTCAGAAGTGCTGTCTGCACAGTCAACATATGCTCCAATGTTATTGGGGTTCAGTAATGTCAGCTGATCCCCAGCTGTGTGTCCAGCAATTTCTCCTGCTCTGTCCACACTCCCACAACTACAGATTTTAAGCTTGCTCCAATTAGGCCTCTGTCTCCACTCTGTAGTATTTACCCTGGGTTCCAGCACCGCCAGCTGGTTCCCAGCAGTGTCTTTGGCATGGGTACTCCCTCCTGCCTAGCCTGGTTCCAGCACACCAGCTGTTTCCGGGTAGTGTCAACGTCACTTTGCCACCAATACTTTGTCCTGTCGTGTTGCGGTTGGGTTAGCCGAATCTATAGTGCCTGCAGTTTAGGTGCTTCCTAAGTGGGCTGCGGGATCTGGTAATAAAAGCTGGTTTCATAGTGCCAATAGGACAAGCACCCCCTGTAGGACTGTGGGTTTCGGTAACTGCGGCCGGCTCGCGGCCTTGCAACTTTGTTTTTCATGGGTACCTTCTGCTGCCCATCCAGGTTCCAGTACCGTCAGCTGGTTCTCAGCAGTGCCTTTGGCTTAGGTGCCTCCTTTTCAGTATCCGAGTTCCAGCAACGTCTGCTGGTCCTTGGTAGTGCTTTCTAGCACAGGTACCTCCTGCTTAGTAATCGGGTTTCAGTACCATCAGCTGTTCCTCGGTAGTGCCATTGGCTCTTGTTCCTTCTGCTACCCATCCGGGTTCCAGTACCGTCAGCTGGTTCTCAGCAGTTCCTCAGCCTTCTTGTACCTTCTGCTACATTTCCAAGTTCAAGCTTTTTGAAATGGTTTTTGGTAATCACTCTGGATCTCCCTGACGATGACCCTGAAGGCGATGACCCTGAAGACCACCCCGAAGAAGACGACGACCCCAAAGACGATGACCCTGAAGACGAGGACCCTGAAGACCACCCCGAAGAAGACGATGACCCCAAAGACGACGACCCTGAAGACGATGACCCTGAACACCACCCCAAAGAAGACCAAAAAGATGACACTGAAGAAGATGACCAAGAGGACAAAGAACATGAAGACAACCACCAAGATACAGAGCAACAAGAGACAGAAGACCAAGAAGCAGAAGCACAAAAAGAAGAAGAACATTAAGCATAAGACTAAAAATCAGAGCAAAATATATTATCTAAATTATAAGCAGAAGAAAGCTAAGGCCTCTTTCACACTTCAGTTTTTTGCATCAGTCAAAGTCCGCCAAAAGGACGGATGGCGGATCCGTTTTAGTACTGATGAGAACGGATGCCATCCGTCCGTTTTTTTGACGGATCCGCAAAATGAAGAATTTTAAAGGAATCGCAGCCTGGAAAAGGAGAGAGAGAGAGAATTTTCGGGTTAAATCAGTGTCTGGAGGATCCGCCAGAGAAAAAAACGTTGCAAGCTCCGTTTTGAAATCTTTGAGGATGGTGACGGACAGCAACTTTTGGCGGATCCTCACAAAAAACGGATGCAACGGACGGCAATCCGTCACAATCCGCCATTAATGAAAGTCAATGGGGGAAAAAAACGGATCCTCAAAAGAAAATTGAGGATCCGTTTTTTTCAAAACCTGGTGGATTGTGACTGATTGTAAAAAACTGAAGTGTGAAAGAGGCCTAAGCAGTGTATGGGGGTGAGTCCGTTCCTCCTCGTGGTGACCCTGGAAAATGCCTGCTGCTGCAGGCCAAACTGAACGCGGACAAATCCTGTTGTAAATCTTTTGTGACAGGCAGAACGGCTAGTGTAATCTTCAAACTTTTATAGATAACAACTACAGGAATGCCTGTCACAAATAAGACTATGATGAAGAAGAAGAATAGGAAGAAGATGAAGAAGTAGAATATGAGGAAGAATAATAGTTGAATAAGAAGAATATGAAGAATGTAAAAAAAAAGAATAATAGGAAGAAGGTGAAGAAGAAGATGAATAAGGTGAAGAAGAAGTTGATGAAAAAGATGCTAATGCTGAGGATCATGAAGGAGAAAGTGTGGGAGAAGTAAAAAAGAAGGTGAAGAGCATGGACGTAGTGAAACATACATACATTTATCTGACAAAATATAAAAAAGGTTAACATAGTCAATATCTTTGTAACTCCGAACGTCTTAAAAAAAAAATGTATTCCTGCTATTCCATTTGATTGGGCTAAACCTCTATGCCTTTAATGTCTCCTCCACCTCCCCAATACATTCTACATTATTCTTAGTTGTATTCCTTCATGTAGAATTAACCTACAAGGAAAGAAAGGGTTTATTTTAATTCCGATATTTCTGTCCCATTGACTTGCATTGGTTTCCGGTATCGGAATCGGCGATATCCGATACTTTTTGGGTATCGGTCCGATCCAAGCCGATCCGATATTTCCCGATATCGGAAGGTATCGCTCAACACTACTCGTCAAACATAGTGTTTGACCAGTGTGACCAACTTTTTACTATTGAGGCTGCCTATGCAGCATCAGTAGTAAAAAGATCTAATGTTGAAAATAATAAAAAAATAAACAATTTGTGTTTTTCTCACCTTCCGACGTCCCGCGCAGCTTTCCCGATCATCGCGATGCTCCCGGCAGGTCCCGTTCCCAGTGATGCATTGCGCCAATGACCTTTGATGACGTCGCCGTCTCGCGATATCCCGGCAGTTCCTGTTCCCAGTGATGCATTGCGCCAATGACCTTTGATGACGTCGCCGTCTCGCGATATCCCGGCAGTTCCCGTTCCCAGTGATGCATTGCGCCAATGACCTTTGATGATGTCGCGGTATCGCGAGACCGCAACGTCATCAAAGGTCATTGGCGCAATGCACCACTGGGAACGGGATCTGCCGGGAGCATCGCTGAGGCCTGCTGATGCTGCGAGTGACATTGAAGGTGAGAATATGACAATTTTTTATTTTAATTCTATTTTTTACAGGGATATGGTACCCAGAGCCTGATGGAGAATCTCCTCTCCCCCAGACCGTGGGTACCATCCGCAAATGTTCTGCTTACTTTTCGCATGATGGGCACAGCCACATGCAGAAAGTTGGCAGAACAATGCATGAGCATGCTGCGTATTTTTCCGCGATGCAATTCCGCCACGGAAAAATCCGCAGCATTAGAGCAGCATGTGCGGAATGCGATAGGATTGCATGGGATACTTTTTTTTTGCGTTTTTGCGGCAAAATTTCGTGTTTAAAATCGCCACGAAAATGCAAAAAAAAAACGCTACATGTGAACACAGCCTTACAGTCCGGCTTCCGCCTCCTACATTCGACAGAATCTGCACTCATCAAAGTGACCAATGACCTTCTGACAGCAAAATGTAACGGTGACCACTCTCTGCTCATTCTTCTCGACCTTTCTGCAGCTTTCCACACTGTTGACGACCATCTCCTACTCTCTAGGCTTCAGTCACTAGGCATTAAGGACACTGCCCTCTCCTGTTTATCTTCTATCTTCCTGACAGCTCCTTCAGTGTTTTGTTTGCTGGCTCCACTTCATCTCCTCTTCCTCTCACTGTTGGGGTACCTCAGGGCTCACTCCTTGGCCCCCTTCTCTTCTCTCTCTACATGGCCCCAGTTGGACAGACCATCAGCAGATTTGGCTTTCAGTACCATCTTTATGCTGATGACACACAACTATACACGTCATCCCCTGACCTTATCGCCGCTGTACTACAGAATGCCAGTGACTGTCTGTCCACAGTCTCCAACAAACTCAAGCTCTCCAGAACTTTTTCTGCTCCCGCCGTCTACTACCTCCCTAATTCTGACAATTCCCTCTCTGTGGGTGGCACCATAATAACAGCCCGGCAGCAGGCGTGCTGTCTGGGTGTTATGTTTGACACCAATCTCTCCTTCACTTCCCATATATAATCTCTTGCCCGCTCTTGCCACTTATACCGAAAGAAAATCTCTAGAATCGGCCCTTTTCTCCCCGTGGAAACATCAGAAACCCTCACTGTCATCTTGATCCCCTCCCGCCTGGTCTACTGCAACACTCTATTAATTGGCCTCCCCTTTACTCGACTTTCCCTTCAACAGTCTATCCTTAATGCAGCAGCCAGGGTTGTCCATCTGGCTAAGGCTACTTTCACACATCAGGTTTTCGGCGTCAGGCGCGATCCGGCATCGTGCCGGAACGCCGGATCCGGCAAATGTTTAGTAAAACCGGATGTGACGGATCCGGTTTTCTGCCGGATCCGTCTTTTTCTTGACAGACAAAACCGGATCCGTCTCATCCGGTTCATCCGTTTTTCGACGGATTACGCCGGATCCGGTTTTTAAAATTGACCCTTGTGGCCTTCCGAACGGGATTGGCTACTGGAAAACTATATATAGCATGTTCCTACAGCCCTTCTTTGACAGGTTGTAGAGGAGAAAGTGCAGGTTGGAGAGAAGAGCAAGTTACTGGCGAAGATGGATGTTGTCATTGGAAATATTTTGAAGAATTTGGCGGATTTTATAGCGGAGGCGAATCGTTTGAGGGTGATTGTTCTGGAGAAGGAGAGAGCGAGACAGCAGCGCATCAGGCATCGTAGACGACGTTTGTGGATCCACCCCATCACAGCCAAGAGAATGACGCGTGGGGTCTATTCTACACTCTGCATGGACCTTCGACGAAACCCGGATAAATTTTTTGGATATGTTAGGATGAAAATGGAGAATTTTGATTACTTGGTGGAGCGCATTGCACACCTCATAAGAAAAGCGGACACCTATTGCCGCTTCTCTGTTTCACCCGCAGAGCGTCTGATGGTGACTTGGTAAGCCACATTTATTGGATGTGATCGCATCAGAGCACACTTTCACTGCAATCTTGTTGGTGGTAGTTTGTATCTCCAAGTGTTATAGCTCAGTTTTGGTATGTAATGCTGTGATTTAAAACTAATTTATTGTTTTTTAATTCCCCACAGATTTCTTGCAACTGGAGAATCCCTTTCGTCACTGCATTTCCAGTACAGACTCGGGATTTCCACCATATCTGGAATTGTGAAGTACACATGCCGTGCACTGTGGGACTCCTTAGCTGAAGAGTTTTTACCAGAGCCCACAACAGAGAGGTGGATTGAAATTGCTGACAAGTTTCAACAGATATGCCAGTTTCCCAACTGCTTGGGCGCTGTGGACGGGAAACATATCCGCATTGTAAAGCCAGCTGGATCGGGATCGGAATATTTCAATTACAAGAAATATTTTTCAATTGTCCTCATGGCCATCGCTGACGCGGAATACAAATTTATTGAGGTTGATATTGGGGCCTATGGCCGCTCCAATGACTCTCAAGTTTTCAAACTGTCTGCCATGGGGCGTAAACTGTATTGAAACACCTTCCAGTTCCCACCACCTAGACCGCTGCCGCAAACATCTGGTCCACCTATGCCATTTGTCTGTGTAGGGGATGAAGCCTTCCAGCTTTCAGAACACCTTTTGAAACCGTACTCTAGCAGAGGATTGACAAGACCAAAACGCATTTTTAATTACCGCCTCACAAGAGCAAGAAGAATGGTTGAATGTACCTTTGGTATTCTGACAGCCAAATGGCGGGTCCTATTGACTGCGATCAACCTCAAGACAGAAACTGTGGACGAGGTGATCAAAGCTTGCGTGGTACTCCACAATTTTGTTATCTGCAAGGAACCCATTTCCATTGAGGACACCTCTGAAGAAACCACCTTGCAAGATTACCATGACATTACCACTAGAAGTTCTGTGACGGTTTCAGTAATGAGGGACAATTTTGCACTATACTTTATGTCACCTCAAGGCAGAGTACACTGGCAGGATGACAGAGTGTGAAAGATTTGTGCCCTAACCAAACTTGTGTACCTTCTGTACCAACAGTATATACCTTTGCCAACCAAAGTTGGCTATCTTGTCATGGTCTCTATTTTTAGCTTTAGGCCACAGGTGTGTACCTGGTTGTGTTTTATGCAAAGTATTTCACCTTTTAACAAAAGTTGTGTACATTGTTAGGAAATCACCAACAATAAACACAACTTTTTAGGTGAAATACTTTGCTTCAAACACAACCAGGAACACAACTGTGGCAAAAAGCTAAAATTTACCCACAGTTATATACCTGGTTTTGAATACCTTTTTACCTTTTAAATACCCTGTATTTAACCTTTTTTTTAAACATATTTCGCCGCAGAAAGAAATGACAGACAACCAGTGTAAACAATAATTTAACTTTTATTTAAAATATTTTTTTTTTGTAAACTGTTTTTTAAAGTTAAAAAAACTTTTTTAATAAAGGTTTGAAACCAACTGGGCATTTTTATTACAAAACACATCATAAATCTGTGTAGTGTGGGGTGGAAATACTGCTGGAGGGGCTGCGGGACACTTCGACAATGGGAGTGTGGAGAGAGGACTGGGATCGTGGTGGGGAAGGAACAGTTAGAGGTGATGGTATGGAAAAAGCTACAGAATGGGTGGACATGTGGGAGGCAGAAGAGGTGGTGGGCGGTGGAGTGGAGGGTTGGGCAGGGACTGTAGGAGCAGATGATGTTGATGGAAAGTTGTATGGGGAAGGAGTTTGGTACGGGGAAGGAGTTTGATACGGGGCAGGTTGCTGGAAGTGGGGAGATGTCTGGTACTGGGGAGGTTGCTGGTACTGGGGAGGTTGCTGGTACTGGGGAGGTTGCTGGTATGTAATAGGAGGGGGAGGATGGAAAGTGGCTGGAGGGGGTGCAGATGTAATAGGAGGGGGAGGATGGAAAGTGGCTGGAGGGGGTGCAGATGTAATAGGAGGGGGAGGATGGAAAGTGGCTGGAGGGGGTGCAGGTGGAGGAACTACAGTGGTGGGAGGTGGAGGTTGGGAGGTAACCTGCTGTAGAGCACCGTGGCACGAATGCATTACATGCATCTGCTGGGTAGGAGATAGTGTTGCCATGCGCTCCACAACAGACCTGAAAAAGGTGTGGTTTGGCGAAGATCTTGCTTCTGAATGCATGGCTTGCAGAAGTGTCTTCACCTCCAGAATGCTGGAGTTGATCTGCTGAAAGCCTGCGGAGATTTGCTCTGACAAGACTTTTAGACAGTTCTGGAAAGATGCATTCAGATGCAAGAATTCTGGTGCATAACTCTTTTCCTGACCCCTCTGCCGCTGCCGCCCAATACCCGCAGGTGTACTAGAGATGGCAGTGGCAGAAGGGTGGGGTAAAGGGAAAGCGATCTCCTCACCAGCAGCTTCATGTAATGTTGGCGGCCACGATGCTCCTGTGCTGGTGGATGGGACAGATGGGTCGAATGTGTGGGAAGGCTGGGAAGGTGCAGATGTACCGGGGCGGTCGAAGTGTCCCTCGGTGCCGGTCTCCTCAGGGATCGCCTCAGAAGGGTCCAATCGTGCAGGCTCCCGCTGCTCACCGTGCTGTGGAATAAAGAGAAAAAAAAACAATTAAAATAGTGACATGGTATAGCCCTGGCTGAAAAAAAAAAGTTACATCTAAACATTTTTCTGTCACATGTGGTGTGTAATATTTACCTTCTGGTGAGCATTGTCTCCCGGAGGAATGACAGGGCTCGTGCGTACTTGTACTTGCTCCTGCGTCCTCCAGATCCACTCGGGGCCCGCATCTCTTTATTGAACTCCTTCTTGAAACGATCCCTCACAGACCGCCACCGCTTCACAATTCTCTCCCCTGAAATGAGAAAGGACAAAGTGGTTAGTATACAACATCAGTGTTTCCCAAACTCCAGTCCTCATGGTCCCCAGGGGTCATGTTTTCAGGATTTCCAAAGTAAATAGAAATCCTGAACACATGATCCGTGGGGACCACGAGGACTGGAGTTCGGGAAACACTGGTTTAAATCAAGCAACCGGTACTGTATATACTTACGCTCTTTAATCTGGGCCTGAGCTTCGAGGTCCTCCCAGCGGTCCACAAGGAGCGAACAGATTTCCTCCCAGAGTCGTCGGGTAACGATCAGGTCAGCGTGGCGGCGGTCAGCCATATTCCAGAGCGGCTCCCTTTCTCTGACGAGATCGATGAGGCGGTCCACATCAATACCTCCATCCTCACCGTCAGAGTCGGGAGCACGCTGTGAAGGCTGTAAGAAAAAGACAAAAATAACATAATTAGCCTCCACAAAAGAAATGAAATAAAAAGTGCAAAAAAAACAAAGCAAAAACATTTATACTTACACGCTGGTGACCGCCGCGTTGCTGCCGCCGACGACCCTGGGAGGCACTGCGAGGACCTCTTGGCCGAGCACCAGATTGGGAAGACTAGAGAAGAAAACAAAAAATGTTATGTCTTTGGATGTAGGCATTTGTTTGCTGTGTGTGGTCTGCAGAACATTGTTTTCTATGTGTTGTGTGTAGTGTGATGTTGTGTTTCTGCGTTTGATGCAAAAAACTTACCAATTGTGAGCCCACTCCAAGTGTCTGTCCACCCCTTCCTTCTTCTTCTGGGAGCTCCTCTTCATCTTGTGATTCCTGTTTTGAAATAAAAGGCAATGAATACACATATATTACAGAGATGATGGATTTTGGAAATAAAAACTTACCATCAAACGCTGACGATGCGAGGGAGGGCTCCCAGAAGATGTGCTGTCTTCCTCATGGCCAGACTCCATGGCTGTGGGTGGTGTTTCTGCTGCTGCCATTGCTGCTGCTGCTGCATCTATTGGGCGGCTGTTGAATAAAGAGAAACAAAGGGCCAATGAATATCTTGATATTCCATAGCCCTAGTTTGGAGGAATGGGGGATTTGATAATTACCGTCTCTCATCTGCTGCTGGACTCCCCTCCCGTTGTTCAGCATGCTGCTCCATTTGGGGTGGTGCTGATGGTGCTGCTGCTGCAGATGTCTGCTGCCTTCTCCTGCTCCTGGTTCTTGGCTTGGGTGGCATGTTGGGTGTGGCTGAGGGTCCAACTGTCTTGCTTTTATATATGTCCTGTGGGCAGAGCTACTGAGCATGCTCAGACCAAAGAAACCGGATCCGGACGCCGGATCCGGCTGTCGCTGGATCCGGCGCATTGCGGCGCTCATAGGCTTTCATTGTATGAAAAAGCCAGACACGCCGGATCCGGCGTGTCCGGCTTTTTCGCCGGAGACAAAAAACGTTACAGTAGCCGTTTTTTCCAGACGCCGGATCGCGTCACATTGCCGGATCCAGCGAAAATCGGATGAAACGCATGGCCATCCGGCTCGATCCGGCTCTAATGCAAGTCAATGGGGGGGAAACCGGATCCGGCATTGCATTTCGCCGGATCCGGTTTTAGTCAAAAGCGCCGGATCGCGCCTGACGCCGAAAACCTGATGTGTGAAAGAGGCCTAATCGGTACTCAGACTTGTCCGCTCATCGCCAGTCGTTACACTGGCTGCCCATTCACTACAGATTCCACTTCAAAGTACATGTTTTCACCCACAAAACTCTACACAGTGTGGCACCCCCTTACATCTCATCCTTCATTTCTATCGGCCTAGCCATTCTTTGCGCTCGGCAAATGACTTTCTTCTAACCTCTGCACTAATCCGTACCTCCCACTGCCGACTCCAAGACTTCTCCGGCGCTGTGCCAATCCTCTGGAATGCTCTACCCCAAGAAATTAGGACCATCCACAACTTGCACAGTTTTAGGTGCTCCCTCAAAAGACATTTGTTCAGAGCGGTCTATCACGTTCCCTAATCAAAGTCATTTTGTGTGTATGTGTGTGTCCCATTCACTAGCTCTATCTATCTCCCACTCCCTCAAGATGGCTGGACCATCATTGTAAATACACATCTGTACTTTGTATCTCCCCCACCTCATTGTAGATTGTGAGCTCTCACAAGCAGGGTAGTCTTATTTTGCATTAATTATTATATTGTTAATGTAGTTACTGTTGTGTTTGAAACTATTAAACTGTAAAGCGCTGTGGAATATGTTGGAGCTATATAAATAAAGTTTATTATTATTATTATTATTATTATTATTATTATTAATAATAATAAATTGAAGAGTTTGGATTGATCTAGAGCAAATTAAGTTTGATCACAATTTCCTGAATTTCTGGAAATTAATAGGTCCCCACAAATTCAAATTTGCAATTCGATCTATGTGGATCAGTTAAAAAAATATCAGGCACTATTTCACACACTGCTGAAGAGACACAGAGCTGGCTAATAACAACAGGAACAACCAGGAGGGTTCCCCCATAATGCCTTGCAGCTATCACATGACATGGTCTAGCACAGCCAATCATGGGGGGGACTATCACAGCCAGAATACAAAATGGAAGCTTAGCCATGCATTGCCATTTTATGCTTTTACAATGTAGAGTTAGTGGTCAAAGTGCATGGAACAGGAGCCGGATCATTAAGACTGGTGTTGTACACACCAGTCTTAACGAAGGGGCATGGTGGTGTAAGATACGCTAAATTCATAAGAGGCTCAAGTCCCTTAATGAATTTTGTGCATATTTTCAGTGGCACATGCCTCTGTATACCTTGTCAAAAATGCTACTCCTTTCAGGGAGTCAAGTAACAGTTCTGGCAAGAGTTACACCATTAAAGTGGTATAACTTTTTATTTATTCGTTAATGAATTTGCTCTATAGCTGCACCAATAGGGTGAGAGATACGGCTGCTAGCAATAACAGAGCCAGTGTAATTTATTAATTTTCCCTCTCTTCTGCAAAGTGTACTATGACAAATTGTGATAAAACACATTGTAGGCTTGCAGCCAGACAGGTTCTCGAGAGGAGATATGTGTTGCAGAGGTTCTTAGCCTCTGTGATGTAAAGACCGAAAAAGCATGCTCCAGCACAAGTGTTTCTGAGAGGGTTAAAAGGTCAAAGCAAAGGTTTGGGTTTTTAGAAGCAGTCAGAAAGAGATGGGTGGGACTGGCTGCTCCCATATCTTCCATCTCCCATATCTCCATCCTTTTCTGTGGTATGGCCTATGTAAAATAGCCAGACCTTGCTTGAAGAGCTGACATTTAAGTGCGTGAGCCTGTGCTCTAAAAGGAATTTTTATCTGCATTTTGGTTCTGTTATACCTATTGTACCCAGAAGAGGCTGTTTCTGTTTTGTTAACTTAGACAGTTTATGGACAATTAATAAACCTTACATTTGTTTTGCATCAAAGAACCGGATCCTTGTATGTGCACCAGCTGACGTCACTGAGGCTGCGCAGACTCCCCGCCTGACCCACGGTGAACTCGGCAGCGTAGGAAAACGTTCAGAAACTTTCCCACACTAATCAGTTCATCTCCGGTCAGGTGGGGAGCTGCGCAAGCAGCTTCTCAGTCACTCCTCCATGGTTTACAGCCGGGCCAGTCACATTAGCACTGGTACTGGTTGTAAACTATTTAACCCCTTGAGATGGATTGCGGCATGGGGCTTGACTGTACGGTGGACAGGTATGGGATATTGCTGCTTTTTTATTTTGGATTTTTTTTTACAGGCGAACGATGGCTTCGCTTGGATTGGGAGTGAAATAAAGATGGAAAAATGTGTTTAATTTTTCATTAAAAGTCTTTATTCTTAATGTGTGTGTTTTTTAACCCTTTCAGACTAGTGGATTAATAATGGATAGGTGTATTATTGACACCTCTCCATTACTAACCAGGCTTAATGTCACCTTTCAATAGCAAGGTTACATTAGCCCCTTATTACTCCATATGCCACCCGCTATAGGGCAATTGAAAGAGAGAGGGTAAGTGTCACGCCGTTCCAACATACTCACGCGGCCTCCACTCCCACGCCGTCTCTGCATACTCACCCGGCCATCGCTCCCACGCCACAGCCCCTCGCCGCCCGACAGCCACGGCGGTCACCTCTGACAGGCGCGCGTCTGACGGCGTCTCTGCATGCAATGCGCATGCGCCATAGGCCGCGGCCGCGACTCCCTTCTTCTTGTGCTCCGGCTATGCCCTGACCCGGAAGCACCCCCTGAGCAATGGCAGGCCAGACAGGGGCATATCAGGCCGCTTCCCCCTGAGGGAGGCGCCTGATCGTTGTGTTTCCTAGCACACTGGGCCCCGCTCCTTCGTGTGCTCTCTGCAGTCTCACAGTCCTGCTATTCGTGCCTCCTACTCCAGTCCTGCCAATGTGTTCCTGTTCCATCCTGCTCCAGTCCTTCTGTCCTACTCCAGCCCTGCCTCCGGTTTTCCTGTTCCATCCTGCTCCAGTCCTTCCGTCCTACTCCAGCCCTGCCTCCGGTGTTCCTGTTCCATCCTGGTCCAGTCCTTCCGTCCTACTCCAGTCCTGCCTCTGGTGTTCCTGTTCCATCCTGCTCCAGTCCTTCAGTCCTACTCCAGTCCTGCCTCCGGTATTCCTGTTCCATCCTGCTCCAGTCCTTCCGTCCTACTCCAGTCCTGCCTCCGATGTTCCTGCTCCATCCTGCTCCAGTCCTTCCGTCCTACTCCAGTCCTGCCTCCGGTGTTCCTGTTCCATCCTGCTCCAGTCCTTCTTTCCTACTCCAGTCCTGCCTCCGGTGTTCCTGTTCCATCCTGCTCCAGTCCTTCCGTCCTACTCCAGTCCTGCCTCCGGTGTTCCTGTTCCATCCTGTTGCAGTCTACTGTCTTACTCCACTCCTGTCTCCTGTGTTCCAGCTCTGTCCTGTCATCTACACTTCAGTCCCTCCACGTTCCAGTCTACAGTCTTACTCCACTCCTGTCTCCTGTGTTCCAGCTCTGTCCTGTCATCTACACTTCAGTCCCACACTCCTACTCCAGTCCATCCTGAGCCGCCCCTCTCGGTACCGGCTACCGTTGTACTCGAACCCCTGGGTCCGCTCCCAACGGTCCCTATATAGGGGTTGGTTCCACCTGGCAGCACACCTGGGGCCCCTAGGTGCCACGGCCCAGAGGGTCCACTCCTGGAGATTCCGGCTTCAGAACAGCCACGCTAACAGTAAGTAACGGAATAGGCGCATCTTACAGATTCGCCTTTTCTGAGGTGGCTGGGGGGAAAACTTTTTAAGCCGGGGGGGTAGGGGCAAAACAATGGTACCTTTCTAGGCTATTAATATCTGCCCTCAGTCATTGGCTTTCCCTCTCTGGCGGAGAAAATTGCACGGGAGCCCACACAATTTTTTCCGTGATTATATTCTTTGATTTAACACCTACAAATCCGAAATTTTACACATATACACTACTAACATTAGTAGTCAGGGCCATATATAAATGACGGATATGCAATGGTTTACTATATGTAAACAATATCTCCTATCCTGTTGGCTTCTGCAATTATTTTGCAAAAGTTGACAAATGAATTAACATCTATTCTACTATCTATCTCTCTCTAAAATATATATGTGTGTGTGTGTGACAAATATATATATATATATATATATGTATACACACACCTACAGTATACTATGTGTATACATCTTGACAATCTATTCTAATCTTTACTGTACACGGCCTCTGCCGGCTTTTACTGTATCTATATATCTAAGTAGCAAAAAACAGGGAAACAGCACATGAAGTAAAAAAAAGTGAATTTTAATGCCCAATGGCGTGCCAACGTTTCATATGTGAAATCCTTATCTATAGACAGTGTGTGGCGAAAGTATTCGGCCCCCTGGAACTTTTCAACCTTTTCCCACATATCATGCTTCAAACATAAAGATACCAAATGTAAATTTTTGGTGAAGAATCAACAACAAGTGGAACACAATTGTGAAGTTGAACGAAATTTATTGGTTATTTGTAATTTTTGTGGAAATTCAAAAACTAAAAAGTGGGGCGTGCAATATTATTCGGTCTCTACTTTCAGTGCAGCAAACTCACTCCAGTAGTTCATTATGGATATCCGAATGATCTAATGTTGTCCTAAATGACTAATGATGATAAATATAATCCACCTGTGTGTAATCAAGTCTCCGTGTAAATGCACCTGCTCTGTGATAATCTCAGGGTTCTGTTTGATGCACAGAGAGCATCATGAAGACCAAGGAACACAACAGGCAGGTCCGTGATACTGTTGTGAAGAAGTTTAAAACCGGATTTAGCTACAAAATGATTTCCAAAACTTTAAACATCCCAAGGAGCACTGTGCAAGTGACCATATTGAAATGGAAGAAGTATCATACCACTGCAAATCTAGCAAGACCCGGCCGTCCCTCTAAACTTACATCTCAAACATGGAGAAGACTGATCAGAGATGCAGTCAAGAGGCCCATGATCACTCTAGATGAACTACAGAGATCTACAGCTGAGGTGGGACAGTCTGTCCATAGGACAACAATCAGTCGTACACTGCAAAAATCTGGCCTTTATGGAAGAGTGGCAAGAAGAAAGCCATCTCTCAAAGATATCTATAAAAAGTGTTGTTTAACCCCTTTCTGACATATGATGTACTATCCCTTCCATGTGCCCTGGGACTTAATTCCCAAGGACGGAATAGTACGTCAAACCGATCAACGGCGCTCATGGGGGGAGCGCCGCTGATCGGGGCCAGGTGTCAGCTGATTATCACAGCTGACACCCAGCACTATGTGTCAGGGGTGGTCACGGACCGCTCCTGGCACATTAACCCCTGGAACACTGCGATCAAACCTGCAGTGTACCGGAGGATCATGGAAGCATCGGCAGGGAGGGGGCTCCCTCTGTGCTTCCCTGAGACCCCCAGCGCAGCGCGATGTGCTGCGCTGCACTGGGGGCCTCCTTCCCTGCAGGTCCCTGGATCCAATATGGTCGTGGGGGCCTTCGGGGGACTGCAGGGAGGCAGCCTCTTCAGTGCCTGCAGAGCGCAGGCATAAGGAAGCCTGCTGCAGTGCCTGTCACATCGCTGATCTGACACAGCGCCATGTGACGTGTCAGATCAGCGATATGACATATGACAGTGATGTCCCCCCCGGGACAAAGTAATACATTTAAAAAAAAAATTTAAAAAAAGTGTTAAAATAAATTTATTAAAAAAAAAAAAAAAATCGCTAAATAAATTTAAAAAAAAATATTCCCTAAAAAATTCATTTTTTGGAAATAAAAAAAACAATAAAAGTACACATATTTGGTATCGCCACTTCCATAATGACCTGCCCTATAAAAGGGTCCCACTAGTTAACCCCTTTATTGAACCCCTTAAAAAATAAAAATTAAGAACAAAGCAAAAAATAATGCTTCATCATCATACCGCTGAACAAAAAGTGCAATAACGCGCGATCAAAAAGACGAATATACTGTATATACTCGTGTATAAGTCGAGATTTTCAGCCCATTTTTTTGGGCTGAAAGTCCCCCTCTCGACTTATACACGAGTCATATACCGGGGGTCGGAGGGGGAGCAGGGTGTCAGATCATACTCACCCTTCTCTGCAGCTCCCCTGCTTGTTACATGTTGTCGGCGCTGCTCTCTTCCTGCTTCAGCTGTCAAACGGTACCCGCTCATTAAATATGCGCATATTTAATGAGCGGGTACCACGTGACCGCTGAACCAGGAAGAGAGCAGCGCCAACAACATGTAACAAGCAGAGGAGCTGCAGAGACAAGCGCCAGGACCCAGTGAGTATGAAGGGGGTTGGGAGGCATATTCACCTGTCCCTGCGCTCTGCTGTCTTGCGTCCTCTGCAGTGACATTCAGGTCAGAGAGCGCTATCGCTCTCTGCCTGCACAGTCACTGCAGAGCGCAATGCTGATGAGCAGGGGGCAGCGACTGAGGTGAGTATACAGGTTTTTTTTTTTTTTTAGTAAGGGAGACAGCGGCAGCAGCAACATGATGGGGCCACTCACTGTGCAGAAAAGCTGGGGCCACTCACTGTGCAGAAAAGCTGGGGCCACTCACTGTGCAGAAAAGCTGGAGCCACTCACTGTGCAGAAAAGCTGGGGCCACTCACTGTGCAAAAAAGCTGGAGCCACTCACTGTGCAGAAAAGCTGGATCCACTCACTGTGCAGAAAAGCTGGAGCCACTCACTGTGCAGAAAAGCTGGGGCCACTCACTGTGCAAAAAAGCTGGGGCCACTCACTGTGCAGAAAAGCTGGAGCCACTCACTGTGCAGAAAAACTGGGGCCACTCACTGTGCAAAAAAGCTGGGGCCACTCACTGTGCAGAAAAGCTGGGGCCACTCACTGTGCAGAAAAGCTGGAGCCACTCACTGTGCAGAAAAGCTGGGGCCACTCACTGTGCAGAAAAGCTGGGGCCGCTCACTGTGCAGAAAAGCTGGTGCCACTCACTGTGCAGAAAAGCTGGGGCCACTTACTGTGCAGATAACTGGGGCCACTCACTGTGCATAACTGGGGCCACTCACTGTGCATAACTGGGGCCACTCACTGTGCAGAAAAGCTGGGGCCACTCACTGTGCATAACTGGGGCCACTCACTGTGCAGAAAAGCTGGGGCCACTCACTGTGCAGCAAAGCTGGGGCCACTCACTGTGCAGAAAAGCTGGGGCCACTCACTGTGCAGAAAAGCTGGGGCCACTCACTGTGCAGAAAAGCTGGGGCCACTCACTGTGCATCATAACTGGGGCCACATACTGTGCATCATAACTGGGGCCACATACTGTGCATCATAACTGGGGCCACTCACTGTGCATCATAACTGGGGCCACTCACTGTGCATCATAACTGGGGCCACATACTGTGCATCATAACTGGGGCCACATACTATGCAGATAACTGAGGCCACTCACTGTGCACCCTCGACTTATACGCGAGTTAATACATTTTCCCCAGTTTTTTGAGGTAAAATTAGGGGGGTCGACTTATACACGGGTCGACTTATACACGAGTATATACGGGTAAATAACCATGGTACCGCTGAAAACGGCATCTTGTCTCGCAAAAAACAAGCTGCCAAACAGCGTCATCAGCGAAAAAATAAAAACGTTATAGCTCGCAGAATAAAGCGATGCAAAAATAATTTTTTTTTATATAAAATTGTTTTCATTGCATAAAAGCGCCAAAACATAAAAAAAGACATAAATGAGGTATCGCTGTAATCGTACTGACCTGAAGAATAGAACTGCTTTATCAATTTTACCGGACACGGAACAATGTAAACGCACCCCCCAAAAGAAATTGATGAAATGCTCGTTTTTGTTCATTCTGCGTCCCAAAAATCGGAATAAAAAGCGATCAAAAGAGTCACATGCCTGAAAATGGTACCAATAAAAACGTCAACTTGTACCGCAAAAAATAAGACCTCACATGACTCGGTGGGTCAAAATATGGAAAAATTATAGCTCTCAAAATGTGGTGATGCAAAAACTTTTACAATAAAAAGCGTCCTTTAGCGTGCGACAGCTGCCAAACATAAAAACCTGCCATAAATAGTAAATCAACCCCCCTTTATCATCCCCTTAGCTAGGGAAAAATAATAAAATAAAAAAAAAAATGTATTTATTTCCATTTTTCCATTAGGGTTAGGGCTAGGGTTAGGGCTGAAATTAGGGTTAGGGGTGTGTTGGGGTTAGGGTTAGAGTTAGAATTGGGGGGGTTTCCACTGTTTAGGCACATCAGTTGCTCTCCAAACGCAACATGGCGTCTGATCGCAATTCCAGCCAATTGTGCATTGAAAATGTCAAACGGTGCTTCTTCCCTTCCAAGCACTGCCATGCACCCAAACAGTGGATTACTCCCACATATGGGGTATCAGCCTACTCAGGACAAATTGTACAACAACTTTTGGGGTCCAATTTCTCCTGTTACCCTTGGGAAAAGAAAAAATTGGTGGCAAAAATATAATTTTTGTGGAAAAAAAATGATTTTTTTATGGCTCTATGATATAAACTTCTGTGAAGCACTTGGGGGTTCAAAGTGCTCACCACACATCTAGATACATTCCTTGGCGTGTCTAGTTTCCAAAATGGGGTCACTTGTGGGGGGTTTCCATAGTTTTGGCTCATCAGTGGCTCTCAAAAGGCAACATGACACCCGCAGACCATTCCATCAAAGTGTTTGCATTCCAAAACGTCACTACTTCCCTTCCGAGCCCCGACGTGTGCCCATACAGTAGTTTTCTCCTACATATGGGATATCAGCGTACTCAAGACAAATTGAACAACAACATTTGGGGTCCAATTTCTCCTCTTACCCTTGGGAAAAAATTGGGGACTAAAAGATCATGTTTGTGGAAAAAATATGATTTTTTTTTTTATTTTCATGCCCAGGCGTTATAAACTTCTGTGAGTCCCTTGGGGGTTCAAAGTGCTCACCACACATCTAGATAAGTTCCTTGGGGGGTCTAGTTTCCAAAATGGTGTTATTTGTGGGGAGTTTCCACTGTTTTGGCACATCAGGGGCTTTCCAAATGCAACATGGCATCCGATCTCAATTCCAGCCAAAAAAGTCAAGTGGCGCTGCTTCCCTTCTGAGCTCTGCCATGCGCCCAAATAGTGGTTTACCCCCACATGTGGGTATCAGCGCACTCAGGACAATTTGCACATTAACTTTTGGGGTCCTTTTACCCTTGGGAAAATAAAAATTGGGGGTGAAAAGATCATTTTTGTGGAAAAAATATAATTTTTTAATTTTACGGCTGTACGTTATAAACTTCTGTGAAGCCCTTGGGGGTTCAAAGTGCTCACCACATATCTAGACAAGTTCCTTGGGGGGTCTAGTTTCCAAAATGGGGTCACTTGTGGGGGATTTCCACTGTTTAGGCACATCAGGAGCTCTCCAAACGTGACATGGCGTCCGATCTGAATTCCAGCCAATTTTGCAGTGAAAAAGTCAAACGGCGCTCCTTCCCTTCTGAGCGCTGCCATGTGCCGAAACAGTGGTTCCCCCCCCCCCGAATATCAGGTATCAGCGTCAGCGTACTCAGGACAAATTGCACAATAACTTTTGCAGTCCAATTTCTCCTGTTACCCTTGGTAAAATAAAAAAAATTAGCCTGAAGTAATTTTTTTTGTGAAAAAAAGTTAAATGTTCATTTTTTTTTTTTAAACATTCAAAAAATTCCTGTGAAGCACCTGAAGGGTTAATAAACTTCTTCAATGTGGTTTTGAGTACCTTGAGGGGTGAAGTTTTTAGAATGGTGTCACTTTTGGGTATTTTCTATCATATAGACCCCTTAAAGTGACTTCAAATATGATGTGGTCCCTAAAAATAAAATGGTATTGTAAAAATGAGAAATCGCTGCTCAATTTTTAACCCTTATAACTTCCTAACAAAAATACATTTTCGTTCCTAAATTGTGCTGATGTAAAGTAAACATGTGGGAAATGTTGCTTATTAAGTTTTTTGGGTGCCATATCTCTGTGATTTAAGAGCATAACAATTCAAAGTTGGAAAATTGCAAAATGTTCAAAATTTTTGCCAAACTTCTGTTTTTTTTTCACAAATAAATGCAAGTTATATGAATGAAATTTTACCACTAACATGAACTACAATATGTCACGAGAAAACAATATCAGAATCACCGGGATCCATGGAAGCGTTCCAGAGTTATTACCTCATAAAGGGACAGTGGACAGAATTGTAAAAATTGGCCCGGTCATGAACATGCAAACCACCCTTGGGGGTAAAGGGGTTAAAGTTTGCAACAAGCCACCTGGGAGACACACCCAAAATGTGGAAGAAGGTGCTCTGGTCAGATGAAACCAAAATCGTACTTTTTAGCAACAATACCAAACGATGTGTTTGGCGTAAAGGCAATACAGCTCATTTTGTAGATTGTAAGCCCTCGTGGGCAGGGTCCTCTCTCATCCTGTACCAGTCGCGACTTGTACTGTTTAAGATTACTGTACTTGTATTTATTATGTATACCCCTCCTCACATGTAAAGCGCCATGGAATAAATGGCGCTATAATAATAAATAATAATAATCACCCTGAACAAAACATCCCCACTGTCAAACATGGTGGTGGCAGCATCATGGTTTGGGCCTGCTTTTCTTCAGCAGTGACAGGGAAGTTGGTTAAAATTGATGGGAAGATGGATGGAGCCAAATACAGGACCATTCTTGAAGAAAACCTGTTGGAGTCTGCAAAAGACCCGAGACTGGGACAGAGATTTGTCTTCCAACAAGACAATGATCCCAAACATAAAGCAAAATCTACAATGGAATGGTTCACAAATAAATGTATCCAGGTGTTAGAATGGCCAAGTCAAAGTCCAGACCTGAATCCAATCGAAAATCTGTGGAAAGAGCTGAAAACTGCTGTTCACAAACGATCTCCATCAAACCTCACTGAGCTCAAGCTGTTTGCCAAGGAAGAACGGGCAAGAATTTTAGTCTCTCGATATACAAAACTGATAGAGGCATACCTCAAGGGACTTGCAGCTGTAATCGCAGCAAAAGATGGTGCAACAAAGTATTAAGTTAAAGGGGCCGAATAATATTACACACCCCACTTTTCAGTTTTTGAATTTCCACAAAAATTTAAAATAACCAATAAATTTCGCTCAACTTCACAATTGTGTCCCACTTGTTGTTGATTCTTCACCAAAAATTTACATTTGGTATCTTTATGTCTGAAGCATGATATGTGGGAAAAGGTTGAAAAGTTCCAGGGTGCCAAATACTTTCGCAAGGCACTGTATCTATCTATATACACACACACATATATATATGTGTTGAAGATTTTTTTTTTTTTAAATGATGTGTACAGTTTTTTTTACAGTGCTAATTTAACATGAGATTTAACAGAGAGAACTGCTGTATGTAAAAGCTCATGTTAAACTATATGGATTGCATATCCATGTCATACAGGTGTTTCATGGAAAAATCACACGGAAATCGCATTACACTCGCATGACACTCGCACAGCACTTGTCCTTTTTTTCGGTCCTTAAAATCGGACGGTTATTTTTCTCGCAAATGGGTATGAGCCATTAGTAGTTTACTCATATCTTGGATAAAATCTGATACATGCAGTTATATGAGTGATATACATGTGATGTATGCATCCTTACATGTTGAGGAGTAGAGATGAGCGACTTTGCCTTTTTTAGGGTTGAGTTGGGTTTCATGAAACCCCACTTTCTCAAAAGTCGAGTCGAACGAAATCGGCCGCCTATAGGGAAAAGTCGGGAAAAGTTGTGAAACAGAAACCCAATGCAAGTCAATGGGGAGAAAAGTCGGCAGTGAGTGGAGGACTGTAAACACACCTGGCATGAATTTTAACCCTAGATGCGGCGAAATCTCTCTCTCTTCTCACTCCAGCTACGCTACGCTCCGCTTCTCTCATTGGCTGAAAAAAGTCACGTGCATGGGTCACCGACCGCATGGCCGACTTCACACTGTGGTCGGGTTTCGTTTCATGAAACCCGACTTTGGTGAAAGTCGGCGACTTTTGAATGTGACCGACCTGTTCGCTCAACTCTCTTGAGGAGTATTTTATTAAAGTGAACCTGTCTTGAAAGAATTATTAACCTGCAGATGTTGGGTTCATCTGCAGGCTAATAGTGTTCTGAAGCTGCCCGGCGCCCGCACTGAGAAGCCACTTCCAGGAGGAAATGAACTTTTGGTTCACTTTGGCTTTCAGTTACAGCGTTGTGGCATCTGCTCTGTGTATAGTGAGTGGCTGTAACCGCGCCCCAGTCCGGACTGGGAGGGACTAAAAAGAATGAAGAAAAGGAATGAAGAAAAAGAATGAACATAATAACTTATAGGTCCAAAGAGATGGAGAGGTATTATAGATTTCTTAGGCATCTTGGATATGAAATAAATATGAATTTTAGGTAGACAATTAGGAAATCAACACAGATCCCATATAAACAGGTGTATATTATATTCCCTGAGCTTTATAGGTGGGGAATGAACATGAAATATGTGTAGATAATAGAGGAATGAACACATATCCATATAAACAGGTGTATATTATATTCCCTGAGCTTTATAGGTGGGGAATGAAGATGAAATTTATGTAGCTAATAGAGGAATTAACACATACAGTTGTGGCCAAAAGTATTGACACCCCTGCAATTCTGTCAGATAATACCCAGTTTCTTTCTGAAAATGATTGCAAACACAAATTCTTTGGTATTATTATCTTCATTGAATTTGTCTTAAATGAAAAAACACAAAAGAGAATGAAGCAAAAAGCAAAACATTGATTATTTCACACAAAACTCCAAAAATGGACCAGACAAAAGTATTGGCACCCTCAGCCTAATACTTGGTTGCACAACCTTTAGCCAAAATAACTGCGACCAACCGCTTCCGGTAACCATCAATGAGTTTCTTACAATGCTCTGCTGGAATTTTAGACCATTCTTCTTTGGCAAACTGCTCCAGGTCCCTGACATTTGAAGGGTGCCTTCTCCAAACTGCCATTTTTAGATCTCTCCACAGGTGTTCTATGGGATTCAGGTCTGGACTCATTGCTGGCCACCTTAGAAGTCTCCAGTGCTTTCTCTCAAACCATTTTCTAGTGCTTTTTGAAGTGTGCTTTGGGTCATTGCCCTGCTGGAAGACCCATGACCTCTGAGGGAGACCCAGCTTTCTCACATTGGTCCCTACATTATGCAGCAAAATTTGTTGGTAGTCTTCAGACTTCATAATGCCATGCACACGGTCAAGCAGTCCAGTGCCAGAGGCAGCAAAGCAACCCCAAAACATCAGGGAACCTCCGCCATGTTTGACTGTAGGGACCGTGTTCTTTTCTTTGAATGCCTCTTTTTTTCTCCTTTAAACTCTATGTTGATGCCTTTGCCCAAAAAGCTCTACTTTTGTCTCATCTGACCAGAGAACATTCTTCCAAAACGTTTTAGGCTTTTTCAGGTAAGTTTTGGCAAACTCCAGCCTGGCTTTTTTATGTCTCGGGGTAAGAAGTGGGGTCTTCCTGAGTCTCCTACCATACAGTCCCTTTTCATTCAGACGCCGATGGATAGTACAGGTTGACACTGTTGTACCCTCGGACTGCAGGGCAGCTTGTACTTGTTTGGATGTTAGTAGAGGTTCTTTATCCAACATCCGCACAATCTTGTGTTGAAATCTCTTGTCAATTTTTCTTTTCCGTCCACATCTAGGGAGGTTAGCCACAGTGCCATGGGCTTTAAACTTCTTGATGACACTGCGCACGGTAGAGACAGGAACATTCAGGTCTTTGGAGATGGACTTGTAGCCTTGAGATTGCTCATGCTTCCTCACAATTTGGTTTCTCAAGTCCTCAGACAGTTCTTTGGTCTTCTTTCTTTTCTCCATGCTCAATGTGGTACACACAAGGACACAGGACAGAGGTTGAGTCTACTTTAATCCATGTCAACTGGCTGCAAGGGTGATTTAGTTATTGCCAACACCTGTTAGGTGCCACAGGTAAGTTACAGGTGCTGTTAATTACACAAATTAGAGAAGCATCACATGATTTTTCGAACAGTGCCAATACCATTGTCCACCCTATTTTTTATGTTTGGTGTGGAATTATATCCAATTTGGCTTTAGGACAATTCTTTTTGTGTTTTTTCATTTAAGACAAATTAAATGAAGATAATAATACCAAAGAATTTGTGTTTGCAATCATTTTCAGGAAGAAACTGAGCATTATCTGACAGAATTGCAGGGGTGTCAATACTTTTGACCACAACTGTATCCCATATAAACAGGTGTATATTATATTCGCTGTGCTTAACCCTTTCGCGCCTGAGCCTGTTTTTGCCTTCGTGACCAGGCCAATTTTTTCAATTTTGACCAGTGTCACTTTATGAGGCCATAACTCTAGAACGCTTCAACGGATCCTGCTGATTCTGACATTGTTTTCTCGTGACATATTGTACTTCAGGATAGTGGTAAAATTTCTTAGATATGAACTGCGCTTATATGTTAAAAAAATCGAAATTTGGCAAAAATTTTGAAAATTTTGCAATTTTCAAACTTTAAATTTTTATGCCCTTAAATCAGAGTGTGATATCGCACAAAATAGTTAATAAATAACATTTCCCACATGTCTACTTTACATCTGCACAATTTTGGAAACATAATTTTTTTTTTTTAGGAAGTTATAAGGGTTAAAAGTTGACCAGCGATTTCTCATTTTTACAACAAAATTTACAACACCATTTTTTTTAGGGACCACCTCACATTTGAAGTGAGTTTGGGGGGTCAATATGACAGAAAATACCCAAAAGTGACACCATTCTAAAAACTGCACCTCTCAATGTACTCAAAACCACATTCAAGAAGTTTATTAACCCTTCAGGTGCTTCACATGAATGAATGGAATGTGGAAGGAAAAAATAAACATTTAACTTTTTTTCACAAACATTTTACTTCAGAACCATTTTTTTTATTTTCACAAGTGTAAAAACAGAAAATGAACCACAAAATTTTTTGTGCAATTTCTCCCAAATACGCCGATACCCCGTATGTGGGGCTAAACCACTGTTTGAGCACACGGCAGAGCTCAGAAAGGAAGGAGTGCCGTTTGACTTTTTCAATGCAGAATTGGCTGGAATTGAGAGAGGACGCCATGTCGCATTTGGAGAGCCCCTAATGTGCCTAATCAGTGGAAACCCCCCACAAGTGACCCCATTTTGGAAACTAGACCCCTTAAAGAACTTATCTAGATGTGTCGTGAGCACTTTGAACCCCCAAGTGCTTCACAGAAGTTTATAACGTAGAGCCATGAAAATAAAAAATCATTTTTGTTCCACAAACATGATCTTTTAGCCCCCAATTTTTTATTTTCACAAGGGTAACAGGAGAAATTGGACCCCAAAAGTTGTTGTCCAATTTGTCCTGAGTACACTGGTACCCCATATGTGGAAGAAAACTACTGTTTGGGCACACGGTGGGGATCGGAAGGGAAGTAGTGACGTTTTGGAATGCAGACATTGATGGAATGGTCTGCGGGTGTCATGTCGCGTTTGCAGAGCCCCTGATGTGCCTAAACAGTGGAAATCCTCCACAAGTGACCCCTTTTTGGAAACTAGACCCCCCCAAGGAACTTATCTAGATGTGTGGTGAGCACTTTGAACCCCCAAGTGTTTCACTAAAGTGTATAATGTAGAGCCGTGAAAATAAAAAAATCATTTTTTTTCCACAAAAATGATCTTTTAGCTCCCAATTTTTATTTTCACAAGGGTAACAGGAGAAATTGGACCCTAAGAATTGTTGTCCAATTTGTCCTGAGTACGCTGGTACCCCACATGTGGGGGGGGGACCACTGTTTGGGCACACGGTGGGGCTCGGAAGGGAAGTAGTGACGTTCTGGAATGCAGACTTTGATGGAATGGTCTGCAGGCGTCATGTTGTATTTACAGAGCCCCTGATGTACCTAAACAGTGGAAACCCCCAATTCGAATTCCAACCCTAACCCCAACACACCCCTAACCCTAACCCTAGCCCTAACCCTAGCCCTAACCCTAACCCTAACCCTAGCCCTAACCCTAGCCCTAACCCTAGCCCTAACCATAGCCCTAGCCCTAGCCTGCCTACCTGCTTTTTTTTCTTTACTTTTTTTTTTATTTTTGTGTTTTTTATTTTTTGTATTTTTGACTCATAGTAACGCCACTTCTCCTCTGATCTCACACTGGCAGATGATCAGAGGAGAAGCAGCATTACTATATGACAAGATCGCTGCCCGGCACATAGTAACGCCACTTCTCCTCTGATCTCACACTGACAGATGAGCAGAGGTGAAGCAGCGTTACTGTGTGACAAGATCGCTGCCTGGCACAGCTGTGCCAGGCAGCGATCAGCTGTGCCAGGCAGCGATCTAGTCACACAGTAACGCTGCTTCACCTCTGCTCATCTGTCAGCATGAGCTCACAGGAGAAGTCGCGTTATAATGAGCTCTCTCATTGGCTGCTGTGACGCGACGTCATCAGGACCTGAACCAATCAGGTCTCGATGACGTCGGGGGTCCCAGCATGCATTGTGCACCGGGATCCCCACGTTATAAGGTATGAGGGGGTCCCGGGGGGCACAAAACCGCCGACAGTAGATAAACGTCGGCGCTGCACAAAGCCCAGCAAGCGCCAACGTTTATCTACTGTGGGTGGTCGCGAAGAGGTTAATAGGTGTGGAATGAAGATGAAATATATGTAAATAATAGAGGAATGAACACATCCCATATAAACATGTGTATATTATATTACCTGAGCTTTATAGGTGGGGAATGAACATGAAATATGTGTAGATAATAGAGGAATGAACACATATCCATATAAACAGGTGTATATTATATTCCCTGAGCTTTATAGATGTGAAATGAAGATGAAATATATGTAGATAATAGAGGAATGAACACATATCCCATATAAACATGTGTATATTATATTCCCTGAGCTTTATAGGCGGGGAATGAACATGAAATATGTGTAGATAATAGAGGAATGAACACATAGCCCATAAAAAAGGGAATATTTTATTCCCTGAGCTTTATAGGTGGGGAATGAACATGAAATATGTGTAGATAATAGAGGAATGAACACATATCCCATATAAAGAGGTGTATATTATATTCCTTGTGCTTTATAGGTGGGGAATGAACATGAAATATATGTAGATAATAAGGGAATGAACACATATCCCATATAAACAGGTGTATATTATATTCCCTGAGCTTTATAGGTGGGGAATAAACACAAAATATATGTAGATAATAGAGGAATGAATACATATCCCATATAAACAGCTGTATATTATATTCCCTGAGCTTTATAGGTGGGCAATAAACACAAAATATATGTAGATAATAGAGGAATGAATACATATCCCATATAAACAGGTGTATATTATATTCCCTGAGCTTTATAGGTGGGGAATGAACATGAAATATATGTAGATAATAGAAGAATTAACATATATCCCATATAAACAGGTGTATATTATATTCCCTGAGCTTTATAGGTGGGGAATAAACACAAAATATATGTAGATAATAGAGGAATGAATACATATCCCATATAAACAGCTGTATATTATATTCCCTGAGCTTTATAGGTGGGCAATAAACACAAAATATATGTAGATAATAGAGGAATGAATACATATCCCATATAAACAGGTGTATATTATATTCCCTGAGCTTTATAGGTGGGGAATGAACATGAAATATATGTAGATAATAGAAGAATTAACATATATCCCATATAAACAGGTGTATAATATATTCCCTGAGCTTTATATGTGGGGAATGAAGATGAAATATATATATAGAGAGAGAGAGAGAGAGAGAGAGAGAGAGAGAGAGGAATGAACACATATCCCATATATACAGGTGTATATTATATTCCCTGAGCTTTATAGGTGGGGAATGAAGATGAAATATATGTGGATAATAGAGGAATGAACACATATCCCATATAAACAGGTGTATATTATATTCCCTGAGCTTTATAGGTGGGGAATAAACATGAAATATGTGTAGATAATAGAGGAATGAACACATATCCCATATAAACAGGTGTAAATTATATTCCCTGTGCCTTATAGATGGGAAATTAATATGATATATATGCAGATAATAGAGCAATGAACACATATCCCATATAAACAGGTGTATATTATATTTCCTGAGCTTTATAGGTGTGGAATGAAGATGAAATATATGTGGATAATAGAGGAATGAACACATATCCCATATAAACAGGTGTATATTATATTCCCTGAGCTTTATAGGTGGGGAATGAACATGTAATACATGTAGATAATAGAGGAATGAACACATATCCCATATAAACAGGTGTATATCATATTCCCTGAGCTTTATAGGTGGGGAATGAATATGAAACATATGTAGATAGTAAGAGAATGAACACATATCCAATATAAACAGGTGTATATTATATTCCCTGTGCCTTATAGGTGGGGAATGAGCATGAAATAAATGTAAATAATAGAGGAATGTGTGATCCTTACTGTGTATGACCCTGTTTGTTCCCTGACTTGTGCTTCCATCTTCCGTTTTGGTATCGTTCAGTCCTCTCTGGTTTCCTGTCCCCTCGGCTCTCCCCTGACTGCGCTCCGGTCTTTTCCTCCGGTTTTAAGCTCCCGTTTGGCTTCTGACCCCTGGCTCACCTCTGACTATGCTCGCGCCTTGTACTCCAGATCCCACGCCTCCGTCTGGCCTTTGACCCTCTGTCTCGGCTCTGACAGCGTCCTGTTTTCTCCCTCTCTATACCGCAGCCTCGACCGGCTTCCGTCCTCCCGATTACTTGCTGGATCCACCTCAATCGTCTCTCCTGACACCGCGCTCCCAGCTAGGCCTCGGTCCCGCTCACACTTCAAATTGTGGCATCTACTGAACCTTACTGCTGGTCTGCATCCTCTGTCTGTCCTGCAGCGCTCCCTAGGCAAAACTTCCTGTGAAACCAGCAGTGCGTCAACACAATCTACATGTACTTCATATTTATTCCCCACCTATAAATCACAGGGAATATAATATATACCTGTTTATATGGGATATTTGTTCATTCCTCTATTATCTATGTGTATTTCATGATCATTCCCCACTTACCAAGCACAGGGAATATAATATACAGCTGATTTTATGGGATGTGTGTTCATTCTCCTATTATCTTCATCTCTTTCATGTTCATTCCCCACATACAAAACTTAAGGAATATAATATACACCTGTTTATATGGGATGTGTTCATTTCTCTATTATCTACACATATTTCTTGTTCATTCCCCACCAATAAAGCTCAGGGAATATAATATACACCTGTTTATATGGGATATGTGTTCATTCCTCTATTATCTACATGTATTTCATGTTCATTCCCCACCTATAAAGCTCAGGGAATATAATATACACCTGTTTATATGGGATATGTGTTCATTCCTCTATTATCTACATATATTTCATGTTCATTGCCCACCTATAAAGCACAAGGAATATAATATACACCTCTTTATATGGGATATGTGTTCATGCCCCTATTAGCTACATGCATTTCATCTTCATTCCACACCTATAAAGCTCAGGGAATATAATATACACCTGTTTATATGGGATTTGTGTTCATTTCTCTATTATCTACATGTATTTCATCTTCATTCTCCACCTATAAAGCTCAGGGATAGTGTTGAGCGATACCGTTCGATACCCAAAAATATCGTATCGGATGGTATCGCCCGATACGAAAAAAATATCGGGTATCGCCGATTCCGATGCCGGAAGTCCCATTCAAGTCAATGGGACTTCCGGTATCGGAATTTAAAAAAGCCCTTTATCTCCTTGTTGGCTAATTCTACATAATTGAAAACAAATAAGAATCATGTAGAATGTATTGTGGGAGGTGGAGGAGACATTAAAGGCATAGTGGTTTATTCAAATTACATGGCATAGCATTAATTCCAATTTTTTTTTTCAAGACGTTCGGAGTTAAAAAGATATTGACTATGTTAACCTTTTTTATATTTTGTCAGATATGTATGTTTCACAACTTCCATGCTCTTCACCTTCTTTTGAACTTCTCCCACACTTTCTCCTTCATGATCCTCAGCAGTAGCATTTTTTTCATCAACTTTTTCTTCACCTTATTCATCTTCTTATTCTTCATCTTCTTCCCATTAATTTTTTTTTCCATTCTTCATATTCTTCTTATTCAGCTATTGTTAATTTTCATATGCTATTTCTTCATCTTCTTCCTATTCTTCTTTTTCTTCATTTTCTTATGGTGACAGGCATTCCTGTAGTACTTATCTATAAAAGTTATAAGATTACACCTTACGTTCTGCCTGTCACTAAAGATATACAACACGATTTGTCCGCGTTCAGTTTGGCCTGCAGCAGCAGGCATTTTCCAGGGGCACCACGAGGAGGAACGGACTCACCCCCATTTATTGCTTAGTCTTCTTCTGCTTAGAATTTTGATTTCTTCTATGCTGATTTTTAGTCTTATGCTTAATGTTCTTCTGCTTTTTGTTCTTCTGCTTTTGCTTCTTCTGCTTCTTGTTCTTCTGTCTTTTCTTCTGTATCTTGGTGGTTGTCTTCATGTTCTTTGTCCTCTTGATCATATTATTTAGGGTCATATTTCTGGTCTTCTTAGATGTGGTCTTCAGGGTCGTCGTCATCAGGGTCATGGTCATGGAGATCAATACGGATTACCAAAGACAATTTCAAAAAGCTTGATCTTGGAAATGTAGCAGAAGGTACAAGAAGGCTGAGAAACTGGCGATAACCAGCTGACAGTACTGGAACCCGTAGTGGCAGCAGAAGGAACAAGAGCCAATGGCACTACTGAGGAACACCTGATGGTGCTGGAACCCAGATGGGTAGCAAAAGCTACAAGAGCCAATGGCACTACCGAGGACCAACTGACGGTGCTGGACCACGGTTACTAAGCAGAAGGTACCTGTGCTAAAAAGCACTACCAAGGACCAGCTGACGTTGCTGGACCTCGGATACCGAGATGGAGGCACCTAGGCCAAAGGCTCTGGCGAGAACCAGCAGACAGTGCTGAAACCCGGATGGGTAGCAGAAGGAACAAGAGCCAATGGCACTACCGATGACCAACTGACGGTGCTGGACCACGGTTACTAAGCAGAAGGTTCCTGTGCTAAAAAGCACTACCAAGGACCAGCTGACGGTGCTGGACCTCGGATACCGAGATGGAGGCACCTAGGCCAAAGGCTCTGGCGAGAACCAGCAGACAGTGCTGGAACCCAGATGGGTAGCAGAAGGAACAAGAGCCAATGGCACTACCGAGGACCAACTGATGGTGCTGGACCACGATTACTAAGCAGAAGGTACCTGTGCTAAAAAGCACTACCAAGGACCAGCTGACGGTGCTGGACCTCGGATACCGAGATGGAGGCACCTAGGCCAAAGGCTCTGGCGAGAACCAGCAGACAGTGCTGGAACCCAGATGGGTAGCAGAAGGAACAAGAGCCAATGGCACTACCGACGACCAACTGATGGTGCTGGACCACGGTTACTAAGCAGAAGGTACCTGTGCTAAAAAGCACTACCAAGGACCAGCTGACGGTGCTGGACTTCGGATACCGAGATGGAGGCACCTAGGCCAAAGGCTCTGGCGAGAACCAGCTGACAGTGCTGGAACCCGGGTGGGTAGCAGAAGGTACCCATCCAAAGCAAAGTAGCCAGGCCGCAAGTCGGCCACAGTTATCGAAACCCACAGTCCTACAGGGGGTCCATGTCCCATTGGCACTACGGATCCAGCCTTCAGTGCCAGTTCCCGCAGCCCACATAGGAGTCACCTAAACTGCAGGCACCGTAGAGTCGGCTAACCCAGCCGCAAGACGACAGGACAACGGATTGGTGGCATAGCGACCTTGACACTACCCGGAAACAGCAGGCGTGCTGAAAACAGGCTGGGCAACAGGGAGTACCCATGCCAAAGACACTGCCGAGAACCAGCTGACCGTGCTGGAACCCAGATGGGTAGCAAAAGCTACAAGAGCCAATGGCACTACCGAGGAACAGCTGACGGTTCTGGACCACGGTTACTAAGCAGAAGGTACCTGTGCTAAAAAGCACTACCAAGGACCAGCTGACGGTGCTGGACTTCGAATACCGAGATGGAGGCACCTAGGCCAAAGGCTCTGGCGAGAACCAGCTGACAGTGCCGGAACCCGGGTGGGTAGCAGAAGGTACCCATCCAAAGCAAAGTAGCCAGGCCGCAAGCCGGCCGCAGTTACCGAAACCCACAGTCCTACAGGGGGTCCATGTCCCATTGGCACTACGGATCCAGCCTTCAGTGCCAGTTCCCGCAGCCCACATAGGAGTCACCTAAACTGCAAGCACCGTAGAGTCGGCTTACCCGGCCGCAGCACGACAGGACAACGGATGGGTGGCATAGTGACCTTGACACTACCCGGAAACAGCTGGGGTGCTGGAACCAGGCTGGGCAACAGGGAGTACCCGTGCCAAAGACACTGCCGAGCACCAACTGGCGTTGTTGGAGCCCAGCGACAATCATGGTGCAGGCCGAGGCCTACTTGGTGGCAGTTTTAGATTGTTTGTAGGCTACAACAGACTGTCAACGTGCTCCAATTAGGCATCTGTCTCCACTCTGTTTCCAGGATTTCACGTGACCACCAACACCGCCAGTTTATGCGTACAGCAGCCGTCTGCCCAATCCACACGTGTTCCTGGGTTACTGTGGTTCTGTAATGTCAGCAGATCCCCTGATGTGTGTCTGCCAATGTCTCCTGCTCTGTCCACATTCCCACCACTTGTAGTGGGAAGGTGGACAGCGCAGGAGACAGTGCCGGACACACATTGGGGGATCTGCTCACGTAACAGAACACCAGGAACACAGGAACACATGTGGAATGCGTGGACGGCAACTGTGAGCAGGAACTGGCGGTGTTGGAGGTCAGGGGAAATACTAGAGACAGAGTGGAGACAGAGGCCAAATCAGAGAATGTTTAAATCTGAAATAGTTACAATTTGGAGGCAGCAGCACTTTGCCCTCCACACAGCAGGGGATCAGCTGACGTTACCGACCCCCACTTTCACGTGAACGAGTGTTTTTTTTCTGTGTGGACAGCACTTCCGAGCAACAACTGACGATGTTGGAGCCCAGGGATAGTCATTTTGTAGGCTGAGGCCTACTTGGAGGCAGTTTAAGATAAGACGTTGTTTGAATTTGTAGGCAGCAGCAGTTTGCCCTCCACACAGCAGGGGATCAGCTGACGTTACCGAACCCCACTTTCACATGAACGAGTGTGTTTTTCTGTGTGGACAGCACTTCCGAACACCAACTGGCGTTGTTGGAGCCCAGGGACAATCAGGGTGCAGGCCGAGGCCTACTTGGTGGCAGTTTTACATTGTTTGTAGGCTACAACAGTCTGTCAACGTGTTCCAATTAGGCATCTGTCTTCACTCTGTTTCCAGGATTTCACGTGACCACCAACACCGCCAGTTTATGCATACAGCAGCCGTCTGCCCAATACACACGTGTTCCTGGGTTACTGGGGTTCTGTAATGTCAGCAGATCCCCTGATGTGTGTCTGCCAATGTCTCCTGCTCTGTCCACATTCCCACCGCTTGCAGTGGAAGGTGAACAGCGCAGGAGACAGTGCCGGACACACATTGGGGGATCTGCTCACGTAACAGAACACCAGGAACACAGGAACACGTGTGTAATGCGTGGACGGCAACTGTGAGCAGGAACTGGCGGTGTTGGAGGTCAGGGGAAATACTAGAGACAGAGTGGAGACAGAGGCCAAATCAGAGAATGTTTAAATCTGAAGTAGTTACAATTTGGAGGCAGCAGCACTTTGCCCTCCACACAGCAGGGGATCAGCTGACGTTACCGACCCCCACTTTCACATGAACGAGTGTTTTTTTCTATGTGGACAGCACTTCCGAGCAACAACTGATGATGTTGGAGCCCAGGGATAGTCATTTTGTAGGCTGAGGCCTACTTGGAGGCAGTTTAAGATAAGACGTTGTTTGAATTTGGAGGCAGCAGGAGAGTTTGCCGTACACACAGCAGGGGATCAGCTGACGTTACCGAACCCCACTTACACATGAGCGAGTGTTTTGTCTGTGCGGACAGCACTTCTGAGCACCAACTGGCGGTGTCGGAGCCCAGGGAAAATCAGGTAGTAGGCCGAGGCCTACTTGCTGGCAGTTTGCGATTGTTTCTAGACTACTACTAACTGTTAACGTACTCCAATTAGGCCTCTGTCTTCACTCTGTTTCGAGTATTTCCTCTGGCTTCTAACCATGCCAGTTGCTGCTCTGAAATGCCGTCTGCACAACCCACACTTGTTCCTGTGTTACTGGGGTTCTGTAACAGCAGCTTCTCCCTAGAGGTGAGTCAGGCAATGTCTCCTGCTCTGTCCACATTTCCACTACAAGTAGTGGGAATGTAGACAAAGCAGGAGACATTGCCGTGCTCACCTCTGGAGATGAGCAGATGTTACAGGACCCAGGTAACACAGGAACAAGTGTGGATTGTGCAGACAGCACTTGAGAGCAGAAACAGGCGGTGTTGTAGGCCGGAGGAAATACTCAAAACAGAGTGGAGACAGAGGGCAAATCAGAGAACATATTAAATCAGAGGTAGTCAGAAGTTGTAGGCAGCAGGAGAGTTTGCCATACACACAGCAGGGGATCAGCTGACGTTACCGAACCCCACTTACACATGAGCGAGTGTTTTGTCTGTGTGGACAGCACTTCTGAGCAACAACGGGCGTTGCTGTAGCCCAGGAAATAAAGTTCAGGTCATAGAAACATGAACACAACTGGAGACCTGGATCCTGTTGCCAGCCAATTATTTATTCTGGAAGAGGACTGGCAAATTCAGGTGAGATCCAGGCCTTGTTCATTTTCAGAAAAGTAAGCCGGTCAACATTATCGGCCGATAGTCGCGTGCGACGGTCTGTTGCCACACCACCTGCAGCACTAAAGACACGTTCCGATAATACACTGGCAGCAGGGCAAGCCAGCACCTCCAATGCATACTGGCTAAGCTCTGGCCATGTATCCAGCTTAGAGACCCAATACTTGAATGGGGAAGAGCCGTCTGGGAGTACACTAACAGGGCAAAACAAGTAGTCTGTCACCATCTGACGGAAACGTTGCCTCCTGCTGACTGGAGCCGTCTGTGATGGTGTAGCCGTTTGTGGCGGTCCCACAAAACTTTTCCACATTTGGGCCATACTGGCCTTGCCTTGTCCTGCGGCACTGCCTCTGCTACCTCTTTGTGTAGAGCTTCCTCCACTGCCTCTACCCACATGGCTGCTTTGAAAAGCACTACCAGCAACACTTGCGGGGGGAATGGAGAACATGATGGCCTGCACAAGTGTTTCTTGGTACTCCCGCATTTTTCGCTCCCGGTTCAACTGTGGTATGAGGCTTTGTAAGTTGTCCCGGTAGCGAGGATCTAGGAGGGTGTACACCCAATATTCAGCTGTGTGGAGAATGTTGGCGATGCGGCGGTCATTTAACAAGCACTGCAGCATGAAATCAACCATGTGCTGCAGACTGCCAACTGGACCGGAAATGCTGTCCCCAGCTTGAGGCAGCATCTCTGCCTGCTCAGCATCACCCCACCCTCGCTGTACACACTGACTACTAGAGCCTTGTGTACCTCCCTCCTCTGGAGAGATGTGTTCCTCCTCCGCCATTGACTCCTCATCATCCTCCTCACTAAGTGTCCCCTGCCTGGGCCTTTGTGTGGAAGCAAGTTGCGCAGACTTGCCAGAAGCAGATGGCATTTCTGACTCCTCATCCTCGACCTCTTCAAAAACCTCCTCACTTAGTGCTTGTAAGGTTTTTTGAAGCAGACAGATGAGGGGGACAGTCATGCTGATTAGTGCATCATCTGCACTGGCCATCCGCGTGGAGTCATCGAAGGCACGCAAAACTTGGCAGATGTCCCTCATAGTGGCCCACTCAGTGGTGGTGAAGTGTGTCCGGCGCACAGTGCGACTTGTTTGCGCCTGATGCAGCTGGTACTCCATTACTGCTGCCTGCTGCTCACACAACCGCTCCAACATACTGTATGTAACGTTGAATTCCACCTGGTGGAGAGGTCACATATGATGCGATGTTCTGGCAGGCGGAATCGGCGTTGCAGAGATGCAATGTGCGATCTTGCCATGCTGGAACGCCGCAAGTGAGCACACTCTAGGCGAACCTTGTGCAGCAGTGCATCAAGATCTGGATAGTCCCTCAGAAAGCTCTGCACGACCAAATTGAGCACGTGTGCCAGACATGGTATGTGAGTGAGTTTGCCTAGACCCAGAGCTGCCACTAGATTTCGGCCATTGTCACTCACTACCAAACCTGGCTGGAGATTCGCTGGCACAAACCACACATCGCTCTCCTGCTTGATGGCATTCCAGAGCTCCTGTGCTGTGTGGCTCCGATTCCCCAAAGAAATTAATTTAAGGACGGCCTGTTGACATTTGGCCACACCTGTGCTCATATCTGGCCTAACAGGCTCATGCAGTGCTGATTCCGAGGAACTAGAGTAGGAGGAGGACTCCATATGTACAGGCTGCATTCCTGCAATCCTTGGAGTTGGCAGAATACGTACAGAACCACTCTCCAGATCTGTACCCGGCTCCACAAAATTGACCCAATGGGCAGTGAGGGAAAGGTATCGTCCCTGTCCATGGCTACTGGTCCACGCTTCGGTGGTCAGGTGGACCTTGCTACTGACGGCGTTTAGTAGCGCATTTTTAATTTTTCCCTCCACATGCTTTTGCAGGGCAGGGACGGCTTGCCTGCTGAAATAAAAGCGGCTGGGCACATTGTATTGTGGAACTGCCAATGACATCAAGTTCCGGAAGGTGTCAGTCTCCACCAGCCTGAATGACAGCATCTCAAGGGCCAGTAGTTTGGCAATGCCGGCATTCAGAGCCAGTGCTCGGGGATGGTTTGCCGAGTATGGCCGCTTTTTCTCCCATGCCTGTGCTACCGATTGCTTGTGAGTGGCCTGGGAGTGTGCTGATGACTGCGAACATGGTTCAGTGGGTGGAATTTCACTGGGTCTCTGGACAACAGTGGCAGTGGTTCTTCCATGGCGTTCCAGTGAGGAAGCCGAACCAGCTGTGTGTGAGCTGGAGGAAGAGGCCCCAACACGAGCTGAAGAGGTGGTAGGTGCTGCTGAAGGTTGGCCTACATCTTCAGTGTGTCTGTGTAACTCCACCTCGTGCTTGGTACGCACATGTTTCCACATATTTGTGGTATTGAGGTTGCTCACATTTTTCCCTCGTTTCACTTTCTGATGACACAGCTTGCATTTGACAAAGCAAATGTCATCTGCAACTGTGTCAAAAAAAGACCACGCACTGCAAGTTCTGGGAGCGCCCGTTTTGTGTTTTGGAAGAGGATTGCTCCTCACGGGTGCCAAAGTGGAGGCTACAGGCAACCAAGTCTGCCCCCGCCCTCTCCCTCCTCTTTTGGCCGTTCGGGGAATCTCTTCCTCAGAGCAGCTCCCACCACCTTCCTGTGGCTGACGCCATGATGGGTCAAGGACCTCATCATCTCCACTCCCCTCTTCAAGCACCGGCTGGTCCTGGGTTGTCTCGCCAGCACCGTACGCACCTGAAATTGGCAACTGAGTCTCATCATCATCAGATGAGCACTGTGGTGTGCTGACAATAGGCACTGGCCCACCCGCCTCTTCAGATTCAGAGGGACAAAGCAGTTGCGCATCACTGCATACTCCCTCTTCTTTACGCTCTAGAATGCTGCTTGGCTGGCCACCTCTTTCCAAGCCAACAGATTCTGAGAACAGAAGTAAAGATTAAGATGGCTCCTGTCCAGGGCTCTCAGACTGCCTGGGCAATTTGGCAGGTGATGAAGAGACAGATGGTTGCTCTTCAGTGCTCTGGCCTTGGGAGGATGCGGAAGTCATTGAAGTGGATGCGTTAGCTGCCATCCATCCGACAACGGCTTCAATTTGTTCGTCACGCAGCAGTGGGGTACGGCGAGGTCCTACAAAGCTGCGCATGAAGGACTGTTGCCTGGTAAAAGTGGGGGATGCCGGGTCACTAGTGGCCGCAGCAGACACCGAATCCCCACGTCCTCTCCCTGCTGAATCCCCCCGTCCTCTCCCTGCTGAAACTCCACGGCCACGTGCCTTACTCCCTGCCTTCTTCATCTTGGTAGACTAATATAGGCAGAAAAGTAAAAAAGGGGTGGCTTAGTGTTCTTATTCCTGAACACCTGCTAACCAGTATAAGAAACACTAATTTGGCTAAGAGTGTGTGTACTACACTTTAATATGATCTAATGTGGCCTACACAACTGTAAAGTGGAGTGTTTGGTGAACTTTATTTCCTTTTTTTTTGGGGGGGGGGGGGAAGAAAAGGATGTGACCAAAGTTTGAAAGCTATAGTATCACAAACTTTTTGGAGCGATTACAATGCAGGAAGCTAACCTACAATGCAATTGATGAGGCTCCAAAAAAT